>NC_059114.1:23506762-23870167 GCF_020740685.1 Jaculus jaculus
CAAGGCCACCCTGACACTACAGAGTTAATTCCAGGTCAGCCTGAACCAGAGTGAGACCCTACCTCAAAAAAAAAAAAAGAAAAGAAAAGAAAAAAGAAAAATGCTTTTGACTCTGCTGCCTTGTGGGCCTCAAACTTTAAAACCCCTTTCAGTAAGCTTAAAGCCAGCCTAGGGTGCATAGCAAGATGCTTGTTATGTTCTGGCTGTGGTCAGCAGAGGGCACCCAGCCCCTATGTGAGCCACTCAACAGTCCAGCTCTTCCCAGGAGAAGCCTCGGGTCAGGTTCTGGCTCAGAGCTGTTCTCCCTTGACAAGAGGTGGCCGCCTAGCTGCAGTGAAGGAAGGTGCTTAGAAGTAACTTTTCTGGACACCAGGTAGACAGTGGATTGGTACAGTTTACATGACAACTGTCTGCATTTAGATCTTCTCCCTAGAAGCAAAACCAGCAGATGCTTGTGGCTGGTGAGTTGGCAGACACGTGATAATGCACCTGTTTCTGTATGCCTCTCCTGTGTGAACTCCCTCTTCCCATGCAAGCCACCACAGCCCAGCCCCTCAGCCCTGTGTCTCTTCCACATCCACAGGTGAGGTCCCGCGTGGCCTTTGGGAAGCCTCTGGTAGAACATGGCACCATCCTGGCAGACATTGCCCAGTGCCGCGTGGACATCGAGCAGGCACGGCTGCTGGTGCTGAAAGCTGCCCACCTCATGGACGTGGCAGGAAATAAGGTGCGAGGATCACAGGTTGTGAGGTCACAGTGAAACTCTAGCCTTACCCTGTTCGTTCAGCAAATCTTGGAGAAGGTTTGGCTCGTTGACATAGATAATTGCCTCAGCTCTGCTTGGAACTGTCTGGTCATCCATTTAAAACCAGGAATGTGGGCTTAGCGGTTAAGCGCTTGCCCATGAAGCCCAAGGATCCCAGTTCAAGGCTTGGTTCCCTAGGACCCACATAAGCCAGATGCACAAGGTGGCACATGCATCTGGAGTTCATTTTCAGTGGCTGGAGGCCCTGGCGCACCCATTCTCTCACTATCTATCTGCCTCTTTCTCTCTCTCTGTTGCTCTCAAATTAAAAAAAAAAACAAAAACAACAGGAATGTTCAGTGAGAGGCCAACTGAACTTCACTGCTACTGCCTGCAGAACATTTTGGTTTGCTGGGCATTGTGTTGCATGCCTTTAATCCCAACACTCAGGAGGCAGAGGGAGGAGGATCACTGTGAGTTCAAGGCCACCCTCAGACTACATAGTGAATTCCAGGTCAGCCTGCTCTAGAGTGAGACCCTCAAAAAGTTAATTAATTAGTTAATTAATAGAAAAAGAACATTCTGGTTCAGGGCAATGGACCTAATAGAGTCACATGGCCTCTAATCTAAGCCCTTGCTCCCTGTGCATGTTGGTGGAGGAGGCAAACTAGGTCAAAGGGATCCCACAGGCCCTGATCCAGACGCAGAATTAACCGACACAGGGCTTATCACCCAGGACGACACTGTCTCGTAGTAGTAGAGCTTTTTCTGCCGACCTGTCACGACCAGGCATAATACCTGTGTTGACCCCTGCCTTGTCCAGCTGTGGCAGTAGGGGGCTTCATCCCCATCCAAGAGTCTCAGAAATGGGGGAGTGAACCAGGTGTGAAGTTCTTGCTCTTTGATGCCCTACTCTGAATGTACTGGAGGATCGCAGGTGCCTCACTCATGCCCTGGCCCAGGGCGGACCCTGTCTGGCCTCAGTCTTGTTCCTGGAACTGGTGCTGGCTGTTCCTGCTTTACTTTCTGTGGCTCTGGGAGTCCAAATCAGTGCCTTTCTTCTGCTTGCTAGGCAAAGCTGTCCAATGGGGCCCAATGCAGAGAGAGAGAGAGAATACCAGGGCTTCCAGCCACTGCAGACAAACTCCAGACCCATGCACCACCTTGTACATCTGGCTTACGTGGGTATTGGGGATTTGAACCTTAGACTTCGCAGGCAAGTACCCTAGCCAGTAAGCAATCTCTCCAGCCCCTCAGTTGCTCTTTGAGACAGGGTACCTCTCTGAACCCTAGAGCTCACTGATTCAGCTAGTCTAGCCAGTGAATACTAGGGATTCCCTGCCTCTGACTCCTCAGCTGGGATTTAGGCACACACCACCTTACCCAGGATTTTACATGGGTCTGGGGACTCCAATATAAATGTCTTGTGCAGGACCTTACCCACTGACCAATCTTCCCAGCACTAACTTTTTTTTTAAATTCCTTGTGAAACTAATCATTCTTCCAAGTTGCCTGCCCTTTGTTCTA
The DNA here is from genome assembly GCF_020740685.1 of Jaculus jaculus. Taxonomy (NCBI): domain Eukaryota; kingdom Metazoa; phylum Chordata; class Mammalia; order Rodentia; family Dipodidae; genus Jaculus; species Jaculus jaculus. The sequence continues at coordinate 23,509,035 of NC_059114.1, forward strand.
AGTTAATGGTCTCCTTGCAGACTGCAGCTTTAGAGATCGCCATGATTAAAATGGTAGCCCCATCCATGGCCTATCGAGTGATCGACCGCGCTATTCAGGTGAGCTAGTTTATTTGAACTCCCTGGTCCTCAGTTTCCCCGAACTGCCCCTTAACTGTTCAAGCCATTTTCTTCTCCCTCTTAGATATTGGCTGTCCATTGGCCCTTCCTATACCCATTTGAATATGAAGAAACAGGTTCAGAGTGGTATGGTTTGCCCAGATCATTTGATTTTCAAAAGTAGCAGCCTCTGCTGGACGTGGTGGCGCACGCCCTTAATCCCAGCACTTGGGAGGCAGAGATAGGAGGATCTCCATGAGTTCAAGGCCACCCTGAGACTACATAGTGAATTCCAGGTCAGCCTGGGCTAGAGCAAGACCCTACCTCAAAAAAACAACAACAAAAAATAGCCACCTCAAATTTACATGAGCCTGGGCTTGTAGCATCTTAATCCCTCAGGTGTCTCATCATACCCATTTTCTGACAGCTGGTTCAACACAGAGATGTCCTAGTAGCAAAAGGCCCTTTGCAGAATGGACTTGGTAAGTTAGGCGTCCAAAGATGGCAGTGCTGCCCCACGTCGGGCCTTCTGGTCCAGAGCATGAGTTAGGTCACACAGGTGTCAGGACACCCACAGGAACATTGCTGTCAGTAGTCCTCTCAAGCAGTCCTTAATTCTTATGGCTTACCCAGAACTTCCTTCCCTTCTTGCCCTGTGTCCACTAGGCCTTTGGAGCAGGGGGTCTAAGCGGCGACTACCCCCTGGCTCACTTCTTTTCTTGGGCCCGGGCACTGCGCTTTGCTGACGGCCCCGACGAGGTACACCAGTTAACAGTGGCCAAGATGGAGCTGAAGAAGCCTGCGAGGCTGAGGGAGCCCCCCGTGCACAGACTCTAAGTGGCCTGCCTGGAAAGATCTGCTCTGTGTGATTCTAGCTTGCTGCCAGCACCTCTGGGACAGCCACTCTCAGCTCAGCCTGCTGGGGTCCCCCTGAATGTGTTTCTGGAAAAGCTGAGTTTGCGTTTCAGGCCTGGAGAGCTGATCTTCAGTTTCTTAGTGCCGGCCTGTTTCCCCTGTTGGCTGCAGGAATTGCAACACGAGTGAGCTGTGTTCTCTCCAGAGATGATGGCCTCCTGCTCTGGACCTCCCAGAAGTAGGGGCACAGGCATGACCCAGGCGAGTGATCCTGGAGATGGAATGAACCCAAGTTGCAGCCACCTACATCCATCTGATGGCTCACATCACAGGACACTATTTAAAGTGTGATTTGGGGGGAGGGAAATTGGGGACACAAAAGAAGAGAACACCTTAGAGGGTTTGTGAGCTTTCTATGTCATATGAAGGGCATAAAGAATAAAGAATGTTAGGCTGGGCGTGGTGGTACACGCCTTTAGTCTCAGTACTCAAGAGGCAGAGGTAGGACCACCATGAGTTTGAGGCCACTCTGAGACTACTTTAGTAAATTCCAGGTCATCCTGAGCTAGTGTGAAACACTACCTCAAAAAACCAAAAATAAATAAATAAATAAAGACTGTTGCTCAGCCCCTGCATCTTTGGTGTCAGTGGCCTCTGCATGCCTCTGGCTGCTCCCCCAGCCTCTTGGCGCTGTGCCAGCCCTACACACAGGGCCTTGTGGGGCATGTGTGTCTTGGGTTCTGTGGGTTCTGTGCTACTGCTTCGTGTCTGGGCTCAGTTACAAACTTTGCTTGCAAATCTTCACCAAACGAGTGTTTGCGAGTGCAAGTTCCCCAAAACCGTCATGTTCCACCACCTGCCCCGTTCACGATGTTAGGGAATTGGGAGAAAGGGCTGCCGGGGTTTGCAGAGAAGTAACTTCTGTGGGGTCTTAACCTTCTGATAAGCCACCAGCTGGGAGGACTCAGCCTTCTGATCTCACCAGCTGCAATCTGACCGCAGCCCATTTCAGGGTAAGAGAGGCAGCAACTGCAGACTTGGCCGCGGGGAACCACATTCCCTGAGGGGGTCCACAACTGCAGCCTGGGCCATTCACCACAGGTGTAGTCACCAGGGGCTCCAGAATGGGCTAATCCTGGTTGCTGGCATGTGAGAAACTGCTAAAGGAAGGCCACATAAAGTTCTGACCTGCTCATTGCCAGCACTCCAGCTTTTGCATACTGGAAGGATCCCAGGAGTCCTATTTCTGCTTAGGGGTTCAGGGAAGAAAAGAGGCATTTGTAAAAGGAAGTTGTATCAAGGTATGGTCAAAACCTGTAATCTTAGACCTAGGCAGGAGGGTCAGAAATTCAAGGCTAGTCTCGGGTCCGTAGCCATTTTTAGGCCAATCTAGGTCACATGAAAGTATCTCAAAAAGACAAATGCAACCCCCCACCACCACCAAAAAAGTAGTATTCATGGCCCAGCATACCACATGACCCTCAGAATGTCTCTGGTACCCTCTTAATAGAGATTAGGCACATGGGAGCCTTCCTTCACAGGTTGTCAGTTGGGGACACATTCCCTGCCCAGGTTTAGCAAGACTACGAGGGAAACCAAGTATGGCTCCAGGAACTGCTGCCTGGTTAAGGACGTTTCAAGTGGGTTTTCCAAATCTGCACACTCGGGCTGGAGAGATGGCTTAGCAGTTAAGATGCTTGCCTAGGTTCGATTCCCTAGACCCCATGTAAACCAGATCTGTACTCTCCTCCCTGACACCTCCCTCCACCACCAATCAATCCATATGCTTTTGAACTTGGCCCATCCCAACAAGATGGCTAATTTACATCTCCGTGGCTATTAGGAAACCAAACCTAAACCATTATGTGGCTACCTATTCAGGACTCCTCTCAGTTTAGCTTGGGAGCTTTTCTGCTTTATTTTTTTTTTACACTCTTCTAAAATAAGTGTTTAATATTGTACCCTACTTTGTCTATTTATCAATTTTTTATTTGTTTTTTTTTTGAGTAGGGTCTAACTCTCCATCCCAGGCTGACCTGAAATTCATTGTGTAGTCTCAGGATGGCCTTGAACTCATGGCTCTTAGGTCAGGGACAAGAGTCCCAAGATGGAATTGAGAGGACGACAGCAGCCTGACTGATGCAACTTCAGATGTTTACATTGCCTAACCCTTACTCCCCTGACCTAAAAGTGTCCTTGACCATAGTTTTCCTGCCAATCTTATCTAACAGACAACCTGGCTCTTCTGATGGCAACTCATTCTCTGAGTGATTACCTTCTCCATTTAATCTCTGTCCCCCTTCTCTGTTTGGCCCCTTCTCTCCCTTGAATTTCTCAGTTCTTTGTTTTCTGTATCCCCTCCCAAAGGAAAAGACTATATAAAAACCCAAACTGGGCTAGAGAGATGGCTTAGTGGTTAAGCGCTTGCCTGCAAAGCCTAAGGACCCCGGTTTGAGGCTCGATTCCCCAAGACCCACGTTAGCCAGATGCACAAGGGGGTGCATGTGTCTGGAGTTCGTTTGCAGTGGCTGGAAGCCCTGGCGCACCCATTATGTCTCTCTCTTTCTCTCTATCAAATAAATAAAAATTTTTAAAAAAAGAACAAAAAAAAATTTATAAAAACCCAAACTATCTAGACTTATGCTGGCTGTTCTCTCTCTTCCCAAGAGAGAGCCTGGCAGCTCTGGCCCCAATAAACAGCTCTTTTCCTGCCTCAGAGTGATCATGTGTGCTCTTTGGTTATTCACGAACCGTACAGTGGTAATCCATCTACCTCTGCCTCCCAAATACTGGGATTAAAGTTGTATGCCACCACTCCCAGCTTCTTTCATTACTTTTAATATTTATTTACTTATGTATTTGTAGAGAAAGAGGCAGACAGAGAATGGGCACACCAGGGCCACTAACCACTGCAAATGAACTCCAGATGTGTGTGCCACCTTGTATATCTGACTTACATGGGTCCTGGGGAATTGAACCTGGGTTCTTAGGCTTCCCGGACAAGCACCTTAACTACTAAACCATCTTTCTCCAGCTGTTATTTATCAATTTTTTATTTTTTTATTTGTTTTAGTTTTGCTAATCATAAGACATGGACTCGAGGGCCACTGTCTCGGGGAGTTTTAATGACCGTTGAATGTCTCACACTCTAACCACTAAGCTAAACCAACCAGAGCTGAGAAGAGCTGTCGCTCTCTACCCTGAAACACTGAAAATAACCTTGCTTTTGTAGCCACGTTGAGACAGGACCGTATATTTCCCTTGGATCGGCTGGCAGCAGCGCCTATTTCAGAGTGCCCAGTTCCAGGATTCTATCCACTGTCAAGAGAGCCCCACCACTGGTCTGGACCAAGTCTAGGTCTAGGGAAATGTGCAGGTGAACATAGGGTAGTCACTGTCCTGCCCATGTAAACTTCACTTGTCAGGTGGGTGATGTGACAGAAACTGCTGGGGACACAGACAATGATTTCTAAACAGCACCAGAGCTAAGAAGAAAGGTGCTTCCAGAAGCAGGAGCAGTCAGGCATAGCCTGGTGTGTAGATGAAGGGGCAGGAGAAAAATTATGACATAATAGGTGGGTTGGGAAGGTAGGGCAGGCACTCAGCCACGTGGGACCTGTTTGGTGTTGATACTCAGTGCGCCAAAGTGGTAAATGTAGGTAACGATATGATATGACACTTTAGTGGGTTTTTTTGTTGCTTTGTTTGTTTGTTTGTTTTTCAAGGTAGGATCTCATTCTAGCCCAGACTGACCTGGAATTCACTCTGTAGTCTCAGGGTGGCCTCGAACTCACAGCAATCCTCCTCCCTCTGCCTCCCGAGTGCTGCTGGAATTAAAGGCATGCTTTTTTTTTTTTTTTTAGGCAATCTTACCAGGCCGGGCTGACCTGGACCTTACTCTATAGCCAGGTTTTATTTATTTATTTGAAAGGAGAATGGATGTACCAGGGTCTCCAGCCACTGTAAACAAACTCCAGATGTACACACCACTTTGTGGATCTGGCTGTACATGGGTACTGAGGAATTGAGCCCAGGTTATTAGGCATTGCAGGCAAGTGTGTTAACCACTGGGATATCTCTTATTTTTATTTCATTTATTTATTCTTATTTATTTGAGAGCAACAGACAGAGAAAGAGGCAGACAGATAGAGGATGGGTGTATCAGGGCCTCCAGCCACTGCAAACGAACTCCAGATGCATACACCACCTTGTGCATCTGGCTTACGTGGGTCCTGGGGAATCAACCCTCGAACCAGGGTTCTTGGGCTTCACAGGCAAGCACTTAGCTGCTAAGCCATCTCTCCAGCCCTTGTTTTTGTTATTTTATTTATTTGAGAGAGAGAAAGAGGCAGATAGAATGGGCATGCCAGGACCTTTAGCTACTGCACATGAATTCCAGAAGCATTTGCTGTCTTGTGCATCTGGCTTACATGGGTCCTGGGAAACTGAACCTGGGTCCTTTAGCTTTGCAGGTGAGTGCCTTAACTGCTAAGCCATCTCACCAGCCCCAATTTGAGTTTTCACAAGACCTTTTCACTCTCCAAAGTTTCCCAGGACTGAGAAGGAATAGAGGTGATCAGAGAAAGCTTTCTGATGTTACTGAGGGCTCCAAAGGACCCACTAGTAAAACAATCAAAAATACGAGCCAGGCCAGGCATGGTGGTGCATACCTTTAATTCCAGCACTCGGGAGGCAGAGGTAGGAGGGTTGCCCAGAGTTCGCGGCCACCCTGAGACTACATAGTGAGTTCTAGGTCAGCCTTGGGCTACAGCAAAACCCTACCTCAAAAAAAAAAAAAAAAAGAAGAAAGAAAGAAAGAAAGAAAAGAAAAAAGAAAAGAAAAAAATGAGCCAAATGCACAAAAGTGAGGCAAGTGCACTAGATGATGCAAGGGTCTGGTGTTTGACTGCAGTGGATGAGGCCCTGGCATGCCAATTCTCTCTCTCTTCCCAAAATAAAAATTAATTAAAAATACACCTTGGGGCTTGGGAGCTGGCTAAGCTGGTAAAGTGTTTGTTGTGCAAACATGAGGACCTGGACTGTATTCCCACTATTGGGTGCCTATACTCCCAGTACTGGTGATAAAGAATCCCTGGGGCTGCCAACCTAGTCTAAGTTCATGAGCTCCAAGTGTAATGAGAAACCTTGTCTCAAAAAAATAATATGGTTCTCAGGTAAGATGGCAGCATAGGAGCCACAGCAAAGCAGCCTAGAGAGGGAAATAAGCAGAGAAACAGCAAAATAAACCCTTCTTCTGAAAAGTGGAGGTGTATAACTTATCAACCACAGCAGAGAAGCAGGAGAGACACCTTTCAGAAAGGAGGAAACTGGCCAGAATCCCGCTGGGGCACCAGCAGCTCAGGTCTGTATGCCCCTCTGGCCTGGTGCCAAGCTGCAGGATCAGAAACCAGGTGAAGGGACTTTCTACTCACATCAGCCTCCTCGCAAAGTCAAGAAACCTGAAGAAGTCAGCAGGGACCAGCTGAGCAACTACTGAAGGAGATCACAAACAGGACCGGCTGAGCGGCTTCAGTACAACTCCAGGCATCCTGCGCCGTCTCCCATTCCCCAATTGCCAGTGCCATGGAGAACCACCTGTGAACTCATTCAGCTCCTGGCCACAGGACATCCAGCACAGCCAATCAGAACACCAGATCCACAGGGCAACAGAGATGGATCGAGGTAAGTACTCAGCATTGGTGAGACTGGAAGCCATTCGAAAAGGTAACAGGACCTACTTACAAAGGCAGGTACATAGGCCTGCACTGGAAGTGCTCATCTTTCTTTCTATGTCAGAGCTGGTAATGTTTTACATATTCGTGGGCGGCTTTGAGATTTTTTAATTCATAGAGCCTTTGTCTTTCTTCTGTCATTATTAGGGGCAGGGTCTGACTCAGCCCCAGGCTGACCTGGAGCCCATTTCAGACCAAAAATCTCAACCTCCCAGCTGACAGTATTAAGAGTATGAAGCAACACAAACCCTTAGGGACCTTGGCTTTGTTAGGTTATCTGTTTGTTGTAATCCCCACTCTTGCATAAATACTCTGTGCTGGTTTTGATTGAATGTGTATATTATTCAGTTGAATTTTAGAATTTGCCAGTAAAGTGCTTCCCCCAGTGTACTAGAATACTTGAATAGCAGGCAAACAATGCCTAGGGTCACTTCTGTTGTTTTTTTTGGAGTATAAGAGCTACACTTGGCATCTTAAACTCTTACCCTGTAGATATATAAAGTCGGGTTTACACAGCTAAGAACACTGCAGATAATTAGAAAACCCAAGCATCAAATTAGTTCAAGAGGGTCTGGAGAGATGGCTTAGTGGTTAAGGCACATGACTGCAAAGCCTAAGGACCCTGGTTTGCTTCTCCAGGTCCCATGCAAGCCATATGCACATGGTAGCACATCTGTATGGAGTTTGTTTGTAGTGGCTAGAGATCCTGGCACACCCATTCTCTCCCTCTCCCTCTCTGTCTCTAATAAATGAATAAATAAAAATAAAATCTTGGGCTGGAGAGATGGCTTAGCGGTTAAGCGCTTGCCTGTGAAGCCTAAGGACCCCAGTTCGAGGCTCGTTTCCCCAGGTCCCACGTTAGCCAGATGCACAAGGGGGCGCACGCGTCTGGAGTTCGTTTGCAGTGGCTGGAAGCCCTGGTGCGCCCATTCTCTCTCTCTCCCTCTATCTGTCTTTCTCTCTATATCTGCTGCTCTCAAATAAATAAATAAAAAATGAACAAAGAAAAAAATTTTTTTTTAAAATCTTAAAAACCTTAACTCAAGTTGGGCATGGTGGCGCACAACTTTAATCCCAGCACTCAGGAGGCAGAGGTAGGAGGATTGCCACGAGTTCAAGGCCATCCTGAGACTCCATAGTGAATTCCAGGTCAGGCTGGGCTAGAGTGAGACCCTATCTCGGAAAAAAAAAAAAAAAAACCTAACTCAAAATGTAAAAATCTCTACATTATAATACAAGATACACAAAAAAATCGAGACAATACCAGCCCACCAAAAATTATAAATCCACCAGAAGTGACCTCTAGTGAGACTGTTTTAGATGAGATGCCTGACAAAGATTTTCTTTTTAATGATTAGATCTATACTTAAAGAAATCAAAAAAAGATAATTCCAGCACTTGGGAGGCGGAGGTAGGAGGATCACTGTGAATTCGAGGCCACCCTGAGACTACATAGTGAATTCCAGGTCAGCCTGGGCTACAGCAAGACCCTACCTTGAAAAACCAGTAAGGAAGTAGAATTAATGAAAAAATACCAATCAGAAATATTAGAAATAAAAAACAGAGTAAGACAAATAGAAAACTCTGTAGAAAAGCCAGGCGTGGTGGTGCACGCCTTTAATCCCAGCACTTGGGAGGCAGAGGTAGGAGGATCGCCGTGAGTTCGAGGCCACCCTGAAACACAGTTAATTCTAGGTCAGCCTGGACCACAGTGAGACCCTACCTCAAAAAAACAACAATAAAAAAAAAACTCTATAGAAAGTCTTACCAGTAGAATGCATCAAGGAGAGAACAGAATATCCAAACTAGAAGACCAGGTGGCAGATCTAACACAGTCCAACAAAGAGAAAGACAAACTAATAGGAAAGTATAAATGGGAATTTCAAGACACTCAGGACACTACAAAGAGATCAAACATAAGAATTCAGGGCATAGTAGAAGGAGAAAGAGTTTCACTCCAAATGCATAGGAGGTATTTTCAACAAAATCATAGAAGAAACCTTACCCCAAATATGGAAAGTAATGCCAATACAGATCCAGGAAGCCTTTAGAATGCCAAACAAACAAAATTAGGAAAGAACCTCTCACTGTCATGTTATAGTTAAACTACAAAACACACAAACCAAAGAAAATACATTGAAAGCAGTTAGGAAAATCAAGTCACATACAAAGGCAAGCTCATCAGGATAATAGCAGGTTACTCAACACAGACTTGAAAAGCCAGAAGGGCTTGCAGTGATGTATTCCAATTTCTGAAAGGTAACAACTGTCAACCAAGATTATTATGGAGAAATAAGGATATTCCAAACAAAAACAGGCTGAAGGAACATATGAACACTAAACCAGTTCTACAGAAAATACTTGAAAGAATCCTCCATATGGAAAAGAAAGAAAAGCACACACATAAGGAACCAAGAAAAAATAAACCATATTCAAATACTAGTTAATGCAAGAGAGTAAAGGAAAAACTGGAAGAACCTCAAAATAGTAAGAATGGAGAGAATAAACACACACCTTTCAATAATAACTGAAAATCATTGGCCTTAATGCCCTACCCAAAAGACACATATTTGCAGACTGGGTTACAAAAATAAATATGTTTTTTAAAAATTCATAGAATCAAATGATAGTAAGAACACAACATACCAAAACCTTTGGAACACAACAAAGGAAGTTCCAAGAGGGAAACTTATTGCTTTAAGTGCCTATATTAAGAAATTAGGGGCTGGGGAGATGGCTTAATGGTTAAGGCATTTGCCTGCATAGCCTAAGGACCCTGGTTCAATTCCCCAGGATCCATGTGAGCCAGATGCACAAGGGGGCACACGCATCTGGAATTGTTTATAGTGGCTAAAGGCCCTGGCATACCCATTTCTCTCCTTCTCTCTGCCTCTTCCTCTGTCTTGTTCTCAAATAAATAAATTAATTAAATTAAATAAAAATTAGAAAGCTCGCAAGTAAATAACTTAATGCTTTATCTTCAGGCCTTGAAAAAAGATGAACAAGGTAAACCAAAAACCAGTAGATGATGCTGGGTGTGGTGGCCCATGCCTTTAATCCCAGCACTTGGGAGGCAGAGATAGGATTGCCTTGAGTTCAAGGCCACCCTGAGACTACATAATGAATTCCAGGTCAGCCTGGGCTGGGGCGAGGTGCTACCTCAACAACCCTAAATAAATAAATAAGTAAAAATAAAAAAATCAGTAGATGGAAAGAAATAAAGAACAAAGATTAGGATAAAGCCAGGTGTGGTGGCACACGCCTTTAATCCCAGCAGAAGTAGGAGGACCACCATGAGTTCAAGGCCACCCTGAGACTACAGAGTGAATCCCAGATCAGCCTGAGCTGAGTGAGACCCTACCTCAAAAAAAAAAAAAAAAAATTGGGAAGGATGAAGTCAGAGAATCACTCCCATTCACAACTGCTTACAAAAATAAATAAATAAATAAAGTACCTTGGAATAAACCTAACCAAGGAAGTGAAAGATCTCTATAATTAAAACTTTAAAACACTCAAGTGAGAAATTGCAGAAGACACAAGGAAATGGAAAGACACTCCATGTTCTTGAATTAGAACAATCAGTATTGTAAAAATGTCAATCTTACCAAAAGCAATCTACATATTTAATGCAATCCCTATCAAAATTCCAATAGCATTCTTTATGGAAGTAGAAGAAACAATCCTAAAATTTACTTGGAAGTACAAAATCTTTGAATATCCAAAACAAATTTGAGCAACAAAAATAAGGCTGGTGGTATCACCATACCTGATTTTAACCTACATTACAGAGCTTTAGTAACCAAAACAGCTTGGTACTGGCACAAAAACAGACATGTAGATCAATGGAACAGAATAGAGGACCCAGATTTAAGTCCAGTCAACTATAGTCACCTGATCTTCAACAAAAATGCCAAAACCACTTATTGGAGAAAAGACAGCCTCTTCAACAAATGGTGCTGGGAAAACTAGATATCTATATATAGAAGGATGAAAATAGATTCTTAACTCTTTCCATGCACAAAAATTAAGTTCAAAAGGATCAAAGATCTTAATATCAGACCTGAAACTCTGAAACTGCTAGAGGAAAAAGTAGGGGAAAATCTTCAAGGTATTGGTATACACAATGACTTTCTGAATATAACCCCAGTTGCTCAGGAAATAAAATCACTAATCAACCACTGGGACCTCATGAAATCATAAAGCTTTTGTATAGCAAAGGACACTGTGAATAGAGCAAAAAGGCAACCTACAGAATAGGAGAAAATCTTTGCCATCTGTACATCTGACAGAGGACTAATATCCAGGATATACAAAGAACTCAAAAAAAGTAAATAATAGCTGGGCACGGTTGCACACTCCTTTAATCCTAGCAATTGGGAGGCAGAGGTAGGAGGATCACTGTGACTTCGTGGCCACCTAGAGACTGCACAGTGAATTCCAAGTCAGCCTGAGCTAGAGTGAGACCCTACCTCGGAAAAACCAAGAAAAGCTGTAGAGCATACACAAAACCATGGAAACTAAACAATACACTACTAAATGATGAATGGGTCAATGAAGAAATCAAGAAGGAAATCAAAAAATTCATAGAGTCAAATTATAATGAGAACACAACATACCAAAACCTTTGGGACACAATGAAAGCAGTCCTAAGAGGGAAATTTATAGCTTTAAGTGCCTATATTAAGAAACTAGAATAGTATCAAGTAAACAACCTAATGCTTCACCTTAAAGCCTTGGAAAAAGAAGAACAAGGCAAACCGAAAATTAGTAGACAGGAATAAATAATAAGATTAGGACAGAAATTAATGAAATAGAAACCAAAAAAAAAAAAAAAATCCAAAGAATCAGTGAAACATGTATCTGGAGTTCGTTTGCAGTGGTGAGAGGCCCTCACACACCCATTTTCCCTCTTTCAAAAATAAATGAAATATAACTAAATAAATAAATCAAAAAAATAAGATGAAGAGCCATTGAGGAATATATCCAACATTGATCTTTGGCCTCCCCATGTACATAAATGCATTCACATACACATGCACACATATCACACACACATGCAAAAACAAAACAAAAAATGGAAACTATGGGGCTACGGAGAAACTATAGACCTCAGTAGATAGAAGTGTTTGCCACACAGACAGGTCTAGAATTTGGATTCCAAAACCCACTTAGATGCTGGGTGGGTGTGACAGCCTGCCTGTAAACCCGGCATTCAGGAGGCAGAGAGGGGATCCCTGGGCAAGCTACACATCAGTAAGTAAATCCTGCTAGGTGTGGTGACACATGCCTTTAATCCCAGCCCTTGGGAAGCAGAGGTGGGAGGATCGCTGGGAGTTTGAGGCCACTCTGAGACTACATAGTGAATTCCAGATCAGCCTGGTCTAGAGTGAGAGCAAACCTCGTTAAAAAAAAAAAAAAAGAAAGTCAACATATATCACTGTCACAGCACCCAGGCACCAGTGTGAGGAGGGAGAATGGGCTTGGTATGGGGTTCATTCTTGTATTTATGGGATTCCTCCCAGCATGGCCCACCCTGTCTTGGAATTGGGAACAACACATTCTATCCTAAAATAAGTGGGAACACATGGTCCTCTGCTCTGCTCCTGGCCCACAGCCAGCTGGATTCTGTAGGGGCCTGAGATTGCCTGAGTTCCCAGGGTTCAATGGAGGTCACCATCTCTGGAAGGTTCTTGCTCCCTTGCTTCTCCCTCCTCATTCTGCACACAGCCTCCTGTTATCTTGGCCTCGAGCCCTGATTTCAGGTACTATCAGTAATTCCAGTACTCCTACAGGAAGGTGGGAGCTGGAGGCAAAATTCTCTGATGTTTGCAGACCCGCTAGTGTGGTCTAAGTAGCAGCAGTAAACAACAAAGGACCCTGTCTCAAACAAGGTGAAAGACGAGGGAGGCTGTCCTCTGTCCTCTGACCGCCCCACATGTGCCATCACCCTCACCTCTACTGACACCCACACGATTAGAATAAACAGTCAGTGAGGGGCTGGAGAGATGGCTTAGCGGTTAAGCGCTTGCCTGTGAAGCCTAAGGACCCCGGTTCGAGGCTCGGTTCCCCAGGTCCCACGTTAGCCAGATGCACAAGGGGGCGCACGCGTCTGGAGTTCGTTTGCAGAGGCTGGAAGCCCTGTCGCGCCCATTCTCTCTCCCTCCATCTGTCTTTCTCTCTGTGTCTGTCGCTCTCAAATAAATTAAAAAAAAAAAAAGTCAGTGAGTCGGGTCCCATTTATCTTCAGGTGTCTGCAAAAAGCAGTAACTGCCTTAGCAGTGGTGAGGTTTTTTGGGCAACACGGGAAGAAGGCCTGGGGTTACTCCAGTGATGAGTGCTCGAGTTTCTCGAGGCCTTCATTGTTGTCTCATCATGTGGTGTGGGGTTGTTGTATACTGTCCAGCGGTGTTTGGATACATGCGAAATGAACACACAATGTACAAAATATGAACTGACTGTACTTGCAGCTTTTGTTTAGGTTCAGGCAGTCAAAGCTATGGGGAGTCAGCATGAGACGCATTATGAGTTTGCATTAGATCAGGTCATGAGTTGTTTGTTCAGGTTTATTTCCTCAGGAAATCTTTGGAGAAGCTGTGAGTTTCCTTGTCTTCAAGAAGCTCCACCCAGGACTCATAGTTTTCCATGTCCCTAGGCTTGGCCTGTGCAAAGATCAACCTTTTTTCAATTAGCTTTCCAATTAGCCCGATCTTCACCTGAGGTGGGGCTTAATTTGTGTGCTTTGATGGCTAAGCTTGAGGAGGGAGCTAGTTGAGCAGGTCCAGAAGATCCTGGCTGGAGTTGCCTCAAGGAGGAGAATCTTGGTTCTGGATTCAAGTGTTGCAAATCCAATTGGATTTGAATCCTGGCCCCACCAGACTAGCTGTGATCTTGGGAAGCAATTTTCCTTCTCTTGGCCTTCTTTGCTTTTCACTTGAAAAGTGAAGAGAACAGCAGTCTAGGCTCAAATGCATAGCAGTTATTTCTCCAGGGCTATAGTCAAAAAGGAGCCAAAGGGAAATGGAGAGATGGCTCAGCAGTGAAGAGCTTGTCTGCAAAGCCTAAGGACCCGGGTTGGATTCCCCAGTACCCATGTAAAGCCAGATACACAAGGCGGCGCATGAGTGCGGAGGTAGTTTGCAGTAGCTAGAGGCCCTGGCACACCTTTTTCTCTCAAATGTATATATATAACTTTTTTTTTTTCTAGGTAGGTTTTCACTCTAGCTCAGGCTGTCCTGGAATTCACTCTGTGGTCTCAGGGTGGCCTCAAACTCTCAGTGATCCTCCTACCTCTGCCTCCTGAATGCTGGGATTAAAGGTATGCACCACCACGCCCGGCTCAAAAACTAAAATATATTTTTTTTTAATGTTTGAGAGAAGCTACTAAATGAAAACAAACAAAAAAATTTAAAAAAAAATGAACCAGGGCTGGGGAGATGGCTTAGCGGTTAAGGCATTTGCTTGCGAAGCCTAAGGACCCAGGTTCGATTCCGCAGGACCCATGTTAGCCAGATACACGAGGGGGTGCACATGTCTGGAGTTTGTCTGCAGTGGCTGGAAAACTGGCGTGCCCATTCTCTCTCTTTCTCTCTCTGCCTCTTCCTCTGTCTCTCTCTCTCAAGTAAATACATAAATAAAATCTTTAAAAAAACAATGAGCCAAAGATGAGGAGGCTGGGCTGCAGATGTAGCTCAGTGATGCAGGGTTTACCTAGCATGCGCAAGGCCCTGCGTATAATCTCAGCACTTACAGAAAGAGAGAAGGGTGTGCTTAAGTGAGGGCACAGGGCTCCGCGAGCTTCATCAGCACTGAGTACCGGCTTGGATTTGATAAGGCTGCGATGCTTCTCAAACTTAACATGCAGAAGAATTACCTTGGGGGTCTGGCTCCAAATGCCGGGTGCAATTCAATGTGTATGATGCTCTCTCTCTCTCTCTGGTTTTTTTGAGGTAAAGTCTCACGCTAGCCCAGGATGACCTGGAATTCACTATGTAGTCTCAGGCTGCTCTCTAACTCAGTAGTCCTTCTGCCTCTCAAGTGCTGGGATTAAAGGTATGTACCATCACCCATCACACCTGGCACATGTATGCCTTACTAACCCATGTGCGTACAATGTTGTTTGCTTTGGATCCTACTTTTAGAAGTCAGGGTGAGGGGTTGGAGGCACTTCCCAGGCCAGGGGCATCTCCTGATAGGACAATAAGTACAAGTAGGTATTGGTACACACTGTCAAGAAGAGGTTAACTATGGGCTGGAGGGATGGCTTAGTGGTTAAGGTGCATGCCTGTGAAGCCTAAGGACCCAGGTTCAATTCTCCAGGTCCCATGTAAGCCGGAGGCACATGGTGGCGCATGTGTCTCGAATTCATTTGCAGTGGCTAGAGGCCCTGGTGCGCCCATTCTCTCTCTCCCTCTCTCTGTCTCAAATAAATAAAATAGATAAAATTAAAAAAAAAAAAAGAGTGCAAATACTATTTCCAACCCTTCTAGGACTTGGTGGATACTTTTTTTTTTTTGTCTTTCTGTATTTTTTTCTCTTTTTGGCCTGTGTATGTTTGTGGCATGTATGTGTTAACTCAGATTTGCAAGAATAAAGAACACCAACCACAAATTATGGCCAAATTGAAGCAAGCTTTTAATTGTGAACAATAAAGAAGGTCCGGCAACTGCCTCCCTAAGGCAGGGTGTAGAGAGCAGCCCCGAATCAGCTTCTCAGGCTCTTTATTTTAGTTTTTTGAGGTAGGGTCTCACTGTAGCCCAGGCTGACCTAGAATTCACTATGGAGTTTCAGGATGGCCTTGAGCTCATGGCAATCCTCCTACCTCTGCCTCCTGAGTGCTGGGATTAAAGGCATGCACCACCACGCCCGGCTTCAGGCACTTTTTATTGGGTGAAACCATAGAAATCACAGCGTAGGGGGTTTTCAGAAGCAAGCAAGCGTGGTGGCAGAAGCAGACCAGCTGTTACAGTTAAACTACTTCCTGGGATGTTATGAATACACAATCCTGGGAGCAGTAACCAGGGAACAATTTGTGGCCCCAGCTCAGACATAGAAACAGAAACTTAACTTAGTCATTATATCAAAATGGCTCTTGCTGTTAAAATGGAGTCAGGTTGGCTCTTCATATGCATGTGTATGCCTGTGTGTGTGTGTGTGTGTGTTTATATGTATATATATATATATGTGTGTGTGTGTGTGTGTGTATATATATATCCATATTTTAATTTGTAAATATCTTTGACTTGGTGGTTCTGTTTTTGCAAATTTCTTGGGTCAAAGATACACATCGTGTCATTGTAATAGAAAAAGATTGGAAACAACCTAAATGTCATCCTTAGGAAATTCTTTTTTTTTTTTCCCTGAACTTTGGTATTTTTTTTTAAATTTTTATTAACATTTTCCATGATTATAAAAAAATATCCCATGGACTGGGACTGCGCCTGGGGCTCTTCATCCCGACACAGCTCTGTGCCTTCAAGCCCCTGGCGTCCACAGTGGGGACGTTTCGAGGCACTGCTCTCCGATTTCTCATTTCGGTTTTTATCAACCACCACGTTGGCTGTGGGGACTACTTGTCACAGGGCCCCTGGAGGCTCTATTTCACTCCTGCTGCCAATGCGTGTCTAGGCCCCCACCAGCAGCTCAGTGGGGATTCCGTTCACGAACTTCTGTCCCTGGTGGGCCAGTGTTGGTTTACCTGGACACTGTCAGGGAGGCCGCACTCCCACCACTTGTGCCACCGAGCTCTGGGGGTGCCATGGCACCTCATACCGTTCAGGTTGTGACAGGTCCTCTGCACAGGTTGAACATGGAATAAAAGCAACCCTGTATGAAAAAAAAAATATATATATATATATATATATATCCCATGGTAATACTCTCCCCCCCCCCACTTTCCCCTTTGACATTCCATTCTCCATCATATTACCTCCCCATCTCAATCATTGTACTTACATATATACAATACCAACCTATTAAGCACCCTCCTCCCTTCCTTTCTCTTCCCTTTATGTCTCCTTTTTAGCTTACTGGCCTCTGCTACTAAGTATTTTCCTTCTCATGCAGAAGCCCAATCATCTGTAGCTAGGATCCACATATGAGGGAGAACATGTGGCGCTTGGCTTTCTGGGCCTGGGTTACCTCACTTAGTATACTAATCCTTTCCAGATCCATCCATTTTTCTGCAAATTTCATAACTTTTTCTTTACCGCTGAGTAGAACTCCATTGTATAAATGTGCCATGTCTTTATTATCCACTCATCAGTTGAGGGACATCTAGGCTGGTTCCATTTCCCAGCTATTATAAATTGAGCAGCAATAAACATGGTTGAGCACGTACTTCTAAGGAAATGAGATGAGTCCTTGGGATATATGCCTAGGAGTGCTATAGCAGGGTCATATGGTAGATCAATCTTTAGCTGTTTTAGGAACCTCCACACTGATTTCCACAATGGCTGGACCAGATTGCATTCCCACCAGCAGTGTAGAAGGGTTCCTGTTTTTCCACATCCTCGCCAACATTTATGATCATTTGTTTTCATGATGGTGGCCAATCTGACAGGAGTGAGATGGAATCTCAATGTAGTTTTAATCTGCATTTCCCTGATGACTAGTGACGTAGAACATTCTCCAGCTACATGTCAGGGTCAGTGTTGATTAACATCCCACTCTTTCCCAGAAGTCTTGCCTGCTTCTCCAGGAAACTGAAACTTAGGCCTAGTTAGGGTGACACCTTACTGAAGCCTGTCATGGCGTCAGTTTGGTACCTTCAGTTCCAGGTTGTCCATGGAATAAAAGCATTGTCAGGGGCCTCACTCCTACACCCAATCTTCTGCCATCGGTTCTCCAATGATGAGAGGGCTGGAGAGATTGCTCAGTGGTTAGAGGCACTTGCTAACGAGCCTGCTGGCCCACATTTGAGTCCCTAATACCTACGTAAAGCCACAAAGTGGTACCTGTGTCTGGTCTGGAGTTCATTTGCAGTGGCAAGATGTGCTGGCACACACACAGTCTCTCTCTTAAAAAAAATAAAAAGTAAAAGCCAGGTGTGGTGGCACACGCCTTTCATCGCAGTACTTGGGAGGCAGGGGTAGGAGAATCGCTGTGAGTTCGAGGTCACTCAAACTACATAGTGAATCCAGGTCAGCCTGAGCTAGAGTGAAACCCTACCTCAAAAAAACAAACAATAGGGCTGGAGAGATGGCTTAGCGGTTAAGCGCTTGCCTGTGAAGCCTAAGGACCCCGGTTCGAGGCTCGGTTCCCCAGGTCCCACATTAGACAGATGTACAGGGGCGCACGCGTCTGGAGTTCGTTTGCAGAGGCTGGAAGCCCTGGCGTGCCCATTCTCTCTCTCTCCCTCTATCTGTCCTTCTCTGTGTCTGTTGCTCTCAAATAAAAAAAATAAATAAAAAATTTAAAAAAATAAAAATAAGTGTGGTGTATGTCTTTAATTCCAACACTTTGGAGGCAGAGGTAGGAGAATCACCAGGAGTTCAAGGCTACCCTGAGACTACATAGTGGATTCCAGGTCAACCTGGGATAGAGGGAGATCTTACCTGGCTCAGCTCACAGTGACATGGCCAAGCGCACCAGGAAGGTTGGCATCGTTGGTAAGTATGGGACCCACTATGGGGGCCTCCCTCCGGAAAATGGTGAAGAAAATTGAAATCAGCCATTACGCCAAGTACACTTGCTCCTTCCGTGGCAAAACCAAGATGAAACAATGGGCTGTGGGCATCTGGCACTGTGGTTCCTGCATGAAGACTGTGACTGGAGGGGCCTGGACCTACAACCCCACTTCTGCTGTCACAGCCACGTCTGCTGTCAGACGTGACTGAAGGAACTGAAGGACCAGCAGAAGCCCTGTCATTTGAGACATCCCTGGCCTGCAATAAATGGGTTAAGTTATGTAACAAAGTCAACTTGTTTGCTGTTAATTATAATAGACATTTTGCTGTGTATTCTGTCCCTGTTGCACTTTTCAAAGTGGTTTTGTTGCCAGGGTGGGGCTTAGGTAGTCCAGGGTGGTCCACATTCCCTATGTAGCTGAGGCTGACCTGAAATTCACTATGTAGTCTCAGGCTGGCCTTGAACTCACGGCAATCTTCCTACCTCTGAGTCCTGAGTGTTGGTGTTAAAGGAGTGTAGCATCATGCCCAGCTTAAATTTTAGTTTGTTAAAAATGTATTTCTGAAAATGTTACTTTTTTTTGTTTTGTTTTTTGAGGTAGGGTCTCACTCTAGCCCAGGGTGACCTGGAATTCACAATGGAGTCTCCGGGTGGCCTCGAACTCACAGCAATCTTACCTCTGCCTTCTGAGTGCTGGGATTAAAGGCGTGTGCCACCACGCGTGGCTTCTGAAAATGTTCTTAAGTTGGAGACATTGAAGTAGACCATTTTGTACATGAAAAAAAATAAAGAACCAAAAAGCAAACAAACAAAAATAAATAAATAAATAATGTCAGGTATGGCGCACAGCTTTAATCCCAGCACTCCTTGGGTGGCAGAGGTAGGAGGATCGCCGTTAGAGGCCACCCGGAGACTCCATCGTGAATTCCAGGTCAGCCTGGGCTACAGTGAGACCCTGCCTCAAAAAACCAATAAAATAAAATAGCTAAAAACAGCTGTGGGGCTGTGCGTGGTGGCGCACGCCTTTGATCACAGCACTTGAAAGGCCAGAGGTAGGAGGATCACTGTGAATTTGAGGCCAGCCTGGGACTACAGAATGAGTTCCAGTTGAGACTGGGATAGAGTGAGACCCTGTCTCGAAAAACAAAACAAAACAAAACAAAAAAACAAAAACCGAGAGCAAAGTCATCTGTTCCCAACCCTTCCCTGCGCTGGCCTTGCCCACATCTCACCACTCTCCCCCGGGGCTCTCATCCCTTTGCACTTCCCTAGCACGCCGGGGTGCCTCCCACCCCGGGGCCTCTGCACGCGGTGCTCGTTTGGGGTGCTCTTCCCTGGACCGTCACCAGACCACCTGCTGCTCCTCGTTCAGGTCTCGCGCGTCCCTTCCCGACCCGCCGCAGGCCGGTACACCGGAGGGCTCGGCGAGCGCGGGACCCCGCACGCCCTCCAGTGGCCGGCGGCGCGCTCGCGCCCGGGGCGGGGAAGCCGAGGACCCCGGGGTCGCCGTCTCCCATTGGCGGCGGCGCGGGGCGGGGCGGCGCGGGGCGGGCACCCCGGGCCTGGGCAACTCCGCCGGCCCCGCCGCGTCCGCCCGCGTCCCTGCCCCGCCGCCCCGCACAGCATGCTGCGCACCGCCGCGCTCGCCGCCCGCCTCGGCCCGCGCCTGGGCCGCCGCCTGCTGTCGGCCGCCGCCACCCAGGCCGTGCCGTCGCCCAACCAGCAGCCCGAGGTCTTCTACAATCAGGTGGGTTCTCCCGCTTTGTTCCCCGGGCCCGGGGAGGAAGGCTGGGCTGTGTGCCTGGCTGCGGGCCTCAGTTTACCCCGGCGCTCGCTGTGCTTGCGCTTTGCTGGTTCCCTCCCGGCCTCGTCCGTCGCTTAGGACGGTCCAGGCTCCTTTTATCCTGCTGCCGACTTGAGCCTCTGATGAGCCCGGTGCGGGGCTCTCCAGGGCC
The DNA here is from genome assembly GCF_020740685.1 of Jaculus jaculus. Classification (NCBI taxonomy): domain Eukaryota; kingdom Metazoa; phylum Chordata; class Mammalia; order Rodentia; family Dipodidae; genus Jaculus; species Jaculus jaculus. The sequence continues at coordinate 23,529,300 of NC_059114.1, forward strand.
TCTGTCGCGGGTTCGGTGGCATCGCCCGTGGGCCTTGGCCACGGAGCCCGCGGAGCGCGCAGCGTCACCCAGCCCCGCGACGCGGCGGCTCAGCCTGGTCCCCCTCTGACTCTTGCATGTCTTGGCCAAGGAAGTTCATAAGAAAGAAAGGGGAAGGCCGGGTGTGGTGGCACAGGCATTTAATCCCAGCAATGTGGAGACTTTGGTAGGAGGATCGTTGCAGAAATTCTCTGCAAAGATCATTCCCACGCCAGTATGAGTGAAAGCAGAGTTTATTTCCCCAGGGCCCAAAGAGCTGGAGGAAGCCCTCCAAAGAAGCTCTGGCCCTGACCTGAGATTTTATTTCCATTTTACAGCTTTCATAGGCCAGGGGAGGGGTAAGTGAACAAACAAGATGTGGCAATTTGGGAATCAGTCATTTTTGTAGTCAGGCCACCCTGACAATGAACTCCATTTTATTTTGTTCTGGCCTAAACTGCCTTTTTTTTTTTTCCTTTTCGTACCTCTGGGCCCTTTCTGGACAGTTCCCTCTTTGGGATTTTTTTTTTTTTTTCTCCATCTGCTGATAAAGATAAGTTTAGCTCAACAATTGATTTTTACAGTAAATCAGTAAATTAGTTTAACTTTTAGCTTTTTTTTTTTTTTTTTAAACACAGGATCACTGTTGAGTTCAAGGCTAGCCTGAGACTATATAATAAATTCCAGGTCAGCGTGGGTAGAAGTGAGACCTTACCTCGAAAAACCAAAACATAAAAAGAGCTGTGTGAAGGTGGCACACTCCTTTATAAAGTCCCAGCGTTCAGGAGGCTGAGGTTTTCCAGAATCTAGCTATGCCAAGTGACTATATTCTTACTCAACCAGGATTTTAGAATTTTTCTTTCTTTCTTTTTTTCTTTATTTTTGGTTTTTCAAGGTACCTACCTCTGCCTCCCGAGTGCTGGGATTAAAGGCATGCGCCACCACACCTGGTTCTTTTTTTTTTTTCTTCTTAATTTATTTGAGAGAGAGAGAATAGGCTCACTTGGGCTTCTAGCCACTGCAAACAAAATCCAGATGCATGTGCCACCTTGTGCATCTGGCTTACTTGGGTCCTGGGTCAGTGCACCCGAGTTCTTAAGGCTTCACAGGCAAATAAGTGCCTAAACCACTAAGCATGTCTCCAGCCTGAAATTTTCTTTTCATTAGTTCTTTGTGTTTGGCTAAAGTGCTAGAATCACACAAAAGGAAGCAGGTTATGAAAATGTTCTGTTTGGGCAACACTAGGGGTTTAGTAAAATCTCTTTTGTAAAATGCAAAGGCCCCCAGAGGGCACTCTGTCTTTGTTCTAAGACAGGGGTCTCACAATATAGCCCAGGGTGGCCTGGAATTCACCATCCTCCTACATCAGCCTCCCAGTGCTGGGGGGGGGGGGTGACTTGTCTCTTTCTTTCTCTTCTTTCCCCTCCCCTTTACCCCCACCTCCTCTTTCCTTCTTCCTTTTCCTCTGTACTGAGGATGGAACCAAGAACCCTGAGCATGCTAGACGCTGTACTAGTGAGCTACATTCCCAGCCCTCTTTTTAGTTTTTATTTTGAGGTAGGGCTTTCCTTGAGCTCATTTTGTAGCCTAAGCTGGTCTTGAACTTTCTCCAGCCTCAGCCTTTCCAGTGCTGAGACCTGGTGGCACCATATCTCTTGGTACAGGGCCTCATGTAGTTGATGTAGACACCTCATAGTTAATAAGAGCTGCCCCCCCAATACCTGCGTTTGCACTGGGCATCATTCTGAGCATGTCCTTGCTTTGTCTTTCTGTGATCTTTTCAACAGCCTTGTAAGGTTGGTACTGTAATTATCTCTAACTTACAGTTGAAAAGACTGAGTCACAAAGAGGTTTAAGTGACTTTCCCAAAGGCCTAAGTCAGTGGCAGAGTTTAGGTTAGCATACGTCTAGGCTTCCACAAGTAAGCCCCTAAGGGGAACATTCCATGGTGCTAGGAACTCTGGGTGTGAATAAGGGGACCACCACCCAGTCCCATCCTTAGGGTGGTGGCTGGCTGTGGATGATAGAGCTGTGGTGCCCAGCTGTCCCTGGTATACCTGCTGCCTAGTCCACAGTAAGGCAGCTGGGCTCATGGAGGTAAATGCAGTTGTGTGCTCTACATTCACTCATTCATTCATTTACACTGAGGTAGGGTCTCACTTGAGCCCAACTCTATAGCCTCAAGCTGGTCTCAACCTCATGGTGATCCTCCTATCTCAGCTAGGATTAAAGGCCTTCAGCCACCATGCCCAGAACATTTGTATGATTTTTTACTCTATTTTTATTTGAGAGAGGTGGGGGGGAGGGAGGGAGAGAGAAAGAGGCACAGAGAAGGAGAGTGATAACTCGGTATGCCAGGGCCTCCAGCCACCGCAAACAACATGCATCTGGTTTACGTGGGTCCTGGGGAATCAAACCAAGGTCCTTTGGCTTTGCAGGCAAATGCCTTAACCACTAAGCCATCTCTCCAGCCCCCATTTCTACAATTTTAAGGAACGTTACAGTGTTGGTCAGAGAGAAAAAAAATAAGCAAAATGTCTTTTCATACAAGGCAAAGATGCACTGGTTATTTCTCCTTGGTGGGATGCTTAGCAGAGGCACTCAGGCATGGTGGAACTGAAGTTCAAAGAGCTCAGACTCTGGCTGGAGAGAGAGCTTAGTGGTTAAGGCACTTGCCTGCAAAGACTAACAACCCATTTTGACTCTCCAGATCCCACATAAGCCAGACTCACATGGTGATGCAAGAACCCAAAGTTGCACATGTCCACTAGGTGGGTCAAGTGTCTGGAGTTCACTTTCAGTGGCTGAGGCCCTGGCACACCAATTCTCTCTCTCCCCCCCTAAAAAAAAAAATGAAGAGCCCAGACTTCACTCTGATCAAGATCTTCATGCTCACCTGGAGGCAAGGCTCTGCACCTGGGTTCTGAAGCACAGCCAGCCTCTCCTGGCAGAGAACCTGGTGGGTGTGGTTTTGCATAGCTCCTTTGCATTTATGAGTGTGTGTGGAGAAGACAGCATGTGCCAGCTACGTACCACTTAGGTTCTCAAGCATGTATCTCAGGGAACAGTGGGTCTGGGCTAGCTGCTACATTCAGAGTTTATTCAAATTTCCTAATGACACCTGCTTACTGTTTCTTGGGTAACCTCTGCCTAGATCTTGTCCCTGTAGAAAACCCTTGGCATTTTCAGTCTGGCCTTGTTGCAAACCTTGCTGGTAAAAATGCAGAGGCCCTGGGTAAACCGTGGAGTTACTGGGGTGAGGAGGCGGGGGGGTGGGGGGAAGCATCTTGCTTGGCCGTGTGGCCTTGAGGTTGGTTTCCAAGGCCACCTGCAGGGTGTGAGCATTCCGAGGAATGTCACTACACTTCAAGATTGGTGGGTCTCACCTGGATGAGAACAGGTGATAGGTCCTCTCCTTCCCACCTGACCAGCACAGATTAAGTAAGTAGTTTGCCCATCTTCTCCTGTTTGAAACAATAACAGCCTGGGGAGATAGCTCAGTCAGTAAGATATTTGCTTTGCCAACATGGGGGCCTGAGTTCGATCCCTAGAGCCCACAGTAAAATGAAGGCAGATGCCTGTAACTGTAGTTTACAGGATATGGAAGACAGGAGGATCCCTGGAGCACTCACCAGCCAGTGCAGCCGAATTAGGGGAGTCCAGTTGGTTGGCATTCCTACGGAATGAACCTGAGGCTGTCCTATGGCTTCCACATGCATTTGTGCCCCCCCTCCACATGTGCACCAGTATCTGCACACACATACACACACAATTTAAAAAGAAGACCGGAGCTGGAGATATGGCTTAGCAGTTAAGGCATTTGCCTGCAAAGCCAAATGACCCAGGCTCAATTCCCCAGGACCACACGTAAGCCAGATGCACAAGATGGCACACGCGTCTGGAGTTTGTTGGCAGTGGCCTGTCGCACCCATCCTCTCTCTCTCTCCTCCTCCTCTCTCCCTCTTCTCTCTCTCACATAAATAAATAAAAATATTAAAAGTAGGGCTGGAGAGATGGCTTAGCAGTTAAGCGCTTGCCTATGAAGCCTAAGGACCCCGGTTCGAGGCTCGGTTCCCCAGGTCCCACGTTAGCCAGATGCACAAGGGGGTGCACGCGTCTGGAGTTTGTTTGCAGAGGCTGGAAGCCCTGGTATGCCCATTCTCTCTCTCTCTCCCTCTATCTGTCTTTCTCTCTGTGTCTGTCGCTCTCAAATAAATAAATTAAAAAAATTTTAAGAAAAGTTGCTGGATTTCAGGGTACTCAGTTGTACAATGAGGGGAACAATGATTTAAAAAAAAAAGTAATAATAAAAAAGACTGTAATCTGGACATGATGGCACACGCCTTTAATCCCAGCACTTGCAAGGCTGACGTAGGAGGATTGCCATAAGTTCAAGGCCAGCCTGAGACTACATGGTGAATTCCAGGTCAGCCTGGGCTAGAGCGAGAGAGCAAGACCCTACCTCGAAAAACAACAACAACAAAATAACAAGAATGTTGGGGCTGGGGATGTAGACTGCTTTTGCCAAGTATGCATGAGGTCCTGGTTTGTAACCCTAGCACCGCATAAACCGCCTACATAAACTAGGTGTGGTGGCACATACCTTTAACCCCAGCATTCAGGAGGTGAAGGCAGGAGGATCAGAAGTTCAAGGTCATTCTCAAGCACACAGTGAACTTATGGTTAGACTGAGTTACAAGATACCCAGTCTCCCCACCACCCCCCTCACTGCCCAATGTGAAATACCATGTCATACACTGTGGACTTAAAACTGTCTGTCATGCCCTGTTGATGGGCCACTGGGGAGGTCCATTTATCCAACAGACATTCCTCATGTTGCAGGGGGAAAAAATACCAGAATTCCTACGTGTGGGATACTGGAAGGTGGAGACAATCAGCAGTGAAAATGGTGGCGAGGCACAGGTGATCAGTACAATGGTGTGGGAGTCAACAGTAAACTCTACACCTCAGTGGCCACATCTGTAAAATGAGGCGAAAATCCCGCTGGCATCACAGGGTTGCTGTGAGAATGAAACAGGGTCCTCCTTATCCAGCCCTTAGCAGGGCCCAGCTGATAAGTACCACCATTTCTATATTTATGGCAGCTTAAATAACAACTGGGTTAACTAGTGCTATTGAGCCTACAACTTAATGATGAGAAAACTCCATTTTAGGGCCAGAGGGATGGCTTTAGCGGTTAAGACACTAACTAGCCTGCAAAGCTAAAGGACCCAGGTTCAATTCCCCAGGGCCCACGTAAAGCCATATGCATAAGGTAGAGCATGCTTCTGGAGTTCATTTGCAGCAGCTGAAGGCCCTGGCACTCCCATTCTCTCTGTCTCTGCCTCTTTCTCTCTCTGCCTCTTTCTCTCTCTGTCTCTTTTTCTCTCAAATATAAATTATATATATAAAGTGCTAAAGATCTGGTCTATAGCCCCGACGAATTAAGAAGAAGATGAAATGGTAGAAGCTACAAATCATCCAAGAAGGAAGCAGAAAACAGAGCAGTTGGGGCTAACAAGGACTCATTCCCATAGTGACAAGCAAATTCCTCAGTACCATGGTCAGACGCTGGAGAAGTCTGCAGTGCGTGTTGGGACCACGCAATTAGAGTGTGGGATGTTGAGTGTGGCAGTCTTAAGTCAACTCAGGAAACAAAGTGTTTAATTGTATTTCCTATTCTCTACTTTGTAAACGTTTGGCATCTGGAAGCGCAGATCAGATTGTGGGACCCTCGAACTAAAGATGGTTCTTTAGTCTCTCTGTCCCTAACCTCATGTACAGGCTGGGTCACATCAGTGAAGTGGTCTCCTACCCGTGGACAGCAGCTGATTTCAGGCTCTTTAGAAAATATTGTTGAAGCCGGGCGTGGTGGCGCATGCCTTTAATCCCAGCACTCGGGAGGCAGAGGTAGGAGGATTGCCATGAGTTTGAGGCCACCCTGAGACTCCATAGTGAATTCCAGGTCAGCCTGGGCTAGAGTGAGACCCTACCTCGAAAAATAAACAAAAAAATATTGTCGAGCTGTGGAATACAAGAAGTAAGGCTCTTATGATTTGGCTGCTCATGAAGATAAAGTCCTAAGTGTGGACTGGACACACAGTGCTACTTTTTTATTTTATTATTATTATTATTTTTTTTTTAGTTTCCTTTTCCTTTTTCTTTTTTTTCCAAGTGTAACATATTTATTACTACAACTCTAATCTTTATTTCTCAATTAAACATACATATTTCATTCTAAGATAACCTGCCTGAAGATTATGAGTGAACATACAGGCAAAGATATTTATACTCCAAACAAGCCCACAGTTTAGCTTAAGTATCCAAATGTCTCTTTAATCATCATAGGAAACATTCTTAAGAAGAGCTTGAATTTATTTCTTATGGGAAGGATAACTATCTGTGACCTAGTGAGATGGATCAGAAGTGACTCCCTCCATTTCTGGAAAGGTACACTCAGCCAATACAGCCAAGAGCAAATAAGAGGTCTGTCATCAGATCCTGGCTCTCTCTCTCTCTGGCAGAGGTATTTAACCTTTCTGGGCTTCAGGTTCCTCACCAACAGAGAGTTAACAGTTACACCTCAGAATTACTGCTAGAACTAAATGACATGCTGGGTGTAAACAAATGCCCGGCACATAGAAAATGCTTGATAAATAGTAAATATTATCAGTTCTTGGTATAAGTTCTCTCATGTAAGCCACAGTCGTCTCCCTTACCCCACAACCACCTAGATGCAAATGCAAGGAAAGCACACACTATAGACTAGTGCCTGCTCTCTGGGGGGAGGGAGTGTGTGTCCAATCACGATTTCAAATCACAGCTGACTGTGCATTAAGTTAGGAAAGAACTCGACAAAGTGTCACAGTTGATTTAATCTGAAGAATATTACAGGCTCTCTGTCTTCAGATATAAATTATTTATAACGTTACAGAACAAGCAGCGGATTCAACAATTTAAAAACTAAGCAAATCTACAAGGTATTAATTTCTGGCAACAGTCTTCCCAATCTGTGTTTTTTAATTTTAATTTTTTTTTAAAAAGTCATCCCTGCCCTCCTTTCAGTAGACGTGCACCATGCCATAGAGGAATGTCCAAAAGAGGACATAGGTAATGAGGCCTATGAAATATTTGTTCCACCTTCTTCCCGCTTTGAGAATGAGCAGCAGCGAGAGCAGGAGCGAGGCCAGCAGGTAGAAGATGAAGCCGTAGAGGCCCAGGATGCCGGCCGTGGCCCCCGACAGCGCTGACACCGGGGTCCGGCAGTAGTCCAGGACGCACCGCAGCCTCGCTGATGACCGGCCGCCCTTCGCAGCCTCGGGGGCTCAGCCTCGGCGGCGTCGGCACCGAACAACGCGGAGCTGGAGCGCGGCGGCAGATACCGTCCCTCGGCTTTACCTCAAGCGGGCAAGGAGACAGATTCCCAAAGTGCCGTCTTGGGCTGGAGGCTGTTGGGAGGGCCTCTTTTTCTTTTTTTAGGTTCTTTTAAAAAAAATTTTTTTTACCAGCAACTTCCATGATTGTAAACAATATCCCATGGTAATTCCCTCCCTCCCCCCACTTTCCCCTTTGAAACTCCACTCTCCATCATATCCCCTCCCCATCTCAATCAGTCTCCTTTATTTTGATGTCATGATCTTTTCCTCCCATTATGATGGTCTTGTGTAGGTAGTGTCAGGCACTGTGAGGTCATGGATATCCAGGCCATTTTGTGTCTGGAGGGAGCACATTGTAAGGAGTTCTACCCTTCCTTTGGCTCTTACATTCTTTCCGCCACCTCTTCTGCATTAGACCCTGAGCCTTGGAAGGTGTGATAGAGATATTGCAGTGCTGAGCACTCCTGTCACTTCTTCCCTGCACCATGATGCCTTCTGAGTCACCCCAAGGTCACTGCCATCTGAAAAGAGAAGATTCTCTACCAAAAGTGAGAGTAGTATTAATATAAGGGTGTGAACATTAAGAGAAGTGCTTACTGGGCAGTTTGATGAGCATAGTATATACATTTATCCAGACAGCAGCAGATGTTACACCCCTAGGACTCATGACTACCCCTGTATTAGGTTTTCAGTATCATGGATGTATTTCCTCCCATGGAGCGGGCCTCCAGTCCAATTAGAGCGCAGTTGGTTTCCACCATGACAGACGTGCCACCATTGTACCTGTTGGCTCATTTGGCCTGGCTGGCCAATTATAAGGCTTGAGGAGTCCACTGTTGAGTATCTTCCACAGGGCTACTTTTGAGTGGAGGAACAGACAATAAATTGTATTCCTACAGATACTCTCCTACTACTTCCCATTTGAGGGCGTGAAAATGAGTGATAATTGGATCACAGACTTTTTTTCTCATTGGGATTTTTTTTTTTTTTTTTTTGAGATTGGTAGAGTCTCGCTGTAATGCCATAGACAGTTTATAAATTAAACTGGTAGAGAATCATTAGATTACATCATTAACACAGAGACAGAAAACACCCTTTTAAAGTTTGCATAAGGGAACATTCTACTGTCATTGTTTCTTTTTTTTTGTGTATATAAAATTATAGCATATGGCCTGTATTCTTGGTGGCATATGCATTTAATCCCAGCATTCAGGAGGCAGAGGTAGGAGGGCCACTGTGAGTTCAAGGCCACCCTGAGACTACATGGTGAATTCCAGGTCAGCCTGGACCAGAGTGAGACCCTACCTCGAAAAACCAAAAAGAAAGAAAAGAAAACTCCATTTTAGGCTGGGGATGGAGTTCAGTGGGAGAGCCCTTGACTAGTGCACAGCAGGTCCCGGATTCATTCCTCAGGACTGGAAAGTAAAACAACAAAACTCTGTTATATAAGTGCTGGTATACTTGTGGGTTCCAGAAGGAGTGAGCTAGGTATTTAAGTGGGTATGTGAAAGTCATGGTCTTATTACTGGGCTCTTAACCACAATGCTTAACCACTTTGCTTAGGCAAAGAGATCTGACAACGAGGAGGGAAGGATTTCCCAGACAATATTTTCTGATGACCCTCACTGATACGTCCTTAGTGCAAAAAGTGAAGCAAGCTAGAAATTCACTGGGAATGTTCACAGGTATTTTCCAAAAGCTTATTAGCAGCATGCTTACAGTAGCAACAATTTCAGAAACAAGGAAGCAGAACAACTTTTGTTGCAATTAGGGGAAGGGCTGAGTCTGCACAAGGTCAGCCGCTTCTCAGTGAATACTGGGTTTCAGAAATAATGTCTTACAGTGGGGGGGGAGATGCCCAGCATTCTGCATAATGCCACACCAGTGAAAACCACACCAAGCCAGGCTTCCTACCGACAGAGCTATGCTAAGGTCCATCTGAAAAGTGCACAAATCTACTGGAGGGAAAATGCTCTGGGGTGAGGTGAACTTGATGACTTCCTGTGTGGGCAGGACAGGGAATTTAGTTGCATTTCGTTTCTTTAAAAGTGAATATGTGGGGGCTGGAGAGATGGCTCAGCAGTTAAGGTGCTTGCCTGCAAAGCTTAACAACCCAGGTTCAGTCCCCAGTATCCACATAAACCCAGATGCAGAAAGTGGTGCATGTTTCTGGAGTTTGTTTGCAGTGACTGGAGGCCCATATTCTCATCTTCTCTCCCTCCCTCCCTCTGTGTGTGTGTGTCTGTCTCTATGCTTGAAAATTATTTATTTGTTTGTTTCTTTTTTCTTTTTTTTTTTTTTTTTTGGTTTTTCAAGGTAGGGTCTCACTCTAGCCCAGGCTAACCTGGAATTCACTATGTAGTCTCAGGGTAGCCTCGAACTCACGGCAATCCTCCTACCTCTGCCTCCCGAGTGCTGGGATTAAAGGCATGTGCCACCATGCCCAGCTAAAATATTGTTTATAAAAGACGAAACAAAAAAGCAAACACAAAATGCGTATGCTATAGGCAAACAGTAAAAGAACAAAGAAGCTGGGTGGAGTGTTGCACACCTGTGATCCCAACACTTAGGAGGTTGAGAAGGAGTTAAAGGCCAGTCTCAAACAAATTTGAGGCCAGGTATGTATGGGCATGTCAAAAAATTTGAAGCCAGCCTGGTCCACACAAGACCCTATCTCAAAAAAAGGAAGGGTCAATGAGTGGATAATGAAGATGTGGCACATTTATACAATGGAGTTCTACTCAGCGGTAAAGAAAAATGAAGTTATGAAATTTGCAGAAAAATGGATGGATCTGGAAAGGATTATACTAAGTGAGGTAGCCCAGGCCCAGAAAGCCAAGTGCCACATGTTCTCTCTCATATGTGGATCCTAGCTACAGATGACTGGGCTTCTGCGTGAGAATGAAAATACTTAGTAGCAGAGGCCAGTAAGTTAAAAAGGAGACATAAAGGGTAGAGAAAGGAAGGGAGGAGGGTACTTAATAGGTTGGTATTGTATATATGTAAGTACAATGATTGAGATGGGGAGGTAATATGATGGAGAATGGAATTTCAAAGGTGAAAGTGTGTGGGGGGAGAGGGAGGGCATTACCATGGGATATTTTTTTATAATCATGGAAAATGTTAATAAAAATTAAAAAATAAATAAATAAAGGAAGGGGGAGGGGAGGGGAGGCTGGGGAGATGGCTCAGCAGCAAAAGGTACTTGTAAGCCCACATTCAATTCTGGCATTAGTTTGCAGCAGCAAGAAACCCTGACATGCCCATATACACATATGTGCAGATAAATAAGAAATTAAAAGAAAAAAACCTCTGATAACCCATTGGTATAAATGATCACTGTTAACAATCTGCAGAGGGGGAACTTGGTTTTTTTCTTGCGTTACTGGTAGATTCTAATGAAATGAAACAAAACCTCTGGTGGGTTAAGCTGTGGTCTGAAGTGACTTCGTGCTTGACAGTTAACCATCTCTCCAGGGATTGCACAACGGCATTGCTTGTTTAGGAGTCTCAAAAGCCTCTGTAGAAAGAGCTTTGGGCAGCAGAGAACCTAGGGGTTTCTCAGGCCCCACCTTGGTTACTTATGTTTGTAAGTTGGCACCCTCTATTATTATTTCAATACTGGTGATGAAACAGTTTATTTTACTCAGGGGCCACACATAGTGTTAGTGCCACCTGACTGCCCAGCATCTATGGGACACACTCGAGCTCCAGGTGACAGGGTCGCAATAATGTTTGTGGTCTTGGGGTCAAGCCGAGTCCGTGTGTGCATCCCCTGATCTAACACCCGCTGCCTGTCAGGCCCTGAGTTGAGGACTTTTCCCTGCTTCTTCACCCTTCACCCATCCTCAGCTCTTTGAGCAGAGCCTTGTTGTCGCCCTCACATGAGGGGTGAGGCATTGGAGGCACCGAGAGAGAAGTGAAGTTTGCAACCAGGCTTCAGACTTAGCTCTGCCCAACCTGAGCGCACGTGCAATGCCACACGAGCAGCCCCTGTGAGTCAGACACAAGTGTGTAAATACTTAAGAAACGATTACGCTAACTAACTAAATATTTGAAATCAGAAGGGAGGAACCATGATTGTGTTGCTCCTAGCACCAAGCACTGTTCTTGGCACGGAGTCCGTACTCAGTAAATACTTAATGCCTTCGTGAGTGATCGCAGATTACTGAACTGTCGGCTGTTTTGCACTGAAGGAGTCAGGGAAACGGCCACTGTTGGGAACTCAGTGTTTTCACTCAAAGGGCAGACAATGCAAGTAATGCAAGTATTTGAGAGTTTACATGAGCAGAACTTGGGAACCGGGGAGGAAGTGGAGAAATTGGCCAGGATTATAGCAAGATAGGTGGCTGCCAACTGTTAAGCACATGAACAAATTGAAACCCCACCTTTCTGGCAGAGGTTCCATCCTGGGAGTGGTGCAGATCCATGAATACAAAAACCAAGCCGGGCGTGGTGGCACACGCCTTTAATCCCAGCACTCGGGAGGCAGGGGTAGGAGGATCACCGTGAGTTCGAGGCCACCCTGAGACTCCATAGTGAATTACAGGTCAGCCTGAGCTAGTGAGACCCTACCTCGAAAAACCAAAAAAAAAAAAAAAATTCTCAAAAACCATTGAGTGAGGGGTGGGACCGAAGAGGGGAGGAACGGGGTCAGGTGCCATGATGTCTCTGAAAAGGCTAGGGAGGTGGCTTCCCTCAGCCTTTATCCCAAATGAATCAGAAGTTCTGAATGCTGGGTGAAGTGTGGCTGTGTACGGCATTCGTGTTTGTTTTGAACTCCATCGCGTCTTGCGGTACATATAATGGCACCTGTTTTCCTCTGACTTGTTATGTCATTGCCACTTCAGAATCAAATGCAGGGCTGGGGATGTAACAGCACAGAGTGCTTGCCACCTATGCACAAGGCCCTGGGTTCAGTTCCACCTGGGGGGAGGTGCGCAGGGAGGGGGTAGTGGGGGAAAAGAGAACTGGGAAATAGGGTGGTCCAAGAATGTGAGTTTCTTAAGAAACATACTTCATTCTTTCTTGCATCAAAACTTTCAAAACTTGAACTGAATTCTTTCCATAATGTGTCCTGCTTCCTTAAACTTCCTTAAACTGAAGTTATTTAAACTTTTTTTTTTTTAAGTTTTTTTGTTTATTTAGAGTGATAGACAGAAAGAGGCAGAGAGAGAGAGTGGGCACACCAGGGCTTCCAACCACTGTAAACAAACTCCAGATGCGTGCGCCTCCTTGTGTATCTGGTTTACGTGGGTCCTGGGGAATCGAGCCTTGAACCGGGGTCCTTAGGCTTCACAGTAAGCGCTTAATCACTAAGCCATCTCTCCAGCCCCCCCGACTTAAACTTTTTATTGGAGCCCTTGGGCAGATTGTTACTACTGGGATGTGGGGGCAGTGGCTTGAATAGTCTGTCCTGCTTTGCTGAGGCCTCCAACTCCAAGGTCCAGCTGCTCTGCCCACAGCCCAGATCCTGTGTCCTCCTCCTCGTTTGGCCTTCCTCTCCCGTCCTACCACCATCACCACTGCTCCATCCAGGCCTCCATTTGCGGTTTCAGTTCTGTAGCCTGTAGGAGCTGGGACACAGGTGATGTGAGGCCGGAAGGATCATGTTGCCCTCTAGCAGCCATTCTGAGTTCTCAGGTTGGTCAGCCTGACCACAGAAATGTTTTTCAAGGCATTGGCTAACAGTAGCACCCTTATAGTGGGGGTACTTGTCCTAAAATATGTGTTCTTTTCTTTTGTTTTTTCGAGGTAGGGTCTTACTCTAGCTCAGGCTGACCTGGAATTCACTATGTAGTCTCAGGGTGGCCTCAAACTCACAGCGATCCTCCTACCTCTGCCTCCCAAATGCTGGGATTAAAGATGTGTGCCACGTCTGGCTTGTATTTTTCTTTCTTTTTTTTGTTCATTTTTATTTATTTATTTATTTGAGAGTGACAGAGAGAGAGAGAGAGAGAGAGAGAGAGAAAGAGGCAGATAGAGAGAATGGGCACACCAGGGCCTTCTGCTACTGCAAATGAACTCCAGACGCATGCGCCCCCTTGTGCATCTAGCTAACATGGATCCTGGGGAATCAAGCCTCGAACCGGGGTCCTTAGGCTTCACTTAACCGCTGAACCATCTCTCCAGCCCCACGTCCAGCTTTTAAAACGTGTTCTTAATGTGGCTAAACACACCCACATTGTGGAATGTCTCTGGAACAAATCCAAGCTAAACTCTCACACGTGATAAAGAGCCTTGCCATCCTCACGCCAATCATAGCTGCAGCAAATGTGATTCCAGGCACATAGCTGGGGGAATCACAGGCCCTTCTCTCTCCTCACCACGTTCTGCAGCCACATGGGCCCTTCGAGTTGCCCTGTGGCTCTTCCTGCTGCCAACCCCAGGCCTCTCTTCAAGGTGCCATCTGAGCCTTTGGCCTTCAAGCACCATACCCTGTGTGCTCCACTCTCAGTTTGCTTGTTTCCTGTTCCCTCTTCTTCATGAATTTAGCTCTGAGGTGCTTGCTAGCAAAGCCAAAGGACCCAGGTTCAACTCCCCAGGACCCACATAAGCCAGATGCACAAGGCGGCTAATGCTTCTGGAGCTCATTTGCAGTGGCTAGAGGCCCTAGCATACCCATTCTCTCTCTCTGTCTCTCCCTCTCTCCCCCTCTTTCTCTTTCTCAAATGAATAATTGATTATTCAAAAAAAGAAAGAAAGAAACTGCGAAGAAAGTGTGAGCTGGGAAGGACCGCTGCCCCTAGCCAGGAAGACTGAATCTAGCCTATTACATAAATCAGACCTGGCTTGCGGCCAGAAGGCTTTGAAAACTTGGCCTGGACTCTGTCTTGGTGGTTTTGAAAGCAAGGTTTTGTGAGAACTATCCACCACTGGCCAGGCAAGAAATAGGAACCCTAAGCCCAAGGAGGTTTTCTTCGCTCACCAGCCAAGTTGAAAGGGAAGACTCATTGAGAAGAATGACATAGCAAATTCAGGCCTGGACCACAGGGCAGAGCGTGAGCCTGTGGCTCTAGCCAGGCTGACCCATTGCTCTCCCTGGCTTCCTTCCTTCCTTTGCAAACTACTCACAATGATAATGACGAGAACATTAAATAAAAATTTTTTTTTCAGGTAGGGTGTCTCTCTAGCCCAGACTGACCTGGAATTGACTATGTACTCTCAGGGTGGTCTTGAATTCATGGTGATCCTCCTACCTCTGCCTCCTGAGTGCTGGGATTAGAGATATGCGCCCTCCCCCACGCTCAGCAAGAACTTTTTTAGGACAAACTAATTTTTTATGGTGACATCCAGGGAACGGTACAGTAGAGAAAGAATTGGCAGACCAGCTTGTGCTCCTAAGAGGGTCACCCGGTCTAACATAATGGCTGGTGATATTCTGTCGCCAGGTCCTGGCCTAGGAACTGCACGCCTGTTACCGCACCGAATCATCACAGGCCCCACAGCTATTGGATGGAGCATCTGGGAATGATTTGTTAGAGTCCCAATGAGGGAGGGCTCTATCACTGCTGCGTGACCTTGAACCCGTGGCCAGCACTTGACCCCCTCTGCCCCAGTGGCAGAGGATCATTCATTTCAAGGTTTGCTGGAAAAGACCCCAGTGTTCACAAGCAAGTGTTCACAGTTCCCGTGACATGCAGGTTGCTGAGGGGATATTAGGAGGCCAAGAGCCCTGAGCCTGCGTCATCAGGTGAAGAGGAAGCTGGGCTGCACGTTGTCCCTCTGTGTCACCAAGCCCTCCTCCCCATTAGCAGGGTCCTCACACCGCATGGCAGAGGCCATTTGCAGTCTAGGTTCAGAGGTCTCTGGGCTTTGAGCTTGAGCTCTCGCGGTTACACCCGTGACCCTCACTGGGAATGGCACCGGTTTAGGATTAACGTGACAATTAAAGATGAATGCCAGTAAATATGATGTCACATGACCATAGCTCCAGTGATCTGGTTGATGTTTACACACACTCCTGCAAGACACTGCCACGTGCAGCTGTGCACTGAGGCAAGAGTGGCATAGGGACTGTGCAGACATGCCAGGTTTGCTGACCAGGAAAAGAAAATGGAAAATGACAGCTCTAGAGTGAAAGAATCTTTGTCACACAACTATATGGATAAGCAATGGATTAAGACATAAAAATATTCCCTTCTGGCTGAACATGGTGGCGCATGCCTTTAATCCCAGCACTTGGGAGGCAGAGGTAGGAGGATCACCGTGAGTTGGAGGCCACCCTGAAACTACATAGTGAATTCCAGGTCAGCCTTAGCTAGAGTGAGACCCTGTCTGAGAAAAGAAAAGAAATCATAATACCAAGTTTGGGGGGTGATGTGTTACATAGCAGTAGATAATGAGCCCACTAGGGACAGTCTGTTCAATTTACAAAGAAACTAAGGCACTGCAGGGTCAGGTGACGGACTTAGAAGACAGACGAACATTCCAGCTTGGACATCTCCAGTTTTGTGCGTTTAACCTCGGGTTGAACTATGGCACTCTGTGGCCAATCCCCAGTTCCTGTTTGTTCTTTCACTGGTGGTCAGTACTGGGTTGGAATCTGGTCCTGAGAACTTTCCCCTTCTCTTTGTAGATCTTCATAAATAATGAATGGCATGATGCCGTCAGCAAGAAGACGTTTCCTACCGTCAATCCATCCACAGGAGAGGTCATCTGTCAGGTGGCCGAAGGGAACAAGGTAAGAACTCGGGACTTACTTCAGGGTAGTGTTGCCTTGGGATTTATTTTCGTTTTCCGTGAAATAGGGTCTTAAGTCTATAGACTAGGCTGGTCTTGAACTTGAGAGCTTACCAGCTCTGCCTTTTTTGAGGTAGGATTTCACTCTAGCCCAGACTGACCTGGAATTCACTCTGTGGTCTCAGGGTGGCCCCAAACTCATGGCGATCCTCCTACCTCTGCCTCCCAAGTGCTGGGATTAAAGGTACGTGTCACCACGCCAGCTTCCTTCCATGTTTTTGTTTGGTGTATTATATCATAACTTTAAAATGCCAGTTAGAGCTGGAGAGATGGTTCAGTAGTTAAGGCAAAGCCTAACAATCCAGGTTTGATTCTCCAGTATCCACATAAAGCCAGGTGCACAAATTGGTGCATGCATCTGGAGTTTGCCTGCAGCAGCTGGAGGGCCTGACACCCTCTTCTCAGTCTCTCTCCTTTTTATCTCTGTGCTTGCAAGTAAATAAATAAATAAATTCAAGAATGCTCCATGCCTTGTGACAGACATTAAAACATTCATGTATAAGACGTTGTTTTCTGAAAACGACTGAGTGTTTATGCCAGGGTCTGATGGTATACATGTTTACTAGAAATGAAAACTCTTATCTAGTCCAGATCATGCCTCACTGTGTGGAAGGTACAGGAGAGGGAAGCGGGTTTGGCCTGTTTGTTGGCGAGCCCTATCCGCTGGGAAGGAACCTTTCCTTCTGCAGGCCGTGCTCTGTCAGGAGGCAGGGAGACATGGTCCATTGGTCCATTTCTAAGTATTGACCCTCGGGGCCTCTCCCTTCAAAACAGGAGGGATTGTTTTTTAATTATTTTTAATTAATTTTATTTATGGGGGGGGTCACACCAGGGCCTCAGTTGCTGCAGATGAACTCCTGGCCTAAGTGGGAATTGAACCTATGTCTTTTGGCTTTGCAGGCAAGCACCTTAACTGCTAAGCTATCTCTTTAGAGCTTTTTTTTTTTTTTTTTTTTTTTTGGTTTTGCCCTGAATTTACAGCAATTTGGGATTAAAGGCGTGTACCACATGCCCAGCAGGAGGGTTTTTAAACATGAAAACACACGAGTAGAATCTGTGATGATTCTCTGTTCTACCATTCCTCTTGGCGAGGTGTGTGGTTCAGTCCTGCACCTAAGCTAAGCTGGAGGATTCTTTGAGGATGCTTTCCTGAGCTGGCCTGAACTGGTGGCCTTGTGGTATACTTAGCAGTGGGTGGGCGGTATTTTAACCAGTGGACGTTTTGCAGGAAGATGTGGACAAGGCAGTGAAGGCTGCCCGCACGGCCTTCCAGCTTGGCTCGCCTTGGCGCCGCATGGATGCCTCTGACCGGGGCCGGCTGCTGTACCGCCTGGCTGACCTGATTGAGCGGGACCGGACCTACCTAGCGGTGAGTTCAGCCCTCTGGCCTTCACACACCCAAAGGGCCTCACCGCATCCTCTGAACATCCAGGGGCTATGCTGCTGGCAGGTGGCTCATCAGAATGGTACTGGAGGAAACATTTTTTTAAAAATTATTTATTTTATTGATTTGAGAGAGAGAAAGATGAAGAGAGAAAAAGAGGCATGCCATGCTAGGGCCTTCAGCCACTGCAAATGGACTCCAGACAGATGTGCCACCTTGTATATCTGGCTTACATGGGTCCTGAGGAATTGGACCCGGGCCCTTTGGCTTTGCAAGCTAGCACCTTAACTGCTAAGCCATTCCTCCAGCCCTAGAGGAAACATTTTTGGGGTGCATGCCTCACCAACCAGAGGAGCCTCTTAGTGTATGCTCTGAGGCAATGGATGTGGCCAAACACAAAGGAGACTATGGAGAGGGAGAGAAATTCTGTTGGAGAAGCCTCCCAGGAGAGACGCCCCCCCCCCCCCACCCAGGGTTGGTCACTTCCCTCTGGGTTCCTTGGCATGGTGGGTCCTCACCCTGGCAGAGGCAGAAGAAACTGGAGTCACAGCGAACCTGTCATTATATCATGGCACTGTACTCTTTAGCCTTGGGTGTATCCTTAAGATAAAAGTCCTCATCACACAAGTCATGTTGCCCTGTGCCCCCATTATCAGAGCCCTGCCTAATGGCCTTCCTTTAGTTTCTTGATAGCCACGCCTCTTGGAGCACCAGGACCTTTGCCTATGCGTCCTCTCTGGCCCAGTGTGCCACCCCTGATTGCCATTTGTGCTGTTCCCATGCTGAGCTGCCGCCTGCCCGTCCTTTAGGTGTTAGTCTTAGGTGCCAGCTGGGCAGACTGATCTTCCTAGCACTTTTTAAGAACAATATTTTATTTGCTAGCGGAGGGAGGGGGGGTTGTGGAGAGAGGGTGAGAGAATGAGAATAAGAGAGAGGGAAAGGGTGTGCCAGGGCCTCCAGCCACTGCAAACAAACTCCAGACACATGTGCCACTTTGTGTGTATGTAGCTTTATGTGGGTATTGGGGAATTGAATCCAGCTGTCAGGCTTGTAAGCAAGCACCTTTAACCAGCCCCTTTCTAGCACTTTAAAAAGATATATTTGAAAAGCCGGGTGTGGTGGTGCACGCCTTTAATCCCATTACTTGGGAGGCAGAGGAGAGGTAGGAGGATTGCCATGAGTTCAAGGCCAGGCTGAGACTACATAGTGAATTCCAGGGCAGCCTGAGCTAGAGTGAGACCCTACCTCGAAAAACAACAAACAAACCACACACACATATATATAACTAGAGCAAGGCCCTACTTTGAAAAAACAAAAAAAAAAAAAAAAAAAGGGTGTGGTGGCACATGTGTTTAATCCCAGCATTTGGGAGACAAGAGGCAGGAGGATCACTGTGAGTTCAAGACCAGCCTGAGATGAATTCCAGGTCAGCTTGGGCTAAAGCAAAACCCTATCTTAAAAAACAAAACAAGAGCCGGGCATGGTAGCACATGCATTTCATCCCAGCACTCGGGGAGGCAGGATCACCATGAGTTCAAGGCCACCCTCAGACTACAAAGTGAATTCCAGGTCAGCCTGAGCTAGAGTGAGACTCTACCTTGAAAAACAAAACAAAACAAAACAAAACAAAACAAAAGGTTTTAGGCTGGATATTGTTGTACATGCCTTTAATCCTAGCACTCTGGTCCAGGCTGACCTGGAATTAACTGTGTAGTCTCAGGGTGGCCTTGAACTCACAGTGATCCTCCTACCTCTACCTCCTAAGTGTTGGAATTAAAGGCATGTGCCACCATACCCGAATAATTCTATTACTTTATTTTTTTTAAATTTATTATTTGAGAGTGACAGAGAAAGAGGCAGAGAGAGAGGGAGACAATGGTGCGCCAGGGCTTCTAGGCACTGCAAACGAACTCCAGATGTGTGCGCCCCCTTGTGCATCTGGCTAACGTGGGTCCTGGGAAATTGAGCCTCGAACCGGGGTCCTTAGGCTTCACAGGCAAGCATTTAACTGCTAAGCCATCTCTCCAGCCCTCATTCTAGTACTTTTAATATGCACAATGGATGATTTGTGGCACTGTTTACGGTTTTTTTAATAGCATGTTTTTATTTCATTTATTTATTTATTTATTTACTGGAAAGATAGAAATAGGCAGGGGGGAGAGGGAGGGAGAGAGAGAGAGAGACAATAGGCATACCAGGACCTCCATCTAGTGCAAACAAACTCCAGATATGTGTGCCTTCTTGTGCATCTGGCTTACGTGGGTCATGGGGAATTGGACCTGCGTCCTTTGGCTTTGCAGGCAAGTGCCTGAGCCATTAAGCCATCTCTCTAGTCCTGTTCACTGTTTTTGTTACATGCTCATCTCTGAATTTCCAGCACCTTGATCTAGCAGATGGCAGTATGCCTGTGAGGTGAATGAGTGCGATCCCTTTCCCCTCCCTCTCTCTCTGCCTTGGGAGAGGCTGGAACAATAGCCCAGAAATACCCTTGATATTCAGTAATCCAAAGGGGGTTCTCATGCTGGGCCTCCAGCCCCTGTTGGTCCAGGTCCTATTAGTCACCTGCATGTCTCTGCTGTCCTTCATGTGTCTTGTCAGGCCTTGGAGACCCTGGACAACGGCAAGCCCTATGTCATCTCCTACCTGGTGGATTTGGACATGGTCCTGAAATGTCTCCGGTATGGACTCCTGTTCTTTGGTCAGGCTGTTACCCAAAGAGAGGGACCGCTGGTGGGTGAGAGAAGTAAAGAAGGGTTATAGTGACCAGGGAAGCTTCCATTTAGACTCCATCTCCATGGAGACCATCACTCAGAGTCAGCACTTAACTGCTAAGCCACCTCTCCAGCCCCCTGAACTGTTTATTTTATTTTACTTTATTTACTTTGGTGTTTGTTGTCTAGGGATTGAAAACAAAACTCTTTTCTTTTCCCTTGTATTAAGTACTGACTTTTATCTATTTATTTATTTTTACTGTTTATTGATAGCTTCATAAGTATAGACAATAAGCCATGATAGTTCCCTCCCTCCATTCCCTTTCCCCCCAATCCACCTTCCATCAAACTCCCCCCTTTTCAATTAGTCTCCTTTATTTTTTTTTTAATTTTTATTTATTTATTTGAGAGCGACAGACACAGAGAGAAAGACAGATAGAGGGAGAGAGAGAGAATGGGCGTGCCAGGGCTTCCAGCCTCTGCAAACGAACTCCAGACGCGTGCGCCCCCTTGTGCATCTGGCTAATGTGGGACCTGGGGAACCGAGCCTCGAACTGGGGTCCTTAGGCTTCACAGGCAAGCGCTTAACCGCTAAGCCATCTCTCCAGCCCAGTGTCCTTTATTTTTATGTCATCATCTTTTTCTATTATGAGGGTCTTGTGTAGGTAGTTTCAGGCACTGCAAGGTCATAGATATGGAGACTAATTTCTGTCTGGGCGATTGCATTGTAGGGAGTCCTACCCTTCCTTTGGCTCTTACATTCTTTCTACCACCTCTTCCACAATCGGCCCTGAGCCTTGGAGGGTGTGAATACAAAACTTTGTGGCAACTGCTTTGCCACATAGACCTCAGCCCTTCCTCTTGACCGCATTGAGTTTAGTGTAAGAATAGACATCTTAATGCAGGCTTTAGTGAACAGGGGAGAGGAGCTTAGTGGAGTCACTCAGTCCACTGTAGATGATGGCAGACAGGTCTCAAAAAGAAAAGGCCCAAGTCTCCCTCATCCAACTCTTGCTCTGCTCTTGCTACCTGTTGGCCTCTTCAGAGCCATTCAAAGTGCTGCAGTCTCAGCCCTCAGGACAGCGTCCTGGGCGATGGTCTGGGGTTGGCGCTTTGAGTCTGAGCTCTTGCAGTAGCATAGGCAGGCCATTGTGCAAACAGTGGCTGTTCCACAGGACACCTAGACGCAGGTGGCAGGAGGAAGCCATACCAGGAAGGTAGGAGTTGTTCTCCGCAACAGCATTGCTCACCCAGGGTCATGATCACCCCAGGAGGAAGTGAACTATTCAAGCAACCACCTTTAACCACTGAGCCATCTCCTGGCCACAATGAACAACCCAAGAGACAATGTTTTTTTTTGTTGTTGTTATTGTTTGTTTTTCTTTATTGTCACTACAGCAGGGAAAGGTGCTAATGGCATCTAGTGGGGAGGAGCCAAGACTGTAGCCAAATATCCCACAACCCTCCTGACCAAGAACCTTCCTGCTCCAAGTGTCTGTGTTCACCTTAACAGGCCATAATAGTCACCTCAGGAATCTTACCTTTCCTGCATGTTCCATGTCTCTTACTTCCCTGAAAAGGAACCACTGCACACCATGAATACACAGCTAGCTTCTTCCCCAACTCCAAGTTGCTGTGCTTTTCTGTCACCTGTGTCCCTGTAGTCTGGATAATGAGCTTCGTGACATGAGCTTCCTTGACTCTTTAGCCTGAGGAAGGACTCTGTGCGCAGAAATGCTGGCACTTGCTGGGCGTGGTGGCGCATGCCTTTAATCCCAGCACTCGGGAGGCAGAGGTAGGAGGATCGCCATGAGATCGAGGCCACCCTGAGACCACATAGTGAATTCCAGGTCAGCCTGGGCTAGAGTGAGACCCTACCTTAAAAACCAAAAAAAAAAAAAAAAAAAAGAAAAGAAAGAAAAGCTGGCCCTTGCTGCATCTCCCTTCTCCTCCATCAGGTCTAACCTGTGGTCATCCAGTGTTGATCCAGTGGTGGGCTGGTACTAGCGACCCTCTTGAATGAATCTGAGAGCATATTTAAAGGACTGAGTCTCTAGAGCTGGAATGAATGGGTCGGAAGTAGTCCTTGGACTGGGTGTTTGTCACCGGCACTGCAGCTGTGAAGTGTGTTGGTCACTGTGTCCTCGTGGTCTTCCCCATCTTTCCGAGACTAAACCAGATGCGAGGCTGGTTAGCAGAGAGAACCTGAGGCTAGGTGATGTGCAGATGAGTCTCTTTCTACAGAGTATCGCAGGGTCCCTGACGTTGGCTAATTCTTGGACTTTTCATCGCATAGCTACTACGCTGGTTGGGCCGACAAGTACCATGGGAAAACCATCCCTATCGATGGCGACTTTTTCAGTTACACTCGCCACGAGCCCGTGGGGGTGTGTGGGCAGATCATTCCGGTGAGTGCCAGTGCTTCCAAAGGTCGTCATGAGGGTGGGTGTGAGATTCAGTTTACCCAGATGCATTTCAAAGGGGGAGGCTCTGCAGGTGGCGTTGAAAACAGGCTTTGGCAAACACACTGTAAAGAAAGCACTGGAGAAAAGCAAAAGACAGCACCAGATTTGATCTCTACAGACAGACTTGTTTATTGGTAGAAACAGCAAGGGGCCTCAGCTTTCCTCTGGGATGAAGACTGAAGCACTGGGCCAGGCTGGAGTTCAAATTTATGACGAGGATCCTAAGAGGAACTGGCTGGACCAGGCGCAGTTGATAAGGAACTTGTAGCTGTTTGTGTCCTTGTTCAGATTAGGCTTCTTCAGCCAGGAATGCCTAAGGGAGGACACTCAGATAGTCTCTGGTCCTTCAAGGCCAGCTAGGCTAAGGGGAGGGCATCAGTCAGGGAAGGGTGCCAAACTTTATTGCCCGCAAGCTTTAAGGATAGTTACTAACTCTTTAGTTCCCTTTAGTTTTCAGGGAAGGCTATTAACCCTTCACACACCTGAGTTCAAGTGGGAGCCCTCCACTTGTGGGCATGAGATGTTGGGCAAGTCACTTTTTCCCCTCCAAGTCTCAGTTTCTGCAGCTGAAAAGTGGCCATAGGGATTCACATGTGCCTAGCAGCTAAGGCCACTGGTTGATGGGAATCACTGTCACCACACACCACCTGCCTCACCCATCGGAACCCTACAGTGTAGTTGTGCAGAACCCCAGGACTCCGAGGACTCGCTGTGTCTCTTCTCGGGTGGCATTCATTTGCCACTTGGTATTGCTGTCTCGGGAGGGCACGGGTTTTCAGTGGCTCTCGTTCTGTGCAGTGGAATTTCCCACTCCTGATGCAAGCGTGGAAGCTGGGCCCGGCCTTGGCGACGGGGAACGTGGTTGTGATGAAGGTTGCGGAGCAGACACCGCTCACCGCCCTGTACGTGGCCAACTTGATCAAGGAGGTGTGTGGTGACCTCTAAATGCCCTTGTCAGGCTTTCTCTGGAAGAGCTCTGGAGAGAGGCCTCTGGGACCTCAAAACAGTTTGCAGAACCCTGCCCTTGCCATTCTTAAACCAGTGGTTCCACACTTACTGTTTGCCACATTGCCCCATGGCAAGACCCCCTTTGAGGAATGAAAGCCACTGTTCTAGTGAAGTGTGCTCTGCCCACAGGAAGGAACCCTGCGGTCACACTGCCTCCGTCCTCTCTAGAAATGGGGTGCTATCTCCTAGCAGGAGGAGAATGACTTCTTGGGTCTCCTGACTTTCCTACAGGCTGGCTTCCCCCCTGGCGTGGTCAATATTATTCCTGGATTCGGCCCCACGGCTGGGGCCGCCATTGCCTCCCATGAGGATGTGGACAAAGTTGCATTCACAGGCTCCACCGAGGTAAGGTGTCACAGGACTTCAGCAGTGGGGTAGATGTACTTCCTAGCAAGAAGCAAAGGTGCACTTCTTTTCCCTCAGAAGGTGCCACCTGCCCTGGGGGCATGTGTTTTCCCCTCAATTCTTACAGAAAATACCCTCACAGACCTATCTATGTCTTACTTGATTTCTGATCCAATCAAGTTGGCGATCAAGATTAATCATCACAGGCTCTTTGTGGCCTGCTTGCTTCTCTGGCTCATGTTGGGAAGGGCTGACACCCCTGTGCAGTGAGGAGATCAGGGAAGGGCAGGCACCCCTGCTGGTGAGGAGGCCAGGGAAGGGTGGGCACCCTGGTGGTGAGGATATCAGGGCTGTCCAACGTCATAAAACCAGAGATGAAGTGGTAGCACCGTAGCATGGACTTCAGAAAGCTTAAGTGCAAGTCCTGGCCTTGACATTGTCACCCAGGGGTGGGGAGATAACACTGAATGTCTGAAATGCACTGTTAATTTTCTTTCTTTCTTTATTTGAGAGTGACAGACAGAGAGAAAGAGGCAGAGAGAGAGCGCACGCACATGTGAGAATGGGTGCGTCAGGGCCTCCAGCCACTGCAAATGAACTCCACATGCATGCGCCCCCTTGTGCATCTGGCTAATGTGGGTCCTAGGGCATTGAGCCTTGAACCAGGGTCCTTAGGCTTCACAGGCAAGTGCTGAACTGCTAAGCCGTCTCTACAGCTCTCTGTTAATTTTCTTTAAAACCTGGATGGCAACCAGGATGGCCTGGTGGCCCGCACCTGTAACCCTAGCATCAGGAGGTGAAGGCAAGAAGTACAGATCATCCTTGGCTACACAGCAACTTTGAGGCCAGCATGGGTTACATAAGACCCTATCTCAAAAAAGTCAGAGCAGGGCTGGAGAGATGGCTTAGCGGTTAAGCGCTCGCCTGTGAAGCCTATGGACCCCAGTTCGAGGCTCAGTTCCCCAGGTCCCACGTTAGCCAGATGCACAAGGGGGTGCACGCGTCTGGAGTTCGTTTGCAGAGGCTGGAAGCCCTGGCGCGCCCATTCTCTCTCTCTCCCTCTATCTGTCTTTCTCTCTGTGTCTGTTGCTCTCAAATAAGTAAATAAAAAATGAACAAAAAATATTAAAAAAAAAAAAGTCAGAGCAATAGTCAGCAAATCCGGATGGCAGTGTCTTGTGTAGTAGAGGCAGCATGGCTCCTGTGGTGAGCAGTGACGGCTCTGGAGTCACCGTTGTAGAGCAGCGTGCGCTTGCTGACTAGCCTTGTACTATTAGTTCTGTCACTGTCATGATCAAACACCTGATGACAAGAAGCCACTCAAGGGGCTAGAGAAATGGCTTAGTGGTTGAGGTGCTTGTCTACAAAGCCAAAGGACCCAGGTTCGATTCCCCAGGACCCACGTAAGCCAGATGCATAAAGGGGCATACACATCTGGAGTTTGTTTGCAGCGGCTGGAGGCCCTGGTGTGCCTATTTTCTCTCCTTCCTCGCCTGTTGCTCTCTCTCTCTTTCTCAAAGAAAAAGTAAAATAATTTTTTTTTTTTTTTGGTTTTTTGAGGTAGGGTCTCACTCTAGCTCAGGCTGACCTGGAATTCACTCTGTAGTCTCAGGGTGGCCTTGAACTCATGGCGATCCTCCTATCTCTGCCTCCCGAGTGCTGGGATTAAAGGCATGCGCCATCATGCCCGGCTCCTAAAATAAAATTTTAAAAGAACAGTGCCTGTTAAAATATTTAAAAAAGAAGAAGCTGCCATTTAAGGTCTAGAGCAATGGCTCAGTGGTCAAAGATACTTGCTAGCAAAGCCTGATGGCCCAGGTTCAATTCCCCAGTACCCACATAAAGCCAGATGCACAAAGTGGTTCATGCATCTGGGTTCATTTGCAGTGGCAAGAGGCCCTGGTGTGCCCATTTCCCACCTCTCATTCTCTCTCCCTCCCTTCCCCGTCCTTGTAAATAACTTTTTAAAGGTTGGTTTGTTTGTTTTTATTTATTTATTTGAGAGCGACAGACAGGCAGAAAGAGAGAGAATGGGTGCACCAGGGTCTCCAGCCACTGCAAACAAACTCCAGACGCATGTGCCCCCTTGTGCATCTGCCTTATGTGGGTGCTGGGGAATCAAGCCCCAAACTGGGATCCTTAGGCTTCACAGGCAAGCGCTTTATCGCTAAGCCATCTCTCCAGCCCATAATTTTATTTTTAAAGAAGCAGCGTAAAGCCAGGCATGGTGGCACACGCCTTTAATCCCAGCACTTGGCAGAGGTAGGAGGATCGCCATGAGTTCAAGGCCAGCCTGAGACTACATGATGAATTCCAGGTCAGCCTGAGCTACAATGAGACCCTACCTCAAAAAAACAAAAAAAAACCAACAACAAAAGCAACTTAAAGGAAGCAGGATTTATTTTGGCTCACAGTTTGAGTCTAATCATGGTGAGAAAGGCTTAACAGCAGGAGCTCGAGGCTGCTTTCTCACACCTGGGCACATCAGCAAAGCAAGACAGGACAAGACAGGAAGTGGGACTGAGTTACAGCCTTCAAGGCTTGCCCCCCACCTCTAGTTACCTGTTCTTCCAGGTAGGCCCACTTCTTAATGGTTCCACAGCCTCCCAAAACAATGCCACTGGCTGGGAACCAAGTGTTCAAACACATGACCTTTGGGGGAATTGTAACAGTGAGTCAGTAGTGAGAACCATACCTATTCACAGGGTTGGAATGAGCCTTAGGACTGCTTAGCCATGAGTAAGTGCTTCGTAGGTGAATGAATTGAGTGAACAAATGAATCAATTGATGAAGGTTGTTACTGGGCTGCTGTGGGCCAAATACTAGAGTGAGCCAGGCAAATTAAGACATTTGTTGACTCCTTACCATACTGTCTACCCTTGAAAACAGAGACAAAGTTCCTTCCAGAGATAAACTTTTTCCTGCCCTGAAATCTCAGATGTATTTTTTTGCATGGTTTCCCAGGAATAAATAGGGTAACAAGGGCTAGAGAGACACCTCAGTAACTGAGGTGCTTGCCTGCAAAGCCTCAGGACCCAGATTCAATTTTCCAGGACCCACCTAAAGCCAGATGCACAAAGAGACACATGCATCTGGAGTTGGTTCGCAGTGACCAGAGTTCCTGGTGCACCCATTGCCTCTCTCTCTCAAATAAATAAAATATTTAGAAATATATTAAATAAACAGGTAACAAATGTGACCTTCAACCCCGCAGCCCACCCCTTCACTCTCAGCCTGCACCCAGACTGTGGTTCTGGCAAGGCGGAGGAGCAGTGGCCATGGTGATGCATTCGAGATCCTGCTTGGCTTTGTCACTGCCTGACTTAATGTTGAGAGGTGATAGATGCAAAGTCTCATGGAGAGCGTTGTCTCCTAGTAGACATGTGTTCCTCACTCAAGAAATGAGTCTGAGTTATGGCTTAGTGGTTAAGGCATTTGCCTGAAAAGCCAAAGGACCCAGGTTTGATTCCCCAGGACCCATGTAAGCCACAGGCACATGGTGACACATGTATCTGGAGTTTGTTTGCAGTGGCTAGAGGGCCTGGTGTGCCCATTCTCCCTCCCTCCCTCCCTCCCTCCCTCCCTCCCTCTCTCTCTCTCTCTCTCTCTCTCTCTTTTTTTTTTTTTGGTTTTTCCAAGTAGGGTTTCACTCTAGTCTAGGCTGACCTGGAATTCATTCTCAGGGTGGCCTCGAACTCACAGCCATCCTCCTACCTCTGCTTCCCGAGTGCTGGGATTAAAGGCATGCGCCACCATGCCCAGCCTCTCTCCCTCTTTTTCTCTGTCAGATAAATTTTAAAAGTAATAAAATGTTTGTAAGAAAGTGAGTTTGAGCCAAGCTCTAGGAACATAGAGGTAGACACACTTTGTCCTTTCCCTCGCGGAGTATGCAGTGTGCTTGGGGGGCAGTAGTACTGAGACTCTGTGAGCCTGGTTCCTCACTGCCAGCCGTGTGACTGTGGGCACATGGCTTGCCTCTAAGCCCAGGGGGAATGTTGCGCCTACCCTTGAAGGCTTTAGGAGGACAGCCTCTGTCGGGGCTGTGTGTCGGCAACAGCCGCTGTGTGGTTATCACCATAGTCATTGAGGAGCGCAGCCTTTGGCTCTCTTCCTTCTTTCAGAGCTGGTCCATATGTCTGTCCCCACAGGTTGGCCACCTGATCCAGGTTGCTGCAGGGAGCAGCAACCTCAAGAGAGTGACCCTGGAGCTGGGGGGAAAGAGCCCCAACATCATCATGTCAGATGCTGATAGTAAGTTATGCAGCGAACGGTGGCATGAATGGGGTGCATGGTGAACAGTGCTGTGGCCATTGGTCCCCTCCTCCTCTTCTCACGCTGTCTTTCTGCCTGCCCTCCCCTTCACAGTGGACTGGGCCGTGGAGCAGGCCCACTTTGCCCTGTTCTTCAACCAGGGCCAGTGCTGCTGTGCCGGCTCCCGGACCTTCGTGCAGGAGGACGTCTATGCAGAGTTCGTGGAGCGGAGCGTCGCCCGAGCCAAGTCTCGAGTGGTGGGGAACCCCTTTGACAGCCAGACCGAGCAGGGCCCACAGGTAAGCCAGGCGGTTGCAGCTGGGCCTAGAATCCAGAGCCAGCTCGGTGAAGCAGGAAGGGTGTTGGCTCAAGTGCGCCCTCTGCTACAGACCAGCAGTGTGCCCCGTTGGGGTGAACCTGAGACCCTGGTCACTGTTTGCTTAGGTCTCATAGGCTTTGGTAGGGGAGCCACAACGAGTCTGAGGGTGGATGGGCTGTGCCACGGGACAGGGCTACACGTAACCAGCTCCCCTTTCTCTTCAACACCTTGAAGGTGATATAATTCACACGTCATCATGTGTACCGTTTTTAGTGTATACTTCATTGCTTATTAGTATATGCACACGGCTGTGCAATGGTCCCTAGTAGTTCAGAACATAATAATCACCATCTTCCAAAATAATCCTGCATCCATTAACAGTTACCTCTGGCTCCTCCTTCCCCCAGGCCCAGCAACCATCATTCCATTCCTCAGGATCTGCCTGTGGTTAGGTTTTTACGTAAATAGTGTAGAACATGGTCCTTCAGCTGTTTCCACTCAGTAGAATGGCTTCAGTAGGCTCCAGTGTTGTCAAGGGTCAGAACTTCACATTCCATTGAATGGATATATCACATTTAAAAATATTTTATTGCCGGGTGTGATAGCGCACGCCTTTAATCCCAGCAATTCGGAGACAGGTAGAAGGATCACCGTGAGTTCGAGGCCAACCTGAGAATACAGAGTGAATTCCAGTTCAGTCTGGGCTAGAGTGAGACCCTACCTTGAAAAAAGAAAGTATTTATTTATTTATGAGAGCGAGAGAGAGGCAGATATATATAAAGAGAGAGTGGGCACACCTTGGCCTCTAGCCATTGCAACAGATGAACTATAGATGCATGTACCACTTTGTGCATCTGGCTTTACATGGGTGCTAGGGAATCAAACCTGGGTCCTTAAGCTTGGCAGGCAAGTGCCTTATCCACTGAGCCATCTCTCCAGCTCTGGGTATATCACACTTTGTTGTAGTCAGGTTCACATTGCTGATAGAAATCACTCAACCAAGAGCAGCTTGTGGGAAAAAGAGGTTTATTTTGGCTTACAGGCTCTAGGGGGAAGCTCCACGATGGCAGGGGAAAAAGATGGCATGAGCAGAGAAGGGGTGGACATCAGCCCCTGGCCAACATCAGGTGAACAGTAACAACAGGAGAGTGTGCCAAACACTGGCATGGGGGAAATGGCTATAACACCCATAAGCCCACCCCCAAAATACACTGCCTCCTGGAGGTGTTAATTCCCAAATCTCTATCAGCTGGGAACCTAGCATTCCGAACACCTGAGTTTATGGGGGATACCTGAATCCAACCAGCATAGTCTCCCTCTTAATTTGATAGGCACCTGGGTTGGTTCTCTCCTTTTGAGTATTGTGAGCCATGCAGCCTGAATGCCGACATCCTTTTTTGTTGTTGTTTTGTTTTTTGAGGTAGGGTCTCTCTGTAGCCTAGACTGACCTGTAATGTATATTTTATTTCTTGTTTGTTCGGCTTTTTAAAAAAAATTATTTGTCTTTATATGACAGAGAGAGAGAGATTGAGAGAAAGAGACAGAGAGAGAGAATGGGCACGCCAGGGCCTTCAGCCACTGCAAAAAGCTCCATATGCACGCGTTACTTTGTGCATCTGGCTTATGTGGGTCCTGGGGAATCGAACCTGGGTCCTTTGTAGGCAAGCACCTTAACCAGTGAGCCATCTCTCCTGTCCTTGCTTGGCTTTTCATTTCGTTTTTTATTGAGGCAGGTCTCACTCTAGCCCAGGCTGACCTGGAATTCATTATGGAGTCTCAGGGTGGCCTCAAGCTCACAGTGATCCTCCTACCTCTGCCTCCCGAGTGCTGGGATTAAAGGTGTGCGCCACCACACCCAGCCATGTGTTATATTTCTCACTCTGAGTGTTTCCTCCTTTAACCTTGCTCATTCAATACCCTGTCCCTTTCCCAGCTGCCTCTGGCTGCAGGTTCTCAGCCGAAAGCTGAGGAGCAGTCGGGATCCAGCATCTCCATCACACTGGTCTCCTTACCCTACAGGTGGATGAAACTCAGTTTAAGAAGATCCTTGGCTACATCAACTCGGGGAAGCAAGAGGGAGCCAAGCTGTTGTGTGGTGGAGGTGCTGCTGCTGACCGGGGTTACTTCATCCAGCCCACCGTATTTGGAGATGTGCAAGATGGCATGACCATTGCAAAGGAGGAGGTAAGCCAGGGCCCGGGTTCCAGAGAGCACTCTTAGAAGGGAGGAGACCGGTCATCTTGACCTTATGACCCATACTCTGACTTCAGGTCAGCTCTATTTCTAGAATAAATTATTTGTACCTGATAAGTCACTCTCCTCTTGATCCTGTTAGGGCCACTCACAGTCTGGGCCAGTATCTAAGTTCCCCAGCATAGCACACAGGACTTTGTTTCTGGTCCCTGGGTGCCATGAGTCTAGGAATGAAGTCACTTGGTCCTTCCCATATCCTTGATACACAGAGGACATTGGGTGACACTCTTCCTGATGAAATTTTTCTGATAGTATCCCCACACCTCCTCTGCTCCCTGCTGGCGTCCACTGTCAACACTGGGCCGATGTTCACCTGTTGACAGCGCTGAAGTCCTTTGTGCTGGGCTCTGCAGAGCCCCTGGAGATGCAGGTGGTCTCCAGAACAGGCCTGAGGACAGAGGCACCCCAGCTGATGCAAGTACATCTTGGTTTCTAAATTGCATTTTTCATGAACGGAATGAGAGTTCCTTAAAGAGATGATCCATCTTGGGTTTGAACAGGGAAAGAGTAAGATAAGCCTGGACTTTCTTTTTTTATTATTATTTTTAAATTATTTATTTATTTATTTATTTGAGAAAGAGACAGAGAAAGAGAGAGGAGAAAGAGAGAGAGAAAACGAACTCCAGATGCATGTGCCACCTTGTGCATCTGGCTTACATAGGTCCTGGAGCATTGAACCAGGATCCTTTGGCTTTGCAGCCAAATGCCGTAACCACTCAGCCATCTGCCCAGCCCTTTTTAAAATTTTTATTTATTTAGCCCATGACTTACTTTTTTTTTTTTCTGTCAGAGATCTGCTTTATTTTTTCTTAAATTTTATTTATTTATTTATTTGAGAGCGACAGACATAGAGAGAAAGACAGATAGAGGGAGAGAGAGAGAATGGGCGCGCCAGGGCTTCCAGCCTCTGCAAACGAACTCCAGACACGTGCGCCCCTTGTGCATCTGGCTAACGTGGGACCTGGGGAACCGAGCCTCGAACAGGGGTCCTTAGGCTTCACAGGCAAACACTTAACTGCTAAGCCATCTCTCCAGCCCCTGCTTTTTTTTTAATTTAATTTATTTTAATTTTTATTAACATTTTCCATGATTATAAAAAAATATCCCATGGTAATGCCCTCCCTCCCCACGCCCACACTTTCCCCTTTGAAATTCCATTCTCCATCATATTACCTCCCCATTACAATCATTGTAATTACATATATACAATATCAACCTATTAAGTATCCTCCTCCCTTCCTTTCTCTTACCTTTATGTCTCCTTTTTACCTTACTGGCCTCTGCTACTAAGTATTTTCCTTCTCACGCAGAAGCCCAATCATAATAGTTAGGATCCACATATGAGAGAGAACATGTGGCGCTTGGCTTTCTGGGCCTGGGTTACCTCACTTAGTATAATCCTTTCCAGATCCATCCATTTTTCTGCAAATTTCATAACTTCATTTTTCTTTACCATGGAGTAGAACTCCATTGTATAAATGTGCCACATCTTCATTATCCACTCATCAGTTGAGGGACATCTAGGCTGGTTCCATTTCCCAGCTATTATAAATTGAGCAGCAATAAACATGGTAGAGCATGTACTTCTAAGGAAATGAGATGAGTCCTTTGGATATATGCCTAGGAGTGCTGTAGCTGGGTCATATGGTAGATCAATCTTTAGCTGTTTTAGGAACCTCCACACTGTTTTCCACAATGGCTGGACCAGATTGCATTCCCACCAGCAGTGTAGAAGGGTTCCTGTTTTTCCACATCCTCGCCAACATTTATGATCATTTGTTTTCATGATGGTGGCCAATCTGACAGGAGTGAGATGGAATCTCAATGTAGTTTTTATCTGCATTTCCCTGATGACTAGTGACGTAGAACATTTTTTTAGGTGCTTATATGCCATTCGTATTTCTTCCTTTGAGAACTCTCTATTTAGCTCCATAGCCCATTTTTTGATTGGCTTGTTTGATTCCTTATTATTTAACTTTTTGAGTTCTTTGTATATCCTAGATATTAATCCTCTATTAGATATATAGCTGGTGAAGATTTTTTCCCATTCTGTAGGTTGTCTCTTTGCTTTTTTCACTGTGTCCTTTGCAGTGCAAAATCTTTGTAATTTCATGAGGTCCTGGTGATTAATCTGTGGTTTTATTGCCTGAGCAATTGGGGTTGTATTCAGAAAGTCTTTGCCAAGACCAATATGAGAGCAGAGACCATCCTCAGTTCACACCTGAGAGCAGTGACTATAGTCAGTTCACACTTGTTTCTTTAGCATCCAGTCTGTGTCTTGCACCTAGTTTCAATCTGATGGATGACAGGCTTAAATTCTTACACACGAAATGTGCATGTCACATGGGAGTATGATCATATATGGCTCATGCTTTTTAGGACTATTTAGAAATAAGATCTGAGCTGGGTGTGGTGGCGCACACCTTTAATGCCAGCACTTGGGAAGCAGAGGTAGGAGGATCGCCATGAGTTCGAGGCTACCCTGAGACTACATAGTGAATTCCAGGTCAGCCTGAGCTAGAGTGAAACTCTACCTCGAAAAAAACAAACAAACAAAAGAAATAAGATCTGTATGTGAAGCCCGGGGACCCGGAAGGTGGTCAGTCCCCTTTGTCTGAGAGCTCAGAGGCCATTGTGGAGCCGAGGTCTATTTCCTGGGCTCACTCCACACCTGCCACCTCATGTTCAGCCATGAGGGCTGGGAGCAGGT
This sequence comes from Jaculus jaculus, assembly GCF_020740685.1. Lineage (NCBI taxonomy): Eukaryota > Metazoa > Chordata > Mammalia > Rodentia > Dipodidae > Jaculus > Jaculus jaculus. The sequence goes on from NC_059114.1 coordinate 23,562,882, forward strand.
GTCCCCATAGTGTCCTCCCCCCCCCCCCCCGGCTCTATTCTTTTCCTGTAGATCTTCGGACCAGTGATGCAGATCCTGAAGTTCAAGACCATAGAGGAGGTTGTCGGGAGAGCCAACAATTCCAAGTACGGGCTGGCTGCAGCTGTCTTCACGAAGGACTTGGACAAAGCCAATTACCTGTCTCAAGCCCTCCAGGCTGGCACCGTGTGGTAAGAGGCCCTGTAGCCATTCTCTCATCTTAGCAAAGATGCCTCCAAACCAGGGTCTTCTGGAACCCCACAGTTGGGGTGCTATTTTCAGACTCTCTTTGGTCAGGATGCCCATGCCCCTTCTCTCCCAGGGAAGGTGCTCTGGAACACATGCTGCCGAAGCTGGGGACCGGGGGCCTCACCCAGCTGTGACAAGGCAGGCTCCCACAGCTGAGGGCTCTCTCTCGTAGCTTGCCTTGGCCTCCCCCACGTCTGTCATTTACACGCCCAGGCCACCCCCACCCCACCACCCCACACACAGCATCCATGTCTCCTCAGGAAGATTTGGACCCATAAGATCTTTTGAGAACCTAGAGTGGAGCACGTTTCTTATGTGTGCATTCTCGTCTCTCAAAATTATAGGGTCAACTGCTATGATGTATTTGGAGCCCAGTCCCCATTTGGTGGCTATAAAATGTCGGGCAGTGGCCGGGAGCTGGGGGAGTATGGCCTGCAGGCGTATACTGAAGTAAAGACGGTGAGTATCTGAGCTCATGGGGACCCTGCTGTCCCTGGGGCAGAAGGGTTTCAGCATTTATTACTAGGTTTTTGTTTTTGTTTTTTTTTTTTTTGTTTTTCGAGGTAGGGTCTCACTCTGGCTCAGGCTGACCTGGAATTCACTATGTAGTCTCAGAGTGGCCTCGAACTCTCGGAGATCCTCCTACCTCTGCCTCCTGAGTGCTGGGATTAAAGGCGTGCACCACCACGCCCGGCTGGGTTTTATTTATATATATATATATATATATATGTACATATATATATATATATATATATATATATATATACACACATACATATACACACACACACACACACATATATACATACGATTTATTTACTTGAGAGAGAGACAGAGGAGGAGGCAGAGAAAAAAAGAGAATGGGCATTCCAGGGCCTCCAGCCCCTACAAACGAACTCCAGATGCATGAGCCCCCTTGTGCAGCTGGCTTACTTGGGTCCTGGAGAATCGAACCAGGGTCCTTAGGCTTTGCAAGCAAACGTTTTAACTTCTAAGCCATCTCCCCAGTCCTATTACTAGCTTCTTGTTCTAAGCCAGGGAAGAGGTTAGCCCCAATGTCTAGAGTTGTGATGCCAACCAGCTCCACACAGTCGTTTGCTGGGCTTTGTCATGGGCCAAAGACTTGGCCAGCTGGAACAAGACCCCTGTGGGCAGAAGCAATGAAGAAATCTTCCATTAAAAACCAGGCAGGCAAGCACTAAATAACAAGAACTATGGCATTGCCAGTGACAGAGTGTGGCATGGCACTCACAGGAATCTAGCCAAGGAACTCAGCAGAAATAAAGTGGTAGTGCCATGACTAACACCACAGTGTTATCTCTAGGAAGAAATACGAATGCCCAGTAATTCTGTATCTCTCCCACCATGGAGTACCAGATACCCTTTAGACATGTAAGCCAGGTGTGGTGGCATATGCCTTTAATCACAGCACATGGGAGGCAGAGGTAGAAGGATGGCCATGAGTTTGAGGCCAGCCTGGGCTTCAGTAGGACCTTACCGCAAAAAAAAAAAAAAAAAAAAAAAAAAGCAACCACAAAAGCCAGGCATGGTGGCGTATGCCTTTAATCCAAGTACTTGGGAGGCAGTGGTAGGAGGATTGCTGTGAGTTTGAGACCACCCTGAGAATACATAGTGAATTCCAGCTCAGCCTGAGCTAGAGTGAAACCTTACTAAAATAAAATATTTGATTTGCTTGTTTATTTGAGAGAGAGAAGTATGTGTGTGTGTGTGTGTGTATGTATGTATATATACATATATATATATACATACATACACACACACGCATATATACATACATACATACATTGTTTTGTGAGACAGGGTCTTGCTATATAATCTTCACTGGCCTGGAACTTGCTACACAGTCCAGTCTGGCTTCAGATTTGCAGCAGTCCTGCCTCAGCCTCCCCAGTGCCCTGCCACACCTATCAAATGTCTTAAACTGAATTATCCCATGTTTTGGCTTTCGATGTCATCCATTTTCGTATTATGGCACACAAACATCACCCGACAGTGGCTCAATAGTCAAGGTACCTGGTGTGCTTTGATCTTGTGGAGGACAGTATGGATGGAGCCAGCCCTCTCCTCCTTGGAGTTACTCTCTGGGCTGGATAACCAGGGGCTGGGAGTGTGGTGAGAGTGCTGTGTAACACAGTGTGTGGTGTTTTGCAATATCCTGACCTCAACAGCCACCAAATAAATGGCAGTTTGACCCTAAAAATGTCTCGGGACACTGCCAGATTTCTCTGGATCCCTGGGTGCTTTTGGTTATGTGGACAGCTCCAGGTTGCTGGGATGAACTTCCAAGCCAGACACAGTTTATAGAAGGAAGGGTGTATTTCAGCTCACAGACCCAAGGGGACATTCTATCAGTGGCGGAAGAAGCTGGCTCCCCGTCACAGATCCTAGTAGAGAGACGCCAGCAGCCAGCATGCACCACAAGCAAACACGCGTGGGCAGCAAAGCAGCAGGCAGCGAGCCACAGGGACCCAGGCGGAGCTCCAGAATCTCTCTGCATACCTTTGGGCTAGAAGTCAGATTCACCCCCAGCCACCTTAGGGCTACACCCCAAGATCCATCCACAGTGACACCTCTCCCAGCTAGGCAGCTGGAAATTCAAGTTACAAATGTTAACATCTACGCTGGGCTGGAGAGATAGCTCAGCTGTTAAGGCTATGCTCTGCAAAGCCAAAGGACCAGGTCCAGTTCCGCAGTACCCATGTAAAGGCAGATACATAAGGTGGCACAAGTATCTTTGGCTCAGTTGCAGTGGCTAGAGGTCCTGGCGCACCCATTCTCTCTATGTGCCTCTGTCTCAAATAAATAACATTAAAAAAAAAATCTGCAGGCTGGGGGGATGCATCAGTGATTTAGAAGGCACTTGTGTAAAAAAAAAAAAAAAATCTGCATCTATTGTGGGACATACATTCAAACTACCACAGCTGAGAATCTGGTTAAGGGGAGCAGAATCTGCCCTAAGAGGACATCCTTGGTGGTTGCTGTAAGTGGCGACTACCTGGCAGATGTCAGAGGAAGAAGGGGCCCTCCTGCTCTATGGAGGGCATCTAACTGGCACCCTCTGAGCCCTGGGAAATACGAAGACTAACTGATTTTCTGCACCTCTCACAGGTCACCATCAAAGTGCCTCAGAAGAATTCATAAAGAACCTTGCCAGCTTCCTTCCTCACCCAGAGCCAGAAAGCCCAACACAGCCATGGAGAAATCCAAGAAAGACGACAAAGTCCATAGAGAATCCCTTCACCAAAATATCCTCGGCGAAGACAGTGAAAATGGAGTTGATAAACAAGAGTTGTTAGTGAAAACACACTGTCTGTTCCTTGGGGACCAGAGTACTTGCCTCAAATGTGCGAGGCTCTGGCTTCTCTCTGTAGCTCTACAAAAAAACAAACAAGCAAACAAAAACAAACAAACAAACAAAAAAATCCACAACCATAAACTGTAACCACATACTACTGGCTTTCAGGGTGATTATGTTAAAAAAAAATTCTGTTGTCTTCGCTCTGCTACACTTCAGTAAATTGCCCTCTGGAGGAGAAAACACTTTGTGATTGTATTTGCATTGAAACAACCGTGAGCACCTTGCTTTGTATTCTGAATTAAAATTCATTAAGAACAGCTATTCTCAGTGGATGATGGGTCCTTGTCCCTCCATGTCCCTGAACGGTGCCTGCAGGAGTGTGGTTCTCAAGCCGGTGTCGCTGTGTGTCTGACGAGCGCCCTTCTGTGGGTGAGTGCCTTTGTCCTCACGTGTGATTCACAGATCTCAGGAAGTCATGGCTCAGCCTCACTCTGCGCTTCTGTGTAAACCAGAAGAGACATGGACATTCACTGCTAGATCTGTTTTGAAAGTTGGAAACCTTGGCCACACCAAGTGGGGCTGAGTCCCCCTGGCCTGCCTCAAGGGTGACTGTGTTAGAGGTTGGCGCCAGTTTGCTCAGTTTCAGTGTGACGCAGATCTGTGTCTTCGGAACCAGGCCTTGAGCCTCCTGTCCAGAGCATAGCCTGCCTTTCGCCCAGGTTCCTGTAGTCACCCTGACAACAGATGGTTGTTAATTAGTGACCCGTGGGTAGTGTGTACAGCGTGGATATGTTGGCCAAAAGCATGATAAGCATCCAGGGCTGGGCGGAGTGAGAGTGGGAAGATGCACTCATGCTGTGCAGAACAATGTGTGGTTTAAAACTTAGGAACTATTGATTATTGATTTGTGGGTTTTTTTTTTTTTTTTTTTGGTTTTTCAAGGTAGGGTTTCACTTTAGTCCAAGCTGACCTGGAATTCACTATGTGGTTTTAGGGTGGCCTCGAACTCATGGTGATCCTCCTATCACTGCCTCCTGAGTGCTGGGATTAAGGCATGTGCCACCATGCCCGGCGAGCTGTTGATTCTAGAAGAATTTCCATAAAAAGTTCAGGCCATGTCAAAGTGTGAGTGCTGGAGTTAGCCTGACCAGTGTATAGCTATGAATGCAGCTCATGCAACTCATTAATGAACAGGGAGTCAAGTTAGACCGTGTGAGTAAAGAAGTGTGTTCTATCACAAAGGGATAGTTAGATGGTGAGGTTAGGGCCTGGAGAGATGGCTTAGCACTTAAGGTGCCTGCCTGCCAAGCCTAAAGACTTCGGTTTGATTCCCCAGAACTCCCTTAAGCCAGATGCACTGAGTGGTGCATGTATATGGAGTTGGTTTGCAGTGGCTCGAGTCCCTCGTGTGCCCATTTTCCCTCTGTCTTTAATAAATGAAAATTTTATAAAGATGATGATGGGCCGGGTGTGGTGGCGCACGTCTTTAATCCCAGCACTTGGGAGGCAGAAGTAGGAGGATCGCTGTGAGTTCAAGGCCATCCTGAGACATCAGTGAATTCCAGGTCAGCCTGAGCTACAGTGGGACCCTACCTCCAGAGGGGAAAATAAAAAAGATGGTGAGGTTAAGCACAAAACTTGTTAATGTCCTGTGATGCAAGAAGCTTCACTGCAGGGATTTTTATTCCTAATTTGAAGCCATCTGCATATCTAAGGGACACAGTCTACAAGGGAAGTAGAGGTAGGAGGGTCACTGTGAGTTCAAGATCAGCCTGAGACTCCATAGTGAATTCCAGGCCAGCCTGGGCCAGAGTGAGACCCTACCTCGAAAAACAAAAAAAAATCGACCAAGTATGGTGGTGCACTCCTTTAATCCCAGCACTCCAGAGGCAGAGGTAGGAGGATCGCCATGAGTTTGAGGCTAGCCTGAGACTACATAGTGAATTCCAGGTCAGGCTGGGCTAGAGTGACACTCCAGCTTAGAAAAGTAAATAATAAGACTCCTTAGTGTACATTTAATTTTGCCATTAATTAAAGATGAAAACAAATTCTCTAATGGATGTGCTTGTTTGTCTAGCACAGCACAATCCAAAGATACACCAATTTGACACATGCTGAGGAATGATGGGAAAGCATTAAAAGTCTATTTTCAGCTGGGCATGGTGGCACATGCCTTTAATCCCAGCACTCGGGAGGCAGAGGTAGGAGGATTGCTGTGAGTTCGAGGCCACCCTGAGACTACATAGTGAATTCCAGGTCAGCCTGAGCTAGAGAGTAAGACCCTACCTTGGGAAAAAATCTGGGCTGAAGAGATAGGAGATTGCTCAGTGGTTAAGGCGCTTGCTTGCCTGCAAAGCCTAAGGACTTGAGTTCTGTTCCCCAGTACCCATGTAATGCCAGATGCACAAGGTAGCACATTTGTCTGATGTTCATTTGCAGTGGCTAGAGACCCTGGTGAGCCCATTCTCTCTCTTATCTCTCTGCTTGCAAATAAATAAATTTTAAAAAATAAATAAAACCTATTTTCTTTAAAAAAAAAATGATGTTGGGACATCCTGAGCATATATGGCAATTGGGTTTTAGTTTTAAGTACGAGAAAGTTCTATTCCAGCTGGTATAAGGAAAGGACACTGGGCTTTCTCGCCTGGGAAGTCCTGGGATGGCTAGCAGAGTTCTTGCTTCAAAGGCTTCCTGATTCTGGGTCCTAGCTCGGCTTTATTTTTAGCAGTGTCCATTTGAGTTTCTGGTGTGTCTCTGGATGCTTAGAGGACCCAGCAGCCCAGTCCCCCATGCCATCAGTGTGATGCCCACCCACTGACAAGGAGAAAGTCCATCTTACAGCTCACGCAGTTCAGGTTGCCTGTGCCGTCCCCCTGACGCTCCCTCCACCAATCAGTCCCATGGCAGAGAGATGAAGCCTCGTTACCAGTCCACCCTGCAGCCCCCCTAGTCCACCTGGGCCAAGGCTTAAGAAAATAAAAACAAAAACGAACTTTGGTTGCTTCCTGAAGATGACATGGGAACTGTGGGTCCCTGGCTGCAGGGACTGATGTCATTGCCAACCAACACTGCTCAGCGCACGTGCACAAGCTTCATAATCTCAGCCCCGAGCATAACACAACGCGACGAGAAAAAAAACAAGAGGCTCTGGATAGTGAGTCGCCTGCCACACTGGTTTTGCCATCCTAGACACATGACTCCCCTTGCTCCTTTCCCCACAGGAGCTGTTAAGACCTTGAAGTCTCGGATTATGCAGAACCTAAGCTCCCTGGGTTTCTGGATGTGAGTCTGTCACAGGAGTATTGGGTATAAGGCCGCTGTTTCTGGGTTTAGCTTTGTCGGGTTTCCAGGAGGAAATGCCAGGAGCTCAGCTTTCCTAGCGGCTGGAGAGCCTCGGCAAGTTGGCGCTTCCTTGCTGTTGGCACCACCTTGTGGTCTTTGGCAGAACTACAGCGCTATTCCTGGTCTGAAGATCAACAACATAAAAACAACAACAAAAATAAAAACAAACAAACAAACAAACAAAAACAGAAAGCAGGTCTCTCTCCAGCCCAGGCTGACCTGGACTTCACTATGTAGTCTGAAGATGACCTCGAACTCACGGCGATTCTCCTACTTCTGCCTCCTGAATGCTGAGGTTAAAGACGTGCGCTACCACGCCCCACTCTATTCTTTGAGACAGGGTCTCTCAGAACCCACAGCTCACCAAGTTGGCTGGACTAACTAGTCAGTGATCCCCAGAAATCCCGCCTACACTCCCCAGCAGTGCGATGCATGCCACCATGCACAGTATCTGAACTCAGGTCTACCTGCTAGCTTGGCAAGCACTGGACACTCTCCCCAGCCAACTAGAGGAATGCTAAGGGAACTTCTTGACTATTGAACCACAAGAGTCTATATATATGTTTTTTGGCTGACCTGGAATTCACTATGTAGTTTCAGGGTGGTCTAGAACTCATAGCGGTCCTCCTACCTCTGCCCCATGAGTGCTGGGATTTAAAGGTATGTGCCACCTCACCCGGCTACAAGAGTCCTATTTTTCTAAAAATTTTTTGTTCATTTTTATTTATTTATTTGAGAGTGACAGAGAGAGAAAGAGAGAGAGAGAGAGAGAGAGAGAATGGGCGCGCCAGGGCCTCCAGCCACTGCAAACGAACTCCAGACGCGTGCGCCCCCTTGTGCATCTGGCTAACGTGGGTCCTGGAGAATCGAGCCTCGAACCGGGGTCCTTAGGCTTCACAGGCAAGCATTTGACCGCTAAGCCATCTCTCCAGCCTCATGTACCACTTCTTAAGGACAATCTTGTTCCAACGGGTGCCAGTTTGAGCCGCGATCAGCTTCTTAAGGTCCCCAGTGCTGTCATCGATGTTGCACTTCAAGCGGACTTTCTTTCCCAGACGGTCGTTGCAAACAACCTCGATCATTCTCACTGGAGCTCGACTCTCCTCGAAACTGCCAAGCCACAACCTCCTACGTCGAGAGTTAAGACCCCGGCTGAAATACACAACGAGAAACAGGAAGCGGAGGTTAGGGACTTTGTGTTTGCAAGACACCGCCACAGTAGTGCCTAGATTACTTCAAGGCCATGTACCTGGGAACCTGGGACCTTCATGTGGATGACAGCTGATACATCAGATCACCACGGTGCCCATCCCCCCAACTCCCAAACAAAACCAAGGGGCGTGGACTACTGCAGAGAGGACTGGGGCAAAGCTGGCACCATATGGTTTTGTAATGGTGCCTCCTTGGGGGGATTGTTAGCCTCTGATAATGCTGGCGTCATAGTTCATGCTGTTTGCAGAGGTTGACCTGCACTGCACAGATGAGTTACTAATGGGAAGCAGCTTGTCATGTAAGGGAGGAATTCACATGTGGCACCGGTACATCCTCAGGGGGTGCACACAGCCTCCAGTCCTTCCAGGAGGCTGCCCCCTCACCCTGTCAGGTCTACACTGGCATCTTCATTCTACCTCCAACTTCAGCCTCTTTCCTCCAGAGCTCACCAACTTCCTCAGCAGCGTGTCTGTCCATTTGAAACATTTCCTTGTGTATCTCATCTCGTTGGAACGGAAGCTCCATGAGCAGAGGGACTTATGACTAGGGTGCCCCCCAGGGCCCAGATGTGCCACTGCATGAAGACATGGAGGTGGCACCAGCACTTCCTCTCACTCCTTTAGTACCTTCCATGTCAGGACACCTGGCAAGAACAAGCTGAGACTTTGAAGGTCTTTTGTGTGTTGAGACAGGGTCCCATGTAGTACAGGCTGGTCTCAAACACTGTATGTAGTTGAGGATGACCTTGGATTTGGATCCTCCTGCCTCTACCTCTGGAGTACTGGGATTACAGGCCTGTATCACCACATTGCCTAATGCAGTACTGGGGATGGAACCCACTGGCTTTTAAATATATATTTATATATTATTTCTTTATTAGAAAAAGAGAGAGAGAATGGGTGTACAAGAGCCTCTAGCTACTGCAAAGAAACTCCAGATGCACGTACCACCTTGTGCATCTGGCTTATGTGCGTCCTGGGGAATCAAACCTGGGTCCTTAAGCTTTGCAGGCAAGCACCTTAACCACTGAGCAACCTCCCCAGCCCCAAAAAGAGAGAGTTTAGTAGTCTGTAACAACAATCAACTTTAGTGCTCTTACTCAAAATTACATTCTGCAAATGTTGTTTTGTAGTGAGGCAGCATGAAGGCACAAACAAAATTGGTAAGTTACTAAGTTTCTTTCATTGGGACTAGAAATAATGTATCTTTACAGAATGAGATCTTTATTCTGTTATATTTATTTATGTGGGGGGAGGGAGAAGCAGAGTGAGAGAATTGGGCAGGCCAGGGCCTCTAGCAATTGCAAATGAACTCCAGATGTTGCACCATGTTGGGCATCTGGCTTATGTGGGTACTGGGGAATTGAACCTGGGTCCTTAGGTTCCCAGGCAAGTGGCTTAACTGCTAAGCTATCTCTCCATCCCAGCTAGCCTCTTTTCAAGGTAGAGTCTCACCCAGGCTGACCTGGAATTCACTGTGTAGTCTCAGACTGACCTCAAACTCATAGCAATCCTCCCACCTTTGCCTCCTGAAAGCTAGGATCAAAGGTGTATGTCACCACACCCAGTGAGAAAAAATCACTTTTCTTATTATAAATTGCATTCATATTATTAATTTTGCCTTTTTTTTTTTCAAAGTAGGGTCTCATTAGCCAGGCTAACCTAGAATTTACTACATAGTCTCAGAGTGGCCTTGAACTTATGGTGATCCTCCTACCTCCACCTCCCTAGTGCTGGGATTAAAGGCATAAGCACCACCATGCCCAGCTGATTTATTTTATTTTATTTTACTTTTTGGTTTTTCAAGGTAGGGTCTTGTTCTAGCCAAAGCTGACCTGGAATTCACTACGTAGTCTCAGAGTTGCCTCGAGCTCACTGAGATCCTCCTACCACTACCTCCTGAGTGCTGGGATTAAAGATGTGTGCCACCACATCCTGCTTCATGGCCTATTTTTTTTTCAAATTTTTATTAACAACTTCCATAATTATAAAAAATATCCCATGGTAATACCCCCCCCCACTTTCTCCTTTGAAACTCCATACTCCATCATATCGCCTCCCCATCTCAATCAGTCTCTCTTTTAATTTTGATGCCATAATCTTTTCCTCCTCTTATGATGGTCTTGTGTAGGTAGTGTAAGGCACTATGAGGTCATGGATATCCAGGCCATTTGTGTCTGGAGGGAGCACATTGTAAGGAGTCCTACCCTTCCTTTGGCTCTTACATCATTCTTTCCACCACCTCTTCTGCATCAGACCCCGAGCTTTGGAAGGTGTGATAGAGATATTGCAGTGCTGAGCACTGTGGTCATTTCTTTTCTGCACCATGATACCTTTTGAGTCATCCCAAAGTCACTGCCATCTGAAAAGAGAAGATTCTCTACCAAAAGTGAAAGTAGCATTAATATAAGGGTATGGAAATCAAGAGAAGGGCTTACTGGGCAGTTTGATAAGCATAGTATACACATTTAGCCAGACAACAACAGACATTACACCCCTAGGGCTCATGGCTACCCCTGTATTAGGTTTTCAGTATCAGGGATGTATTCCCTCCCATGGAGCGGGACTCCAGTCCAATTAGGGGGCAGTTAGTTTTCACCATGATAGATGTGCCACTATTGCACCCGTTGGCTCATCATGGCCTATTTTTTTTTAATTTTTTTTTGTTCACTTTTATTTATTTATTTGAGAGCAACAGAGAGAGAAAGAGTCAGATAGAGAGAGAGAGAGAGAGAATGGGCGCGCCAGGGCTTCCAGCCACTGCAAACGAACTCCAGATGCGTGCGCCCCCTTGTTCATCTGGCTAATGTGGGTCCTGGGGAATCGAGCCTCGAACCGGGGTCCTTAGGCTTCACAGGCAAGCGCTTAACCACTAAGCCATCTCTTCAGCCCAATCATGGTCTATTTTTAAATACAGCACTTTAAATATAGACTATGTTCTCTCAATTTGAACTGGAATCTCTTGTATAACTTTGTAGGTAACAGACAGATCTCTAACCTAGTATACTGTGGTCCAAGTATCTAAGCTTTGATATTGAAGGAGAGTTTTAGATTTTTTTTTTTTTTTGAGCAAGACAGAGAAGAGGGATAAGAGAATTGGTGTGCTAGGGCCTCATCCATTGCAATCGAACTCCAGATGCTTGGGCCACCTAGTGGGCATGTGCAACCTTGCACTTACCTCATCTTTTCTGCATCTGGCTAATGTGGGATCTGGAGAGTAGAACCTGGGTCTTTAGGCTTTGCAGGCAAGTGCCGTAACTGCTAAGCCATCTCTCCAGCCCCTAGATCTGTTTGTTTGTTTTTCAAGGTAGTGTCTCACTGTAGCCCAGGCTGACCTGGAATTCACTATGTAGTCTCAGGGTGGCCTCAAAGTCATGGTGATCCTCTTCTGCCTCCCAAGTGCTGGGATTAAAGGCATGCATCACAATGCCTGGCTGAGTTTTAGAAATTTTTAATGTAGGCAAGAAAAATATTGGAACTTGGGCTGGAGAGATGGCTTAGCGGTTAAGCACTTGCCTGTGAAGCCTAAGGACCCCGGTTCAAGGCTCGGTTCCCCAGGTCCCACGTTAGCCAGATGCACAAGGGGGCGCACGCGTCTGGAGTTTGTTTGCAGTGGCTGGAAGCCCTGGCACGCCCATTCTATCTCTCTCCCTCTATCTGTCTTTCTACCTGTGTCTGTTGCTCTCAAATAAATAAATAAATAAAATTAAAAAAAAAGAAAAATATTGGAACTATAACTTGCAAGGCAGTTATAAATTTGTAGTTAACATTTTTAAGATTAGAACTTAAATCTCAGCTAAAAATTACTTATGATATTATTTATTAATTATTTTTTTCGGGTATCAAATTCCCTATAAAAGTGCAAAGGAGGTCAGGTGTGGTGGTGTATGCTTTTAATTCCAGCACTTGGGAGGCAGAGGTACAAGGATTGCCATGAGTTCAAGGCCACCCTGAGACTACATAGTGAATTCCAGGTCAGCCTGGGCTACAGTGAAACCCTACCTTGAAAAAAAAAAATACAAAGGAAGAATTTTTTAAACAACAAAATACAAACAACGAAAGAAAATAAGTATGGGGCTGAGTAGATAGATGGCTGTGTGGCTGTGTGCGTGCCATCTATACATGAGGATCTCAGAAGCCTGAGACAACCCAAATTTCTCTCCCCAGAATCCACAGACGCTGATCGTGGCCATGCACATCTCTAACTCTAATCTGCAGTGGGGTGGAAACTGGGCTCACTGACCAAATCTGTAGCTTCGGGTGGAGGGAAAGACCCCCATCTCTAGAAAGTCATGGGTGAGCAATAGAGAATGACACCGAAAGCTCTCATCTGGCCTCCACGTGCACACTTCCACCACACTCAGCTCAGGATGTCAGTTTTCAAAACCTTTTAAAGATATTTACAATGACTTCCTGTGAAAGACGTAAGAAAATTTACTTGTGTTTTAATTTGTTTCCAAAGAACTGTAGGGTTTGGGTATCTTTCCTTTCATGTTCAGTATATATGTTCATGGCTAGTTAAAATGTGTATTTCATAGCCAGGGGTGGTGGCGCACGCCTTCAGTCCCAGCACTTGGCAGCTTGTTTGCAGGTCCTAGCAAGGGAACACAGCTACTAGTATGTTCTTGACTGAAGACAGGTCCTTCTCTATTCCGGGAAGGTCGTCCTCTTCTACCAAGTGCGCAGCTTTGGGAGGGACGCACACGCAGAGCAGGGAGGGAGGAAGGGACCCCACCCCGTCAGCCAGATCAGCAGAAGCAACCCTGGTGATCAAAAATCCAGTCATCTCCAACCCCTTCCCAGGAGTCAAATGTGAACTGTTGGGAGGGAAGATCTGTTTCTAACAGAGGAAAGGTGTACAAGACAGGCAGTAAGGTGCACAGCTGGATTCAGAGCTCCTTGAGATCCATCCATCTCTGCAGCTCAATCCTGTAGCAGTGTCTAGCGCACAGGAACTGGCTATAACCTTACTGAGAGAACGAGAGGCACCTTCTATTTCCTGTTATGGATAACACACTTCTAAACTTTCTCCCCATGTTCACTGCTGGATTGCTGTTCTCAGTCACATTAGGTAGCAGAGGAAAAGCTGTTATGGGCTGGAGAGATGGCTTAGCTGGTAAGCACTTGCCTATGAAGCCTAAGGACCCCAGTTTGAGGCTCAGTTCCCTAGGACCCATGTTAGCCAGATGCACAAGGGGGTACACGCATTTGGAGCTCATTTGCAGTGGCTGGAGGCCCTGGTGTGCCCATTCTCTCTCTCTCTCTTTGCCTATTTCTTTGTCTGTCGCTCTCAAATAAATAAATTTTTTAAAAAATGGCTGTTATAACAACAAGGTTCCAAGTGAATTAAAGTTCAAGACAAGTTTATTTCTTTCATACTGAGTCAATACAGAGATGAAAGGCCAGGTGTCCTCTTCCCAGAATCTTCAATCCTTGGCAAGGCTATTATTTTATTTTTGTTTTTTCCAGGTAGGGTCTCTCTCTAGCCCAGGCTGACCTGGAATTGTCCTTGAACTCACAGTGATCTTCCTACATCTGCCTTCCGAGTGCTGGGATTAAAGGCGTGTACCACCATGCCCGGCTATGGCAAGGCTATTATAATAATGTTAAAATTAAGTGCAAGTTCAACACAACTTTATCTTTTTCATAGAACAGAATTGATACTAAGGATGGAGAGGCTGGGCTTCCTCTTCCCAGAATCTTTTTTTTTTTAAATTTATTTTTAAATTTTTATTTATTTATTTTGTTTCTTGAGATAGGGTCTCACTGTGGCCCAGGCTGACCCTGAATTCACTATGTAGTCTCAGGGTGGCCTTGAACTCATGCTGATCCTCCTACCTCTGCCTCCCGAGTGCTGGGATTAAAGGTGTGCACCACCACACCTGGCTTCTTTTAATTTTTTAATTAATTAATTAATTTGAGAGTGACAGAGAGACAGAGAGAGAGGGGGAGAAAGGCAGTTAGAGAGAAGCAGAGAGAATGGGTGCACCAGGGCCTCTAGCCACTGCAAACTAACTCCAGATGCATGAGCCACCTTGTGCATCTGGCTTACATGGGTGCTGGGGAATTGAGCCTTGAACCAGGGTCCTTAGGTTTCACAGGCAAGCACTTAACCACTAAGCCATCTCTTCAGCCCTTTCTAAAATTTATTTATATGCTCTTTTAAAAAAACGTTTTATTTATTTATTTGAGAGAGAGAGAGAGAGAGAGAGAGAGAGGCAGATAGAAAGAGAGAATGGGCATGCCAGGGCCTCTGGCCACTGCAAACAAACACCAGATACATGTGCCCCCTTGTGCATCTGGCTTACTTGGGTCCTGGGGAATTGAACCAGGGGTTCTTGGGCTTTGCAGGCAAACACCTTAACCACTATGGTAGTTTGAACAGATGGCCCCCAATATATTCAGTGTTTAATTAGTTTGTAGTTTGCATGTGCAGCCACCTGGCTGGAGGTGGTGTCAATGGGTGGATCTTAAAGCGTGGTGGTGGGTTTGAAATTTCAATCTAAAGATTTGCAAAGTGTGCCCAGCTGGAGTTTCTGAAGTGTGCTGTGCTATGTGGCTTTTGGCTTGTGCTTCTCTTTCTACTTGGACCTGTGAAGGCAGGCCAGCTTCTTCTGCCATTATGGAACTCCCCCTGGATCTGTAAGCTTCAATAAATCCCTTCCTCCATAACTGTGCCTGGTCTGGAAGTTCATCTCAGTGAATGTGAAGCTGTCTGCTACAACCACTAAACCATTTCCCCAGCCCCGTCTCATGCTTTTTGCACCTGGCTTTTAAATGGGTGCCAGGGATCTGGCTTTTATTCATTTTTTAAATTTTTATTTGAGACTGGGAGAAAGAGAAAGAGGAAAAAGTGATTGGGTGCACCAAGGCCTCTAGCCATTGCAAAGGACACCCTTATGCATCTGGCCTATGTGGGATCTGGAGAATTGAACCTGGATCTTTAGGCTTCGCAGGCATGTGACTCAAACTGCTAAGCCATCTCTCCAGCCTGGAACCTGGCTTTTTTGTGCTTATTATTATTATTATTATTTGTTATTTATTTGAGAGCGACAGACAGAAAGAGGCAGATAGAGAGAGAATGGGCACGCCAGGGCCTCTAGCCACTGCAAACGAACTCCAGATGCGTGCACCCCCTTGTGCATCTGGCTAACATGGGTCCTGGGGAGTCGAGCCTCGAACCGGGGTCCTTAGGCTTCACAGGCAAGTGCTTAACTGCTAAGCCATCTCTCGAGCCCTGTTTTTAATTTTTTGAGGTAGGGTCTCACTCTAGCTCAGGCTGACCTGAAAATCACTACGTAGTCTCAGGCTGGTCTTGAACTCACAGCAATCCTCCTACTTCTGCCTCCCAAGTTAGGTTTTTTATGAAAAGTTTCAAGAATTCAAATACGGCTGGAGACAAGTGTTTTAAAAATTGAAATGTGGGGCTGGGGAAATGGTTTAGCAGTTAAGGTGTTTGCATGCAAAGTCTAAGGACTCTGGTTTGATTTCCCAGGACCCACAGAAGCCAGATGCACAGGGGCCACATGTGTCTGGAGTTTGTTCGCAGTGGCTGGAGGACCTGGCATGCCCATTCTCTTTCTATCTGCCTCTCTCTCTCTCAAATAAATATTTTAAAAATTTTGAAATGTGGCTGGGTGTGGTGGTTTGATTCAGGTGTCCCCCATAAACTTAGGTGTTCTGAATGCTAGATCCCCAGCTGACGGGAACTAACATATCCTGGAGGCAGTGTATTTTTGGGGGCGGGCTTATGGGTGTTATACCGTTTCCCCTTGCCAGTGTTTGGCACTCTCCTGTTGCTATTGTCCTTACGTTGGCCAGGAGGTGATGTCCACTCTCTGGTCATGCTGTTGTTTTCCCCTGCCATTGTGGAGCTTCCCCTTGAGTCTGTAAGCCAAAATAAACCTCTTTTTCCCATAAGCTGCTCTTGGTCAGGTGATTTTTTACCAGCAGTGCGAACCTGACTGCGACATGGTGCATGCCTTTAATCCCAGCACTCAGGAGGCAGAGGTAGGGGGAACACCGTGAGTTCAAGGCCAACCTAGGACTATATAGTAAATTTCAGGTCAGCCTGGGCTAGCATGAAACCCTACCTCAAAACCCACAACCCCCCTCCCCCAAATGTGAAGCACAAGCCAGATTATCTAGTCAATGACCTTTGGGCATTGAAGGCTGAAAATCCCTACAGCAGGACTGGAGGGATGGCTTGGTGGTTAAGGTGTTTGCCTGCAAAGCCAAAGGACCCAGGTTCAATTCCCCAGGACCCACGTTAGCCAAATGCACAAGGGAGCGCATGGGTCTGGAGTTCATTTGCAGTACCTGGAGGCTCTTGCACACCCATTCTCTCTCTCTCTCCCTCATTCTCTGTCAAAAAAAAAAAAAAATCCCTACAGCAGAGCAGAACTTGAGTAAACAGAAAAGAAACACGGGACCCAAGAAGAGGCTTAATCACCATCTGTCTGAGTGAAGAACTGTGAAATCATCACTCCTCCTCCTTGCCATATAATGAGTCAGGAAGAAGTTTGTCCTCTTGCTGTCTATCTGATAAATTCTCCAGCTACCAAAGTAACAGGGAGGCACATCAGGGTTTATTGCTCTTCCTCCTTGCCAATCAGCTGCCCAATAAAGTTTTTTTCTTCTTTTTGCAAAAGCCTGATACTTGTGTGTTGGCTTCTATACCAGTCAGGTAGCAATCCTGATTCTGTCAGCTACTGCTCCTTGAACAAAATTTGTCTATTTCCTTTCACCTTAAGATTTATTGTTATTATTGTAAATTTATTTATTTGAGATCGACAGAGAGAGAGAGACAGAGAGAGAGAGAGAGAGAGAAAGAGGCAGATAGACAGAATGGGCATGCCAGGGCCTCCAGTCACTGCAAACGAACTCCAGGTGCATGCAACACCTTGTGCATCTGGCTTATGTGGGTCCTGGGGAATCAATCCCTTGAACGGGGGTCCTTAGGCTTCACAGGCAAGGGCTTAATCACTAAGCCATCTCTTCAGACCTGTTATTATTTTGTTTTTTAGAGGTAGTGTCTCGCTTAGCCCACGCTGGCCTGGAATTCACTCTGGAGTCTCAGGGTGGCCTCAAATTCATGATGATCCTATTTCTGTCTTCCACGTGCTGGAATTAAAGGTGTGTGCCACCACGCCCAGGTCACCTTAAGATTTTTTTTTTCTTTTCAAATTTTTTTATTATGATGTAATGATCTTTTCCTCCTATTATGCTGGTTTTGTGTAGGCAGTGTCAGGCGCTGTGAGGCCATGGATATCCAGGCCATTTTGTGTCTGGGGGAGCACATTGTATCACCTTAAGATTTTTTCAATTGTTGGACAGCTGTCCCCAACATCTCTTCTTCGGATTTCCAGGTCTGTCCTTTTTCCACGGATGTCTCAGTTCAAATGCTCCCTCCTGAGACACTCCTCTGCCCTGACCATCTACTGAGTAATTGCGGAGTTCCCACACCCTGCTATTCAGCATTCTATTCAGCATTCTGCTCGTGTTCTTCTTCATCCTAAACTCCTGTTTCTTTTTATTGTTTGCTTACTTTATTTTCTCCGAAAGATATATGATCAGGAACTATGTCTTGTTTGTACCGTTTCCCCAGTTTCTAGTCGACCTGGCACAACAGCTGTCATCATGTGAACGAACTGTGATGAGCTGAAGTTCCTGTAAGGTCCTTTCTCAGATTCTTGGTGTATACTGAAAACCCGGGCTCCAATTCTGTACACAATGGACAACCGAGTGGTTTTCATTTACTTACTTGTTTATTCATTCTTGAGACAAGGTCTTCCTATGTAGCGCAGTGTGTGTTGAAACTCACTATGTAGGCCAGCCCGGCCTCGAACTGGCAGCATCCTTCTGCCTTAGCCTCCCCAGGGCTGGGAGCACAGGCATGCGCCAATAGGCCTGGCTGGCTTCCAAGTGTCCATTGAGTACGGGGACGTTCCAGCCCCGGAGTCTCGTTATAACTGCGTACGCGGGGGACAAGAACACACCTCACAGGAACAAGCCTACCTTAGAAGAACGGAGGTAACAGCGGACAGGAGCGTCACCACAGTTCACATTCGATTAAAACAAAACCCTATGACTGTGGGGGCTGGAGAGATGGCTTAGTGGTTAAGGCGCTTGCCTGCGAAGCCTAAAGACTCACGTTCGATTCCCCAGGACCCATGTAAACCAGCTGCACGCGTCTGGAGTTCGTTTGCAGTGGCCGGAGGCTCTGGCGCGCCCGTTCTGTCTCTCTGATAAATAGATGAATCAAAATAAAGTACTAAAAAACCAAACTATGACGCCGAAAACACACGTTTCCGTTCCTTTAACTCTCGGGTTGCTCTACTGGCTCGGGTTCGCAGGGCTTTTCAAGAGGTGTTTACGGGGAGGAAGAGCCCTGGCTGTCACGCACGCGCATCGCACGCGCCCAGCGCCTACCGCCAATGACACCGGCTAGCGGGTTCTGACGTCATCAGCGCGGCGCCGACGCCGCGGAAGGCCCGGGGACCTGTCCTGTGGGAGGCGCGCCCGGGGAGGCCCAGGTGGGCGCCTGCATATCGGCCGCGCGGCTCGGGGGCGGCTCGAAAGCTTCGGCGACGCCAGCGAGGGGCGCGTGGAGCCGTGGGGTCGCGGAGTCGGGCGGCAGGAGGAGCGGCGTGGAGTTGCAGCAGGGCCCAGCGCCGACGGGCGGACGGCGGGGCTGCCCGGCGCGGGTGTCCCGGCGATGTGTGGCGCTGAAGCGGCGGCGGCGGCGGCGGCAGCGGGCTCGGCTTCGGCTTCGGCTTCGCGGCGGTGCCCGCGGCGGAGGCGGAGGCGCAGGCTCCTTCTGAGGACCTGGCGAGCCCGGGCCTAAGCGGCGGCCCCGCCAGGCCCCTGCACAGCGCCCCGGGCCGGGGCCCTCCCTGCCTCGCCCTGCCCCGGGAGCCTGCCTCCCCGGCCGGGGATGAGGCCGGGAGGCGGCTGCGCGGGGCCCAGCACAAAGGTTTGTCTGCAGGGGCCGCCGCCGAGGCCGCCGCCGCCCCTACCACCAGCATCCTAGAGCCGCCCGCCGAGGCCGAGCCGGCTCCGGAGCCCTCTTCCTCGCCGGTCCCCCGGGGCGGCCGGTGCCCTTCTCCCCGAGGCCCAGAGGCCGGAGTTGCGAGCACTTTGCTCTCCCGGCTGCTAGGGGACCGGGCAGCTGCGCAGCCCCGGTCACTCTCGCCTGTGGGAGCCCTGCGGAGCATGTCGGAGAACAGCGACATGGAGAAAGCCATCAGGGTAAGGGGGAGATGCCCGCTGTGCCTTGCGCACTCCTCGCATCGCAGAAAAGCGAGTGCATTTTGGGTGAGGTTCCAGCGTCTGTGGGTTTCGGTCTCCAGGGGATTCCGTGCAGCGCGTGTGACAGCTCACAGGAGATGGGTTTATGTGAGTCGGCGGGGACGGGGCGAGGGTACCTGACTAACGTGGTTTGCTCTTAGCCAGAACCGAAGGTGAGTGGCGTGGAGCTAGTTGTTATGAGTGGGATGGTGGGGCTTCCTAGGAGTCTGTTGTCCCATCGCTCCTTGGTGTCTCCGCCGTGCTTCCCCGTGGTCGGCTGCAACAGCACTTGGAGTGTCTTTTGGCCCATCAAATCAGCGTCTTCGAAACCCGAAGTTTCATAAGGTGGTTGTCTTCCTGCAAAACCTGTTCTTTGGGGGGGAATAGATTGTTTCTTGTCTGTGACTTCTGTGCTTTTCCCTCGACTTACTGGGGGTCAGAGTTGATTGAGGAGGCTTGTGACAGTGGCTTGTGACTTGCTGCTTTGTTATCCAAAACGAAAGAGAATGTGTGTGTTCTACAAAGACCTAAAGTGTGATAAGTTTTTCAGAATCTGCTTTTCACTTTATTTTTCTTTTTAAAAATTTTGGGGGCTGGAGAGATGGCATAGCAGTTAAAGCGCTTGCTTAAGGACCCATGCTCGACTCTCCAGAACCCACGTTAGCCAGACACACAAAGGTGAGGCAAGCACAAGGTTTCACATGCCCAGTAAGTGATGCAAACCCCTGGAGTTTGATTTTAGTGGCTGAAGCCTTGGCCTGCTGATTCTCCCCCCCCCCCCTTAAAAAAATAGGTGTGTGTGTGTCTGTCTGTCTTTGCTCCATTTCTAAGATAGGGTTTCGGGCTGCTTTACATCGGTGCTGAGGAATTGAACCCTGTTGGATAGACTTTGCAACCAAGAGCCTTTAATCACTTAGCCATATTTCCAGTTCTACTTTTTTGCCTTTTTACAAGCAGATTAAAAAAAATTAAAGTTTATTTATTGAGAGAGAAAGAAGCAGGTAGATAGAGAGATAAGCTGTTGCAAATGAATTCCAGAAGCATATGTCACCTTGTGCATCTGGCTTACATAGGTTCTGGGGAATTGAACCTGAGTCCTTTGGCTTTGCAGGCAAGTACCTTAACCTCTAAGCCATCTTCCAGCCCTAAATATATTCGTTTTTAAAGTTTTTTTTTTTTTTAATTTGAGAGGAGAGAGGTTAAAAGAATGAGTGAGTATGGTTGTATCAGGCCCTGTAGCCACTGAAAATGAACTCTAGATGTATGTTCCAGTTTGTGCACCTGCCTTTACTTGGGTACTGTGGAATCGAACCCAGGCCAGCATGTTTTGCAAGCAGATACCTTTAGCCACTGAATAATAATCACCTTAGCCTCTTAAATATGTTTATTGAGGCAAGGAATTGTCTATCTTTCACATAGTGATATAAGAATTTCTCTTTTTAGCTGGCCATGGTGGCTCATGCCTTTAATTCCAGCACTTGGGAAGCTGAGGTAGGTGGATCTTCCTAAGTTCAAGACCAGCATGGGCTATAAAGTGAGTTCCAGGTCAGCCTGGGCTAGACCTTTTTCAAAAAAAAAAAAAAAAAAAAGAAAAGAAAAGAAAAAAGAAAACAAGGGGCTGGAGAGATGGCTTGGTAGTTAAGGTGTTTGCCTACAAAGCCAAAGGATCCTGTGTGGTTCGATTCTTCAGGACCCACATAAGCCATATGCGTAAAGGGGTGCGTGCATCTGGAATGTGTTTGTGGTGGGTGGAGGCCCTGGCTGTGCCTCTTTCACTCAAATAGATTAAAAAAAAAATATATATATATATATATATATATATATATATATATATATATATATATATATATAGACAGTAACCTGGGCGTGGTGGCTCACACCTTTAATCCCAGCACTTGAGAGGTAGAGGTAGGAGGATTGCCATGAGTTTGAGGGCACCCTGAGACTACAAAGTGAATTCCAGGTCAGCCTGAGCTTCATAGAATGATTAAGACTACCTCAAGTAGATGAAAGTAGATATCAATGTTCAGCTCAAATCATTTATATTAGAATCTCAAGTGAGGGACTTTGGTATTGGGCAGGTTTTTTTTTTGTGTGTGTGTGTTTGTTTTGTTTTTCAAGGTAGGGTCTCACTCTTATTTACAATTTTTTGGGGGTAGTTTTCTAATAAAAAAATACTGAGATGAGGGCTGGAGAAATAGCTTAGCGGTTAAGCGCTTGCCTGTGAAGCCTAAGGACCCCGGTTCAAGGCTCGATTTTCCAGGACCCACATTAGCCAGATGCACAAGGGGGCGCACGCGTCTGGAGTTGGTTTGCAGTGGCTGGAAGTGGCGCCCATTCTCTCTCTCTCTCTCTCTCTCTCTCTCTCTCTGCCTCTTTCTTTCTCTGTTACTCTCAAATAAATAAAAATAAAAATGAACAAAAAAATACTGAGATGATTTTGGTGGGTTCTAGAACATGTTCTGGAAAAGTGAACTCTTTAAAGTGCACGTAAGGTACTTTAAGGCCTGTGGTCCATGTGGTCTCTATCTCAGCTCCTGTTGCTGTGGGCTAACAGCTACATAATTCATGGAAAAGAGTAGGTGTGGCCAGGTGCCAATAAACTAGCATCCCTCTCCTGTTGTCTTCTTTCCTGTCTTTCTTTCCCCTCTCCTCTCCTCAAAATATGTACTTACCTTCAAAACTCGTCAAAATGCTCAAAGGAAGTGACAGTGGAATGCTCGGCACTGAGGCCTCTCTGTTATACCCTCCTTATGCACAGAGACCATTGAGGAAGAGGTGACAGAAAAAAAGGAGAGCAGTGTGTTGGATACTGTCTTCTAGACATTAAATAGGCATTGCACTCATGACCTCATAGTGGCTGACACTATCTGTATAAGACCTACATAATATGAGGGCAAGAAAAAGCGATTGTATCAAAATAAAGAGGGATGATCTGGAAAGAAGGAATCAGTAAAGGATGGATAAAGAAGAGAGGTACAAAAGAGGGTGGTTGCCAACAAAAAGTTAGAAAGAAAGCGAACATGGAATACTGTA
This sequence comes from Jaculus jaculus, assembly GCF_020740685.1. NCBI lineage: Eukaryota > Metazoa > Chordata > Mammalia > Rodentia > Dipodidae > Jaculus > Jaculus jaculus. The sequence goes on from NC_059114.1 coordinate 23,585,346, forward strand.
TTGCTGATTTTGTGCTTAAGAAAACCTTATAAGAAATAGTTTCATAAATTATTTATTTGCAAGGTGGGGAGGGAGAAAAAAAATGGGCCCGCTATGGCCTCTTGCCACTGCAAACAAACTCCAGACTTTGTGCCACTTTTTGTATCTGGCTTTTTTTTTTTTTTTAAGAGAGAGAGAGAGAGAGAGAAAGAAGCACATAGAGACAGTGGGCACACCAGGGCCTTCTAGCCCTGCAAATGAATTCCAGACGCATGCACCACCTTGTACATCTAGCTTATGTGGGACCTGGGGAATCAAACTTGGTTCCTTTGGATATGCAGGCAAGTGCTTTAATTGCCAAGCCATCTTTCTAGCTCTTGTTTTATTTTTATAGGGTCTTACTCTAGCCCAGGCTGAGTAGAACTAGCTCTGTAGTCCTAGAGTGGCCTTGAACTCAGCTCTCCTCCTACCTCTGCCTCCTGAGTCCTGGAATGAAAAGTGTGCCACCACAACCAGCTCAGTCAGAGCTTCTAATTAGCGTAATTAGTATGAGACCAGCAGTCAAAACTTTATAATGTGAGTGACAAAATTTTTTTTAATTTTTTTTTATTTATTTGAGAGTGACAGAAAGAGGGAGAAAGAGGCAGGGAGAGAGGGAGTCTCAGAGAGAGGGAAGGAGGGAGGAAGGGAGGGAGGGAGGGAGGGAGAGAGGGAGAGAATAGGCACGCCAGGGCTTCCAGCCACTGCAAACGAATTCCACACGCATGCGCCCCCTTGTGCATATGGCTAACATGGGTCCTGGGGTATTGAGCCTCGAATTGGGGTCCTTAGGCTTCACAGGCAAGTGCTTAACTGCTAAGCCATCTCTCCAGCCCTGTTATTTATTTATTTATTTTTTTGGAGATAGAGTCTCATGTCACCTAGGCTGGTATCATACTTGCCATGTAAGTGACAATGACTTTGAACTGATCTTCCTTCTACCTCCCAGGTGCTATGATTACATGTATGACACAGGTCCAGCCTAGAATAACTTATAGCTTATGTGGGACCTGAAAATTCAAACATGAGATTTTAGGCTTTGCAGGCATCTTCAGTAAGACATCTCTGTAGCTACCCCCCCAAATATAAATATTTATGCATACACACACACACACACACACACACACACACACACACACACATATATACACACACACATATATATGTATGTATGTAGGTATTATTATTATTATTATTTTTGGTTTTTCAAGGTAGAGTCTCACTGTAGTCCAGGCTGACCTGGAACCTGGCATTCACTATGTAGTCTCAGGGTAGCCTTGAACTCGTGGAGATCCTCCTACTTCTGCCTCCTGAATGCTGGGAGTAAAGGTATGTACCATCATGCTCAGCTCAAAATAAAATATTTTAAAAAAATGTGATTTCTTATGTTCAAGGGGAATAGTACCTAATTCTCAGGGACATATAATACAGCCACAGACAGAGAGAAATATGAGTTACAATAATTAAGGGAAAACTAAAATGGGTGGTACTAGAGATACACACAACCCTATGCCCTGGGGGACAGTGGAAGCTTCATAGACCAGGTGGCATCCAGACCAGTCAAGGAACATTAATGAATATGTACGTGTCAGGGACATCAAGGCTGTAGACCAACATGGGCCAAGACAACGAGCGGGAGACACAACTCAGGACAACGCAGTGTTTGCTGTGGTAAAGGGATATAATCTGCTCTGAAAAGGTTATACAAACAGAGATAATCTATGTCAGCTTTAACCCCTCACAGTTTACCTATGTCCCCACTGTGACACTACTGAGACAAGGTCTGCCCTGTCCTCACACTGACCCATCACTGCCCAGGGCAGCATGCTCCTGATACATCACCAAGTAAGTAAACTTCACGTAAAATAAAAACTCAGCCCAAGTAGAAGCAGCATCAAAGCTCCTATACTAACCTGCACCACCAGCATATTTTAACCTTTTGTGACAGTGTACTGTTCGGGAAGCAGTACATGCTTTATTAGAGTCCTCTTCTTGAGGTTTCAAAGCCTTGAAACAAATTTATTTATGTATGTGTCTGCACTACCATGGATGAATAGTTACTAAGGCCAATAATCAAACCCTTACCTCCTGCTTCTCAGATTACTAGTTTTTTCCTTCAGATACTAACAAACTTGCAACTAGAAAAATGGAAATGAAGTCCTGGAAAGATATTTAACCTAACAAAGAATCCATGAAGCAAGAAAGAATCTGTGTCATTACTCCACAGTCTGAACTTGACTAAAGATGAAAACCTTACTTGACTTACCAAAGATTTGCACAAGTACCCAAGAAGCTAGGAGGAGCCTGAGACAGGAGACTGAACTCCAGGCCAGCCTGCTGTACATAGTGAGACCTCATGTCAGGAGAGAGAGTGCACGTGAGAGCCAGCGTTCACAAAAATAATAGTGGGAACATAAAATTAACTTATTCTTCAACACAGTTCTTCCAAAATGCCATGTCCATAGGTAAGGAAGCTTAGTCAACCATCTAGCCACAGCCCTCAGATCTGCTTCATAGGTGCAGGGATGTTGACAGATGCCTGCTTAAGGTGGGCCAGGGATCCCTGAGGGATTTTGGCTGGCTTGTTGTGCTGTGCATTGATGTCCTCCAGCACCTGCTGCCAGTCCCTCTGCTTCATTGATTCTGGACCAGCACATCTTTCAGTTGCAGTAAATTCTTTAGTTCTGATACCTGCCCCCCCTTTTTATTTCTGATGTAGGGTCTCACTCTAGTCCAGGCTGACATGGAATTCACTCTGTAGTCTCAGGGTGGCCTTGAACTCATGGCGATCCACCTACCTCTGCCTCCTGAGTGCTGGGATTAAAGGCGTGTACCACCATGCCTGTCCCTGAAACCTCCTTTTTGATAACTTGCTCTGGCTTCTGAATAGACAACTAATCTTTTTTGTAGGAAAAAGCACTTGTCTGTCTTGCAACATCCAGAAACTTGTGGATACACTGATCAATACCAGTTTGAATTTCTTCCTGATCAGTGCCATTCACATAACCCTGACTCACAAGAGAGGTAAAGCAAGCCTGGAATGACTACTCCAGCTCATCCACAAGCCTGCTGTTTGGTGATCTGGAAGCTCCAGGCACTGCTTGAAGGAGCAAGGCCTAGTGTGGGAGATGTGGCAGGGACCTGGGGTCAGCCCTGTCAACATGCTGCCCTGGGGAGTTGCTATGTCTGCAGTGGAGACCTACATCTGACTTTATGTGGGTACTGGGAATTGAACCTGGGCCATTGGGCTTTGCAAGCAAGTGCCTTTAACTGCTAAGCCATTTCTCTGGCCTTAGGAGGAAAAAAATACATTGGTCTGGGTGTGGTGGCACACCCTTTGACTCCTAGAATTCAGGATGCTGAGATAGGATTACTGTGTGTTTGAGACCAGCCTGAGCTACAGAGTGAGTTCCAGTTCAACCTGGGCTACAGTGAGACCTTGTCTCAAAAAAAAAAAAAAAAAAATCAAAAGGGCTGGAGAGATGGCTTAGCAATTAAGGTGTGTGGTGGTTTGATTCAGGTGTCCCCTCCATAAATGTACGTATTCTGAATGCTATGTTCCCAGCTGATGGAAATTGGGGAATTAACACCTCCTGGAGGCAGTGTATTGCTGGTAGTGGGCTTACAGGCACTATAGCTACTTTTCCCTTGCCAGTGTTTGGCACAATCTCCTGTTGCTGTTGTCTACCCCCTGCTCATGCCATCATTTTCCCCGCCATCATGGAGTTTCCCCTCAAGTCTGTAAGCCAAAATAAATCTTTTTTTTTTCTCACAGACTGCTCTTGGTTGGGTGATTTCTGCCAGCAGTACGAACCTGACTGCAACAAGGCACTTGCTTACAAAGCCTAAGAACCTATGTTCACTTCCCCAGTACCCATATAAAGCCAGATACAAAAAGTATCACATGTGGCCTGGGTGTGGTGGTATATGCTTTTAATCCCAGTACTCAGAAGGCAGAGGTAGGAAGATCACCATGAGTTCGAGGCCACCCTGAGACTACAGAGTGAATATTCCAGGTCAGCCTGAACTAGAGTGAAACCCAACCACGAAAAGCAAAAAAAAAAAAAAAAAGTGTCATGTGTATTTGGAGTTCGTTTGCAGTGGTAGGAGGCCCTGGTATGCCCATTCTTTCTGTCTCCTCTCTCTCTCGCTGCTTACAAGTAAATAAATACAAAATATCAAAAGCAAAAACAGTACAATTAAAATATATAAGCTAAACATAAAAAATACATACCTATGGGCTGGTGGGATGGCTTAGAGGTTAAGGCATTTGCCTGCAAAGCCAAAGGACCCAGGTTCAATTCCCCAGGACCCACGTTAGCCAGATGCACAAGGGGGCACAAGCGTCTGGAGTTCGTTTGCAGTGGTTGGAAGCCCTGGCACACCCATTTTCTCTCTCTCCCTCTTTCTGTATCAAATAAATGAATAAAATATTTAAAAAACCTATATACATACATACAGGCTGTAGTTGCATTTATCTGTGAGTCATAATTTAGGGACCCTCATGTAGGAAATTTCACCAAAATTGGTTTAATCCAAGTTGATGTCTTTGTTAATTTAAAATAGCAAATTTCTTTTCTTTCTTTTTTTTTTTTTTTGGTTTTTCAAGGGAGGGTCTCTGGCTCAGGCTGACCTGGAATTCACTATGTAATCTCAGAGTGGCCTCAAACTCACAGTGATCCTCCTACCTCTGCCTCCCGAGTGCTAGGATTAAAGGCGTGCGCCACCACGCCCGGCAAGATAGCAAATTTCTATGTTTGTCAATGATAGCTTTAAAGAGTTGGTCCAGGGCTGAAGAGATGGCTCAGCAGTGAAGGCTCTTGCTTGCAAAGCCTGTTAGCCTAGGTTTGATTCTTGAGTACCTATGTAAATTCAGATGCACAAAGTGGTGCATGTATCTAGAGTTTGTTTGAACCATCAAGAGGCCCTGATATGCCCATTTTCTCTCTCCTATAGTCTATATATATCCTAGTGTATTGTGTATTATGGTGGCATGTACCTGTAATCTCTGTACTTGGGAAGCTGAGGCAGTACTATTATAAATTTGAGGCCAACCTGGCCTACTTAGGCCCTATCTTTTGTCTTTCAGTAGGATTTTTGTTTATTATTTTTTTTTATTATTTTTGAAAGCAACAGAGAGAGAAAGGCAGAGAGAGAGAGGGAGTGAGAGAATGAGCGTGCTACGGCCTCCAGCCACTGCAAATGAATTCCAGACGCATGTGCCCCTTGTGCATCTGGCTCACATGGGTCCTTCCTGGGGAATTGAGCCTTGAACCGGGGTCCTTAGGCTTCACAGGCAAGTGCTTAACCGCTAAGCCATCTCTCCAGCCCTTTCATAGAGTTTTAATTAGGTCATGCCTGCCTTTTCCTTTGTGATTAAAACATGTAAGGAAATCTGTACATAGCCAATTTGAAAGGTGTGTGGTGTGTATGTTAACTTCTTTGTCTGGCTGGTCTTGATGCTTTCATAGTGGTTAGCATTTGTGTTGCCATCAACAAAGATGGCAGAGTTAAACCTCAGGAGAAGGGCAAGAGGTATAAGAAAAATGAGGTCTGGAAATCAGGTACATAGAAAAGACTGGCTATACCCCTCCTACCTTATGTACAGTCAAGTGTCCATACTCCACCTCTACACATTGAACTTTTGTTTTCCCCCTCTTGGTGTTATTGTTTTTGTTTTTCAAGGTAGGGTCTCACAGTAGCCCAGGCTGAACGGAATTCACTGTGTAGTTTCAGGGTGGCTTCCTCCTACTTCTGCCACCTGAATGCTGGGATTATAGGTGTGTGCCACCACGCTTGGCTTTACTTGACTTAAAAAATTTTTGTTATTTGAGAGAGAAAGAGAGAGAATCGGCATTGCAAATGAACTCCTTATGCATGCGGCTTATTTGGGTACTGAGGAGTTGAACCTGGGTCCTTAGGCTTCATAGGCAATGAGCTTAACCATTAAGCCATCACTCTAGCCCCTTCCTTGACTTTTACAGTGAAGAGGCATTTAGTAGATGGTGTGTGTGGTTGTGTGTGTGTGTAGTGCTGGAGATTGAGTACAGGCCACTTGCATGCTCGGCAAGTGTCGTACCTCTGTTTAACTGGCCCTAGCGCAGTTACTGCATTTTGAACATTTTGAAATTCCCCACCTCCAAAAACATTGTCTACTCAAATAGAGCCTGAGAGATGAGCTGAATAATTTCTTTTTAAAAAATATTTTTTATTTATTTGCAAGGGGGGGGGTGAGGGAGGGAGAGAGAGAGAGAAGAAAGACAGAGGGAATGGGCACACCAGGTCCCCCAGTCACTGCAAATGCACTCCAGATGCATGTGCCACTTTATGCATCTAGCTTTACATGGGTACTGGAGAATCAAACCTGGGTTGTTAGGCTTTGCACTTGCCTTAACTGCTGAGCCATCTTTCCAGCCCCTGAATCATTTCTCTTACTCTGGAATCTTTGTATTATTGGAAGGTGTGGTGGTTTGAATGTCTCCCATATCCTTATGTGTTTATGATAAAGCCTCATAAGTAGTCCACAGCTGGTGGAGCCTTTGAAGGTAGAGCTTTGCTGGAAGAGGTGTGTCACTGGGCGTGGGCCTTGGGATTTCATAATCCAACCCCTACTTGCCAGTGCTGACTGGCTCACAAACTCTTGCTGCCTCCTCACAGCTGACGTGACACTCAGCTGTGAAAAGATGTGACACTCAGTTGTCTACTCTGCCATGCTTTCCCTTCCATGATAAAACTTGTTCTGTAAACCGTAAGCCGAAATAGTCCCTTTCCTTCCATAAGCTGTCAATGTTTTTTCCCAGCAATGAGGAGACAACTGCTAAAAAAGGCAATGACTGAGTCATGGAGACAAAATGTGTGACTGTCGTGGAAGTATAGGTTAGCCTATATTTAGAAGATAGGGTTGGTTAGTCATTGTAGTTTACCTCTGCTTAATTAGTCAGCTCTTGCATGTGTGCATGCCATGGCTTGTGTTTGGAGACCCAAGGACAATCTCATGTGTCTGTCCTTTGCTTTGTACCTTATTTTGAGGCAGGGTCCATCATTGTTCACCACTATATTTGCCAGCTTGTTGGCCCACAAGCTTGGGGGTCATGGGCGTCTTCCATCTCTACTTCCCATCCTGCCGTATGTGTGCTGGGATTACAGATACGCTCATGTCCCTACATCTAGCTTTACATGGGTTCTGGGGATCTGAATTCAGGTCTTCTTGCTTGCACATCAAGGGCTTTATCCACAGACCCATTTCTTAGCCCGTTACTCAGTTTTGTTTTGTTTGTTTTTTTTTTTTTTTCCCCTGAAGTAGGGTCTTTAGCCCAGGCTGACCTGGAATTCACTATGTAGTTCAGTGCTGGGATCAAAGGTATGTGCCACCATGTCTGGCCCAGCTTTTTTCTTGGTTTTTCGAGGTAGGGTCTCACTCTGGCCCAGGCTGACCTGGAGTTCACTATGTCGTCTCAGGGTGGCCTTGAACTCACAGTGATCCTTTTACCTCTGCCTCCCAAGTGCTGGGATTAAAGGTGTGCGCCACCATGTCTCAGTTTTTTAATAGAAGAATAATCCTGTGCTCTCCCCCCTTTTTTAATCTTCATAGGAAACCTCCATTTTAGAAGAATACAATATCAATTGGACTCAGAAGCTTGGAGCTGGAATTAGTGGTCCAGTTAGGTAAGAGATCCATGTGAGAAATGTGTCAAATTGCTCTGAGAAGGGTCATTTGAAATGTTTCTTGAATTACAAGCTTCAGATGTTAGGTTTGAGAATTAGCCTTAATCAAACAAGTATGTTTGCTGTTTGATTTTGATTTTTAAATTGGGAATTGACTGTAGGGTCTCATGATGTTACTAAACACATACTGGCTATACCCCCAGCTCCTGATAGAAGTTGTTTTTTTTTTGTTGTTGTTGTTGTTTTTTGGTTTTTCAAGGTAGGATCTCACTCTAGCCCAGGCTGACCTGGAATTTACTATGTAGTTTCAGGGTGGCCTCGAACTCATGGTGATCCTCCTACCTCTGCCTTCTGAGTGTTGGAATTAAAGGCATGTGCATGCCTGGTGCTCCTAGTAGAAGTTTTATATTAGGGTTTTACCTCTAGAGATACAGTTGAGTAGTCAAGTCACATAGTTTTTATTATGGGATTTCTTAAGATTTTGAGAGTCATCTGTAGCCAACTGAGTTCATTATTTCTTCACTGGCTCATGGTGGTGAGTTAATGTCTTGAAGTATGACCTACTGCCATGGGGTCAAGTTCTATGAGTTTTTTTATGGTCTTCTTGGGAGTTTTGTTTTATTTATTTAGTTATTTTGAAACAGGATCTCTGTAGTCCAGGCTGGCCTCAGACTTCCAATGATCCTCCTGCCTCTGCCTCCTGAGTGGGCAGATTTGTTTGGCTGCACCCTGATATATCCTTGCTTAGAATTGCAATTCCTGGGGCTGGAGAGATGGCTTAGCGGTTAAGGCTCTTGTTTGCAAAAGCCAAAGGACCCAGGTTCAACTCCCCAGGACCCGTGTAAGCCAGATGCACAAGAGAGTGCATGCATCTCGTTTGCAGTGGCTGGAGGCCCACTCTCTTCATCTCTCTCTCTCTCTCTCAAATAAATAAATAAATATATTTTAAAAAATTGCGATTTCTGCCAGGCATGGTGGCACATGCCTTTAATCCCAGCATTTAGGAGGCAGAGGTAGGAGGATCTCTGTGAGTTCAAGGCCACCCTGAGACTACATAGTGAGTTCCATGTCAGTCTGGGCTAGAGTGAGACCCTACCTTAAAACTCCTCCTGCCTTCCCTCCACCAAAATAAAAGAATTGCAATTTCCAGGGCTGGAGAGATTACTCAGTGGTTCAGGCACTTGCCTACAAAGCCTAATGATCTGGGTTCGAGTCTCCAATACTCATGTAAAGCCAGATGCTCAAGGTGACACATGCATCTGGAGTTTGTTTGCATTCGCTAGATGCCCTGGTGTGCTCATTCTCTGTATCTCTCAAATAAATATTTTTAGAAATGAATTGCACTTTCCACATATTAAATTTGTGAAATTAGATGATCACTGATGTTTTTTTTTTCTCTCCAAATCTAGAGTCTGTGTCAAGAAATCTACCCAAGAACGGTTTGCACTGAAAATTCTTCTTGATCGTCCAAAAGCTAGAAATGAGGTACAGTCCTTCATTGCTGTGAGTTGCTTAAATACTAGAAGTGCCTGTTTTCACAGGTGAAGCAGCTCCCAAGAGAGTACAGAGACACATGAAGGTTTTTATCCACCCTAAGCTTCTCTGTCCTCTTCATGGATCATTCTCAAATGGCTCTAGATCTTAGCATGGAAAGCTGTTAGTATTTAACAGAAGTGACTTCTGAGATAAAATAAGTTATTTGCGAAATATTTATTAATAGGACAGTACAAAGTAAATCTGTTGGTGAGGTTTTATTTTATTTTTTTATATTTTATTTATTTATTTATTTATTTATTTGAGAGAGAGAAAGAGGGACAGAGAGAGAATGTACACACCAGGGCTTCCAGCCACTGCAAATGAACTCCAGATGCATGTTCTAGTGAGGTTTTATTTTTGAAAAGAACACTGAAAAGATAACTTGTAAAAATACTTCCTTGTTGGTAGTCTTTATGTCATTTCAAGTGATGAAGGTTTTTACTGAAGTGGGCTTTTCCCTTGGACCTTATGTAGTTTTTGGCTAAAGGATTGGGGAGAAAAGTTGCCACTTTCTTTGTACAGAAATATTTCTTCGGTTCTCTTTAAGGTACGTCTGCATATGATGTGTGCTACACACCCAAATATAGTGCAGATTATTGAAGTGTTCGCTAACAGTGTACAGTTTCCTCATGAGTCCAGCCCCAGGTAAGACTGCACGTGCCCTCCTATAGGCCAAGATGCAGGAGTTTGCCTCTCATTTATGTACTCTTTGTCTTCCCTCCCTCTCCCTCACTCCTTTTCCCATCCTTTTTCTTTGTATTTTGGAAAACTTTCCAGTATTGGTAAATACAGAGATTATGTAATTAATTCCTACGTCACTCAGCTTCACCAGTTGTCTCATGGGAAATCTTGTTTCATCTGCTACTCTCCAACCCAATGATTTTGATTAGTTTCTTTTTTCTTTTCTTTTTTTTTTGGTTTTTTAAGGTAGGGTTTCTAGCCCAGGTTGACCTGGAATTCACTGTGTAGTCTTATGTTGGCCTTGAACTCACGGCAATCCTTCTACCTCTGCCTCCTTAGTGCTGGGATTAAAGGCGTGTGCCACCACGCCTGGCTAGTTTCTTTTTTCTTTTTTTAGGAGGGCTTTTTTTTTTTTTATTTTTTAAAAAATTTATTTATTTGAGAGTGACAGACACAGAGAGAAAGACAGATAGAGGGAGAGAGAGAGAATGGGCATGCCAGGGCTTCCAGCCTCTGCAAACGAACTCCAGATGCGTGCGCCCCCTTGTGCATCTGGCTAATGTGGGACCTGGGGAACCGAGCCTCGAACTGGGATCCTTAGGCTTCACAGGCAAGCGCTTAACCGCTAAGCCGTCTCTCCAGCCCTAGTTTCTGTTTTTTAAACAAACATTTAAGGCCTAGGAATATAGTGGTAGAGTACTTACATACCATACCCAAGGCCCTGGGTTCAATCCTTAATCCTGAAATTAAAAAAAGAAAAATGCCAGCCTGTAATCCCAGTACTTTGGGGCAGGTAATGGGAGGGGGGGTGAGACAGGAGAATTGCAAATTCCAGGCCATCCTGGGCTGCATAGTAAAAGCATCTGTCAAAAAATAAACAAATTAGTTAATTAAATTAAACTAACATAAAATTGGAATTTAAACAAATTCCATTTCAAATCAATGAAAAGGGCCCAAATGTCTTAGATACAAGAAAATGCTCTTTTGCTAATCTGTTTTTTATATTTTTCCTTTGAGGTAGGGTTTCACTCCCACCCAGGCTGACCTGAAATTCACTATGTAGTCTCATGGTAGTCTTGAATTCAAAGTGACCCTCTTACCTCTGCCTCCCAAGTGCTGGGATTAAAGGTGTGCGTCTGACTTTAGTTTTAAAGGAAGAAATCAGCATTATTTTTCAGCTGTCAAATGTTGGGCAAGTACCTTGGGCGGGAGACCTTCATCATAGTGTGATGGCACTAAGGGAATGCAGTTGCATCTAGCTCATATTCTGAGCCTGACAGGAGGAGGGAGCTGCTGCCAATGCAGACTGGGAGGTAAAGTGTCTCCCTGAGGCTGTGTGAAGACCAGGACTAGAAAGGAAAACAGATACTTTACAGGTGGAGAAGAATGTAGAATTTTAAAAACACTGGAAAATGGAATGACCATTTTTCACAACTTTGCTCTGTTGGTGAAAGCATTTGGACAGAAGCTGGAAGATTTCTATGAAAGAATAGTCACCAAAATTTATGGGCTTTTTTTTCTTGTTTTTGAGAACATTTGAGGACTTTTAATTTTTTTTTTTTTTTTGTATTTAGTATATGTCTTAGCTTGGACTTAAGAAGTGGTTACACATTTTGTAGATGAGATCAGTTTTTTAATGTTTCAGAACTTTTTGTTTGTTTGGGGCTTTTTTTTTTTTTAAACTTAACAACATCAAATGCTTTCAAACAGGGCTCGACTCTTAATTGTAATGGAGATGATGGAAGGGGGAGAGCTATTTCACAGAATCAGCCAGCACCGGCACTTTACAGAGAAGCAAGCCAGCCAAGTAACAAAGCAGGCAAGTCAACCCCGGGTACCAATCAAACTGCCAACTATTTTGGTTCACAAGCATAATTTCATTAGGGGGAATAAAAGGAATCTTAAAGAAAAGCTCTATTTGACTTCTCATTGCCTGCTTTGTTATATAATCAAAAAGGATGTCTGAACAGGAGAAATGTGACCCTTTTTATACTTTGGGGGGGAGGACTGTATTCTTAATTGGTTGTCACCTGTTTCTTCTAAGCCTATTGTAAGGCTTAGATGAACGGAAAGGAAGATGTTCATATCTCCTTTGTTGACCCCTTTAGACATGCAGCTTCCATGCATTGCCTTTGAGGTCCAGTGCTGTGGATAGCGCCTGAAAAATTGTATGGTACCAAAGTAGGTTCTAAGACATCTGTGCGTTTGATGTCTCTTTTTTTTTTTTTTCTTTTCTTTTTTTCCGAAGTAGGGTTTTACTCTAGCCCCAAGCTGACCTGGAATTCATTCCGTATTCTCAGGGTGGTCTCTGGGATTAAAGGTGTGCGTCACCGTGCCCGGCTTGTGTTTGATGTTTCTTGTGTGAGTTTCTTAGCATTCCTTCAGAGTTGATTAACATTCTCAGATTTTTTGTTATTCTGGATTGTTCCTAGTTATATATCATATTTCATTACAGAAATGATTTATGTCACATTTAATACTAGGATTCCAACCAGCACTAACTACTGGTGGAGGTGTAAAGTTCAAGACCTATCTTCAGACCAGAAGATGAGCAAAGGTGGAGCCCAATCCTCTTTTTAAAATATTTTATTTATTTATTCATGAGAGAGAGGGGAAGACAGAGAGAGATAATGGGCACTCCAGGACCTCTAGCCACTGCAAATGAACTCCAGTTGCCTGTGCCATGTTGTGTATCTGGTTTACATGGGTACTAGGGACTTGGGTCCTTAGGCTTTGCAGTCAAGTGCCTTAACTGCTAAACCATCTCTCCAGCCCCAATTCTGTTTTTCTTCTTCTTATTTTTTAATGTTTTTTAAAAATTTTTATTTATTTATTTGAGATTGACAGACAGAGAAAGAGGCAGAGAGAGAGAAAGAGAGAGAGAGAGAGAGAATGAATGGGCGTACCAGGGCCTCCAGCCACTGCACACAAACTCCAGATGCGTGCACCCCCTTGTGCATCTGGCTAACGTGGGTCCTGGGGAATTGAGCCTCGAACCAGAGTCCTTAGGCTTCACAGGCAAGCACTTAACCGCTAAGCCATTTCTCCAGCCCCCTTTTTAATGGTTTTTATTTATTTGAGAGAGAGAGTGAGTATGGGTGCGCCAGGGCCTTCAACCACTGTAAACCAACTCTAAACACCATGTGTCACCTTCTGCTTCTGGTGTATGTGGGTCCCGGGGAATCAAATCTGTGTCCTTTGGCCTCATAGGCAAATACCTTAACCGCTAAGCCATCTCTTCAGCCCCCAATTCTGTTTTAATAGAAAAGTCTTCCAAAGTTCCCATGATCATTTGTCAAGTTGCATTGTTTAAAAAAATTAGAGATAGAGGGAGAGCGAAAGATAGAGGCCAAGGCCTCTAGCCACTGCAAACGAACTCCAGACCATGCGCCACCATGTGCATGTTGCTTACATGGGACCTGGAGCTTCAAACCTGGGTCCTTAGGCTTCACAGGCAGGTGCCTTAAGTGCTAAGCCATCTCTCCAGCCCATGAAGTTGCATTTTTGTATGCCTCCTTTGATTGACTATGGAAGAACCAATACTTGAAAAGCTGAGAAAGTTTCATACTGAGTTAAAGAATGGTAGGATCTGTTGTACTTAATTTTTTAAATTACACCTTTTAGTTCTCAGTTATTAGGACTAAAGAGTAAGCTCTGTTAGTTGTCTGTAAAACAAAATCTCCTCAAGTCCATACTAACAGGTAACAACTTTGAACAAGTAGGCTGAGCAGATAGCAATATCCACTAGAAAACTGTAGTTGGCTGGCTTGAAGGTAGAGCCGGCCTTTCATTTCTGAGTGAGCTTGCTGCTGGCAAGCTGAGGAAGCCATGCCTCCTGAAGACTGCTGACTTAGTGTTTCCACTGTCGTGCCTGTCACACCAGTGATGAATGGAAGTGGGAGTGTTCTATTTTTCTTGTTTCTTATAGGATGGACCCATCAGTTTATTATAACAAAAGAATTCTTTTGTTGTCATTTTTGTTGGTTTAAGAAAATAGTCTGTTGTTCAACTAAGCTTATTTCATTTATGTTTCTTGGTATCTCAAGTCTTTTTAAATTTCTTCTTGGACATTGAAATAGGCCATAGTCTTAGTAGATTTAAAGAAAGCTTATAACTGGGTGTGGTGGTGCACACCTTTAATCCCAGCATTTGGGAGGCATAGGTAGGAGGATTGCTGTGAGTTTGAGGACAGCCTGTAAGTAGATTAAACTCCAGGTCAGTCTGGTCTAGAGTGAGAACCTACCTCAAAAAAAAAAAAAAAAAAAAAAAAAAAGCTTTAAAAGGGCTGGAGATCTGGCTTAGTGGTTAAGGCACTTGCCTATAAAGCTAAAGGACCCAGGTTTGATTCCCTAGGACCCACATAAACCAGATGCACAAGGTGGCACATGTGTCTAGAGTTTGTTTGCAGTAGCTGAAGGCCCTGGTGCATCCATTCTCTCCCTCTCTGCTTTTCTTTCTCTTGCTTTCAAATAAATAAATAAAAATCATACACACACACACACACACACACACACACACACACGTATGTATGTGTGTATGTAAAGAATGTTTTTAATATCCTGTGCTCTCCACACTCGGGGTCTTAAAGGTTGTTCTTTGCTAAGAGACGGCTGTTCCACTGTGTCCTTTTCCAGATAGCTTTGGCTCTACAACACTGTCACTCGTTAAACATTGCGCACAGAGACCTCAAGCCTGAAAATCTGCTTTTCAAGGATAACTCTTTGGTGAGAAAGCTTGCTTTTCATCATTATAGTATTGCTACTTTGTTTTACCTTTGTGTGAGCTTTTGTTTTTTGTTTTATTTTTATTTTTTTGAGATAAGGTCTCATTTAGCCCAGGCTGGCTTTGAAATCACTATACAACAGGGGATGACCTTGAGCTTCAGATCCTCCTGTCTCTATCTCTCGAGTGCTAAGAATGCAATTATGCCCTGTAGCACCCAGTGTATGCTTTCCTGAAGATGGAGCCTAGGGCATTGTACCAGCTGAGCTACATCCTTACCCTTCCTTTGTTTTTTTTTTTTTTTTTAATTTTTAGTAGCATTTTCCATGATTATAAAAATATATCCCATGTTAATTCCCTCCCCCCCACCCACAACCTCCTTTGTTTTTGAGACAAGATCTCGCTATTTAGCCTAAGCGGACCTGGAACTCATTTATGTAGACTGGACTGGCTTCAAAATTATATTTTTCTTTGTCTTCTGAGTTTTTCAATTAGAGGCAAGCACCAGCATGCTCCACTAGTACTTCTGCTCTAAACATAACTCAGGAGTAGCTGTGTATGTGTTTGAGATGCTCTGAATTCATGATTTAGAAGGCTTTCAACACCTTACTTCCACTTGTTTCCTTATTAGAGGCTCAGAAATTTTACTGTAGCCATAGCCTTGATAATTCTGGATGCTCCCAATTTGTTTATGTAACTTATAGTTGTGTATATTATTTGGAGGACCTTTGGGAAGAGACAGGCATCTGTGCTATTATATATTACCTTGACACTTAAGTTTAATTTGCTCTTAGCCCTGATAAGCTTTTTCCCCTTTATTCCTTCCCTATTCCCTCATATCCCACCAAATCCAATTGATCTAGTTGTCACAGCTGAAGTTCAGAGTGAAATAGTACCCTAGGTTGATAGAAGGTAATAAGTCCACAGAGAGAGGGCCAGTAGGCTGAGACCTTGATTATATAGCTGCTTTTACAAGTTGCAAAGTGAAGAGGACTGAGTAGAAATCTCTTCTCCATTACTCAGTATAGAATCATTTTTTTTTTTCCAGATGTGGGGACATATTATTCCTAGGCTAAGACTTAGAAGTTTAGAGCCTTCTACAGTTCAGGGTCACATGTCTTGAATCTAGATTTTTCTCATTTCTTTTCTTTTTTTTTTTTTTTTTTGGGGGGGTTTTCCGAGGTAGGGTCTCACTCTAGCCCAGGCTGACTTGGAATTCACTATGGAGTCTCAGGGTGGCCTCGAACTCACAGTGATCCTCCTACCTCTGCCTCCCAGTGCTGGGATTAAAGTGTGCACCACCACACCTGGCTTCTCATTTTTTTCTTTTAAAGACAGGGCTGGTCTCAAATTCATGACACTTTTCTGCCTCAGCTTCCTGAGTGCTGGCATTATAGGCATGAGCCACCATGCCCAGTTTCCTTTAATATTATTGATAGCTACAGAATAGTGACTCCCATTTGTTTTATTTCAGGATGCTCCAGTGAAGTTATGTGATTTTGGATTTGCTAAAGTTGACCAGGGTGATTTGATGACTCCCCAGTTTACCCCCTATTATGTAGCCCCTCAGGTAAGCACGTGCTACTTCTTCCCTGTTTGACCATGCTGCCTATCTGCTTGTGTTCCTCCTTTTCTATACCACAAATGGGCATGCTTCATACAGATGTGGGAAAACTCAGACTGAAAAGCATACAGATTAGCCAGGCATGGTGGCTCACACCTTTAATTTCAGCACTCGGGAGGCAGAGGTAGGAGGAGGATTACCGTGAGTTTGAGGCCACCCTGAGACTACATAGTGAATTCCAGGTCAGCCTGGGCCAGAGTGAGACCCTACCTTGAAAAACCAAAATAAAGTAAAATAAACTAATAAAAATAAAATAAAATAGTCTGGAGAGATGGCTTAGCAGTTAAGGGCTTGCTAGTGAAGCCTAAGAACCTCAGTTTGAGGCTCGATTCCCCAGGACCCATATAAGCCTGATGCACAAGGTGGTGCTTGCATCTGGAGTTCATTTGCAGTGGTTGGAGGCCCTGAGGCCCTGGTACACCCATTCTCTCTCTCTTTCTCTCACTCCTTTAATCACACACTTGGGAGGCAGAGGTAGGAGGATCACCGTGAGTTCGAGCCTACCCTGAGACTACATAATGAATTCCAAGTTGGCCTGGGCCAGAGCGAGACCCTACCTCAATAAAATGAAAGGTAGAAAATTATTGAGGAAGACACTCAGCATTGACTCCTGGCCTCCACATGCATGTGCACATAGCACATATGCATAAAGAAAATTCCAGCAATCTTGAACTTCAAATTTTGTGCCATGCTAAACAGTGCTATGATCACTTATACCATCCTGTTCAAAATCACTTGGGATTTGAATCTCTTGGTCCAAACAGTACAAAGCTGTTTGTCAATCAGTATTCAGCTCAGTTAATATACTGTCTCAGCTTTATCATACTGCTTGTATTCAAGTGACCTTTGTTTTACTTACTAACGGCCTCAAGACTAGGAGTAATAGCACTTGGGAGTAAGAGGTAGGTGATCGCCATGAGATGAAGACAATTCCAATATATATATTGTTTTTGTTTTTTGTTTTTTCGAGGTAGGGTCTCACTCTGACCCAGGCTGACCTATGTAGTCTCAGGGTGGCCTTGGGCTCACAACAGTCCTCCTACCACTGCCTCCCAAGTGCTGGGATTAAAGGCGTGCACCACCACTACACCAGCTTAATTTTCTACTTTTTAAAAATATTAAATTTCAAAAAAGAGGTAGGAGGATCACCATGAGCTCGAAGCTACCCTAAGACTACATAGTTAATTCCAGGTCAGCCTGTGCTAGATTAAGACCCTACCTCAGGGAAAAAAAAAAAAATTAAGCCGGGCATGGTGGTGCACACCTTTAATCCCAGCACTCTGGAGGCAGAGGGAGGAGGATCACCATGAGTTTGGTGCCACCCTGAGACTACATAGTGAATTCCAGGTCAGCCTGGGCTAGAGAGAGACACTACTTTACAAAATCGAGCCCCCCCTCAAAAGAAAAAGAAGTTTCTTTGACCAAAAGTAAGAGCAGCACAAATACATGTGCATAAGTATAAGTATCTAGAGGGCAATTTGGTGGGCACAATATATCCTTTTAAATTATTTTTATTTTTAAAAATATTTTTATTTATTTATTTGAGAAAGAGAGAGGGAGGGATGGAGGGACTGAGGGAGAAAGATAAGAGGCAGATAGACAGAAAAAGAGAATGCGTGCTCCAGGGCCTCCAGCTATTGCAAATGAACTCCAGACCCATGTGCCCCCTTGTGCATCTGTCTTACGTGGTTCCTGGGGAATCAAACGAAGGCCCTTTGGCTTTGCAGGTAAGCACCCTAACCACTAAACCATTTCCCCAGTCCACAACATATCCTTTTAGCCAGTAGTAGTTTCCCTCAAGACCTATAACCTTCCTAGGCTTTTGACTAGGTTTTCAATACTGGCTTGCATTTCCCCTTGTGGAGAATGCACCAAATCCAATCAGCGGTTGATAATCCATCTGACATGTCACTATTGTACCAGTGGGCCCATCTTGCCTGGCTGGTTGGATGTGTAGTTTTCAGGGTACACTGCTGGGTAGACTGTTTGGGATGACTCCTCCCAACCCCCAACCTGCTTAGCACTTCTAGCACAGGGATAGCTGCCATCAGGGAGAATGCTTCCTGCTTACTTACAGCTTGATTTTCAGTGTCTTGCAACACAAATATGTCTCCACCTTACTTTTTTTTTTTTTTTGGTTTTTCAAGGTAGGGTCTCACTCTGGCTCAGGCTGACCTGGAATTCACTATGTAGTCTCAGGGTGGCCTTGAACTCATGGCGATCCTCCTACCTCTGCCTCCCGAGTGCTGGGATTAAAGGCGTGCGCCACCACGCCCGGCTCCACCTTACTTTTTGATTCAGGGTCTTGCACTTAACACTGGAGCTCACTGATTGAGCTAGAATAGCTACCCAGGTCAGCCTGGGCCAGAGTGAGACCCTACCTCAAAAAACCAAAAAAAAAAAAAAAAAAACAAAACAAAAAAACCCAAAACAAGAAAGGCTTATAAAATTGTGTTGATGTGGACTTACATTTTTAAAACATACATATACATACATACAGAGAAAGAGGCAGAGAGAAAGACAGAGCAAGGGCATGCCAGAGCCTTTAGTCACTGCAAACAAACTCCAGACACATGCACCACTTTGTACATCTGTATTTACATGGGTATTGGGGAATCTAACTCAGGTCCTTAGTCTTTGCAGGAAAGTGCCTGACCCACTGAGTCATCTCTCCAGCTTGGAGTTACATTTTGATCCTTGGTTATCATTCCATCTTTAACCTTCCAGTAGCATGCCCCAAGTTGTATGATGTGGTATGTAATTTCAGTAAACATCCTTTTTGATCTAACTCTGATAGGTACTGGAGGCACAGAGAAGGCATCAGAAGGAGAAGTCTGGCATCATACCTACCTCGCCAACACCTTATACTTACAACAAGGTAGGGAAGGGAGATTTTCCTCACCCCATGGATATAGCCCTGTTATGAGGTATTTGTGAGAGTACAAGTAGCCAGAATGCAGGAGATTATTTAGAATTAAAGGCTTGTAGAGAGAGAGAGAGAATGGTCATACCAGGGCCCCTTGTCACACTACATAGGGACTCTAGACGCACGTTCCACTTTGTTCATCTAGATTTACATACTGTACTGGGGAATCAAACCAGGGCCGGCAGGCTTTTCCAGTCTTTACTGCTGAGCCATCTCCCCAGCTCTGGAATTCAGGTTTTTAATCTCATGAATTTATGAAGTAGAGTGATGGCACACACCTTTAATCCTAGCACTTGGGAGGTAGATGTAGAAGGTTTCTTGTGAGTTTGAGGCCAGCTTGGGACTACAGTGTGTGTTCCAGGTCAGCCTGGGCTAGAGTGAGACCCTACCTTGAAGGAAAACAAACAAACAAAAAGTTCATGGTTACCTTTTATTTGGCTGCTTACAGTCCACTGGAGGGGCATGATTTGCTTTGTGTGATGAGGTGGAGGCAACTTCTGAGATGTGAGTCTCACGAAGACATCATTTATGTTACTAATCATTTATGTTACTAATCTTTCTGCTTCATCAATTACTAGCATGAGAAAAAAAAAGACAAAGAAATACGTTAAAAACAAAAATAACCAATTTGAACAGTCTTATACATATGACAAGTGCTTGGTGACTTATGTGGTCTGTACCCACATAAGAAGCATGCCCATGCTAAATAAGGCACGCACAAGAGGTGTGTGTTTAGAAGGAGGCCCTGGAGTTGCTGGGTAGATCAGAAAACATGTGCTGCTTGGACACTTGAGGCTCTTCTGGATGGCAGAGAAGGGCTGAGGATGGTGAAAGGCTGGGCCACTGCTCTGGCACCGCACTTCAGCTGTGCGGCTTTGTTGAGGTCACACCGTTCTCACTCTTCATCAGCTTCCGCATCCATAAAGTAAGGGATTTGAGCTTGCTCTTTTTTTTTTTTTTTTTAAGACAGGCTTTCATGTAACTAAAACTAGCCTTCAATGCCTCATCCTTGTGCCTCAGCCTCCCAAATGCTTGGATTACAGGTGTGCGCACCACGCCTGGTATATGCAATGCTGGGAATTGAGCCCAGTGCTTTGAGCATACAAGGCAAGCAGTCTGCCGACTGAGTACATCCTATACCCCAAACTTGCTTAATTGAAGAACCCTTTCACTTTTGTGATCTCTAGTGTTTTGCAGCACGTGCTGTAGCATCCACAAACATCCACTAGTGTGATGTCAAACATGAACAGAGTGCCTGAGCAACACAGATGTAGGTGTGAAAGGAGCCTGTGGTCCAGTGGCAGCTCACTGGGCTGCCCTCTGGGAGACGTCTACCTTTTTCATCCAATAACTCAAGAAGACTGCAGACCCAAGGCAGATAGAGCTTGTTAATAAGAATGCAGTGATGGGCTAGAGAGATGGCTCGGTGGTTAAGTGCACTTCCTGTGCAAGCATGAGAGCCTGAGGGAACCTGAGATTGCCAGAGTTCAAATCTCCAGATCCCACATAAAACAGCAGGACATGGCCACATACCTGTAACTCTAGTCCTTCAGAGACCCAAGAATCAATGGAAACTCCAGAAGCAGTAAAAAAGAGACTCTGGCTCAAAATAAGACCAGGCAGAAGAGTGATAGAGTGGGACACCCAGTGTTCCACTCCAGCTGAAGGTGAGCATATGGGGGTGTCACAGGGGCACATACATATGCATATGCTATAGACAAGCAAAAGGGAAAAAAGGAATGAATTATGGGCCATGTAGTCATTTTAATACCTAACTACTTGGTGCCTTAATTTCACAGTATCATCTTCAAGTATATCATGTTAAATTTATAAGTAGACTGAATCTTGTGGCCAAAGGAGTATTTTTAGATCTTCAGTACCTCTCCCTAATTTATGTCAAACTGTCTTGGGTCTTTCGAAAATGTCTTGGGCTGTATGTAGTAAGGGGTCAGCCTGCATGTGTCTTAGCTACTTTTTTTCCTGCATCCTCATCCCTGACAGTCCATGTTTCATAGCCAGCTAGTTTATATCTGTTATGCTGGAGGTGAAATATCCTCATCCTGTACCCCAAAATCAGATAGCAGCTTGGGTCTAAACAGTGAGAATAGAAGTGACTATTTTGCCCTAGACTGACCTTATATAATAATGTTCATGTGCATACTATTGGTGCTATATAAATAATATGAAGAGAAAATTGAGGTCTCCTAAGCTGTTCTCAAACTGCCCAGCCCCTGTGCAGTGAGTCTTCGGGTAACAGTGCTGTCCCTAGGCCTTATTTTGGGGCTCCATCCCCATTATGAGTGATTGTTTTCTCTTTTGCTTTCAGAGCTGTGACTTATGGTCCCTAGGGGTGATTATCTATGTGATGCTCTGCGGATACCCTCCTTTTTACTCCAAACACCACAGTCGGACTATCCCAAAAGATATGCGGAGAAAGATCATGACAGGAAGTTTCGAGTTCCCAGAAGAAGAATGGAGCCAGATCTCAGAGATGGCCAAAGATGTTGTGAGGAAGTGAGTCCCTGGGCTGCTGAGTGGGGGAGCCAGGTAGCCTTAAGGTGGTAGAGCCAAGGAATACTAGGTAGAGAAAGTCCTTTATTTCCCTGATAGGTTTCTTCCTGCTTTGAGATTAAAGAAGTCTTACCCCTACAGCCTGAGGGTACAGCTCTCCTAATTCACGTCTCATTAAAAATGGAACTTCTCTCCTTTTTCTTTTTCTCCTCAAGGTAGGGTTTCACTTTAGCCCAGGTTGACTTGGAACTTACTTTGTAGTCCCAGGCTGGCCTCAAACTCATGGTGTTTATCCTACCTCAGCCCACCAAGTACTGGGACTAAAAGGCATGCACCACCACGCCAAGCTGGACTTTTCTCCTTTCTGTTGCATCCTTAGGCTTTGTTCCCAGGACCGTAAACCCAGAGCTTTCTGTCGTTGGTCTCTGTGGGCATTAAATTGAGAGCCTTACATGGCAAACTTTTTGTTGTGTCCTTCTTGCATGTAAGCTGTCACTGGGAATGTACTTGAGCCAGAAACTGAGTTTTGGTGCTGAGATGACAATGTTTGGCTTTTTATTCCTTTATATTACATGTGTGGCTGTATTAGGCTTCACCTTCTAATCTTCCTCCTGCTAGCTGGTTGCTCTGACATAGACATAGACTATAAGATGGGGAGATTTGTACAAATTAGGGATAGTAACAGGATGAAAACAAATTGACAAGAGACATTTGGTAACAAGAGGATTAAAGAAAACAAAATTTGAGGTATATTTGCTTTTCTGTCCACTTGTGTGGGAAACTTGGCTACCCACTTGGGTACTGTTCTGATATTTCCGCTTTAAATTTTATTTTATTTTATTTTTTAAAAATATTTATTTATTTGAGAGAGAGAGAGAGAGTGAAAGACGGTGGGGGGGGGGGCTGGGGGTCGGATTTGGGCCCGCCAGGGCCTTTAGCCACTGAAAATGAACTCCAGATGCATATGCCACCTTGTTCATCTGGCCTACATGGGTCCTGGGGAATCAAACCTGGGTCCTTTGGCTTTGCAGGCAAACTCGTTAAGCTTTAAGCCATCTCTCTCCCTCTCAAATAAAAAAGAGAATGAGAATGAGTGCACCAAAGCTTCTTGCCACTTCAGTCTCCAGAAGCATGTATCACTTTGTGCATCTGGCTTTATGTGGCTACTAGGAATTTGAACTTGGACTGTTAAGACTTTGCAAGCAAGCACCTTATTCATTAGGCAATTTTTCCAACCCCCTTTCATTTAATTTTTTGGGGGGGGGTTTTCCGAGGTAGGGTCTCACTTTAGCTCAGGCTGACCTGGAATTCACTATATAGTGTCAGGGTGGCCTTGAACTCATGGCAGTCCTCCTATCTCTGCCTCCCAAGTGCTGAGATTAAAGGTGTGTGCCACCACACCCAGCTCTAAAAAAAAAAATACTTTTAAAAAATAAATTCATTGCTTTTCTTTTCTTTTTGTTTTTCAAGGTAGGATCTCACTCTAGCCCAGGCTGACATGGAATTCACTATGTAGTCTTAGGCTGGCCTCAAACTCACAGCTATGCTCCTACCTCTATCTCCAAGTGCTGGGATTAAAGGCATGCTCCACTATGCCTGGCTATATTTTTGTTTATTTACTTAGAAAGAGAGAGAGAAAGAGGCAGATGAGAGAGAGAATGGGCATGCCAGGGCCTCTAGCCACTGCAGACGAACTCCAGATGTATGTGCCTCCTTATGCATCTGGCTTTATGTGGGTACTGGGGAATGGAACCTGGGTCCTTTGACTTTGTAGGCAAGTGCCTTAATCACTAAGCCATCTCTCCAGCCCTAAAATGTTTCTATTTATTTATTTGCAAGAAGGGAGAAAGGGAGAGACAGTATGGGTGGGCCTCTTGCCACTGTGAACAAACTCCAGACACATGTGTCCCTTTATGCATCTGGCTTTACATGGGTACTAGAGAATCAAACTCAGGCTGTAAGACTTTGCAAGGAAGTACCTTAACTACTTGTCCATTTCTTCAGCCCCCAGATTACTTACTCCCTTTCTAAAGTGAGTATGCGTTGGGTATTGTGATGTATGCCTGTATTTCCAGCATTTGGACTATAAGGAAGAATTGTGAGTTCAAGTCTAGCTTAGTGTATAGAAGAAAGACCTATGTCAAAACAAAAGGTCAGGAGTAATGGTGTAGGCCTTTAATCCCAGTATTCCAAGGCAGAGGTAGGAGGGTAATTTTGAGTTCAAAGCCAGCCTGGTATTGTAATGTGAGTTCCAGGTCAGCTAGACTAGAGTAAGACCCCACTTAAAAAAAAAAAAAAAAAGGTGCTGGCTGGGCATGGTGGCACACGCCTCTAATCCCAGCACTTGGGAGGCAGGGGAAGGAGGATTGTTGTGAGTTCAAGGCCACTCTGAGACTACATAGTGAATTCCAGGCCATCCTGAGCTAGAGTGAAACCCTACCTCGGAAAGCCAAAAAAAAAAAAAAAAAAAAAAAAAAAAAAAAAAAAAGGTGCTAGCGAGATGGCTTAGCCGTTAAGGCACTTTCCTGTGAAGTCTAAGGACCTGTGTTCTACTTTCCAGATCCCACCTTAGCCAGATGCACAAAGGTGAGGCAAGTGGTGGAAGGTTGCACATGCCCACTAGGTAGCACAAGCATATGGGGTTTGATTGCAGTGGCTGAGGTCCTGGCATGCCAGTTTTATCTTCTTTCCTTCCTTTCTCTCTCTATCTCTTTCACTCTCCCTAAAAAATAAAACTGCGGGGAAGAAACAGTTTTTGTTGTTGTTTTGCTTTTTCAAGGTAGGGTCTCGCTATACCCCAGGCCTGAACTGGAATTCACTATGTAGTCCCAGGCTGGCCTTGAACTCCTACCTCTACCTCCCAAGTGCTAGGGTTAAAGGCATGCACTACCATGCCTGGCTTTATTTTTTTTGTAGGGTCTCACTCTGGCCCAGGCTGACCTGGAGTTAACTTTGTAGCCTTAGGGTAGGTTCGAACTCAAGGTAATCCTCCTACCTCTACTGGGATTAAAGGTGTGCACCACGTCCGGCTTTGTGGCGTTCTCTCCCCCCTCCTCCCCCTGCCTCGAGGTAGGGTTTTATTCTAGTCCAGGCTGGCCTGGAATTCACTGTGTGATCTCAGGGTGGCCTCAAACTCACAGCACTCCTCCTATCTCTGCCTCCCAAGTGCTGGTATTAAAGGTATGCGCCACCATGCCTGGCTCTTTTTTTTTTTTTTTTTTTTTTAATGCTGGAAATACAGCTGAAATATTAAAAAATAATAATAATAAGGAAGCAGTCAAAAGCTGGGCACAGCCGGGCATGGTGGTGCATGCCTTTAATCTCAGCACACAGGAGGCAGAGGTCGGAGGAGTGCTGTGAGTTTGGGGCCAACCTGAGACTACATAGTGAATTCCAGGTCAGCCTGGGCTACAGCAAAGCAAGACCCTGCCTTGGAAAACCGAAAAAAAAAAAAAAAAAAAGGAAGAAACACTGTATTCCTTTCATGTATCAGGTACCATTACAGTTATTTTCTGTGGTTCCACCAATTTAATTCTTTGCCAGTTTTTTTTTTTTTAATTTATTTCTTGTGGGCTACAGAGATTGCTCGGTTCTAAGTGGTAAAGTGCTTCCTGTGCAAGCAAGAGGAACAGTTAAGATGCCCAGCACCCATATAAATGTAAGGCATGGCAGTTCACAGTTATAACCCCAGTGCTGTGGAGGCAGAGGCAAGTCAATCCCCAGGGCAAGTAGGTAAGCTAGACTAGCCAAATTAGAGTGAACTCTGGGTTCAGTGAGAGACTCTGTCTCAAGTAATAAGATATATGGTGGTGAGAAAGACACCTAACATCTACTCTGGCCTTCATATACATGCATATGTATATACACAGATGGAGTTGCATGAACACTTACTCATACACATAAAACACAACACATACACACACACACAAAAGAATTTATTTCTTGGCCTGAGAGCAACACTGATTCTCTTTTAGCTTGGAATTATTTTCTAATAACCCTTTAGGAATTTGAAGTTGTTCAAAGTAATCCAGGAGAAGGTTGCAGAGAATTGTTAGCTTAAACGGACAAGAGGCAAAGAAGTGTGACTAGGATGCACTTGGTGCAGAAGTAATGTTACTACTTGGAAGGAAGTGCACCCTACCTGAGATTTGACCTTCAGCTGCTCTTCTTGTCCTTCCGTATGCTAGTATGTAGGAGTTTTATCATAGTAACCACCTGGTTTTCAAAACTGCACAACCAACCCCTCAGTTATTTCATTGCCATTATCACCCCAAAATACCAGAAACCTCAGTGTGGAGACTCAAGATCATAGGAACTGTAAGCCATGTACATTTACCTGACTAAATCCTATTATTGCTGGATTAAGTGTTCTTGGTATCATTTCTTTTAAAGATCTTATGCATTTGTTTTATGTGTGAGGTGGGGAGCATGCCAGGGCTGCTTGCTGCTGCAGATGAATGCCAGGTGCTTGCATCACTTGTGCATCTGGCTTTAGGTGGTTGGCTTGGGAATTGAACCAGGCCCAGCAGGCTGTGCAAGCAAGTGCTTTCAACTCTTGAGTCATCTTCCCAGCCCCTTTTTTGATTGTTTTTAATCTTGTGCAGTATACCTCAGGAATCCCTCTCCTACTCTGCAGCCAGAGGGTTTAACTCCGTGAGTCGGTAGAGAGCCAAAAGGAGTTAGGGCTACATAGAACCAGACCAAAAACTTTCTTTGCTTCTTCTGAGAGCATCTGTGCATGGTGACCCTGTTTTTTTCTCCACAGGCTCTTGAAGGTCAAACCAGAGGAAAGACTCACCATTGAGGGAGTATTGGATCACCCCTGGCTCAACTCGACAGAAGCCCTGGATAATGTGCTCCCTTCTGCTCAGCTGATGATGGATAAGGTTTGAATGATGCTTACTTTGTTGGCTGTAAAGGCTGTGTTGAGAAGGAAAGGTAGCACTTACCTGAATGGGGACTAAGCGAAGTAATGTCAAGCACGCTTTCTTTCCAGAGTCATGCTTCTGGTTTCCTGAAAATCAGGGGGCTAAAGGAAAGAATTTCTGTCCAGAAAAGACAAGATCAAGCTGGGCGTGGTGGTGCACACCTTTAATCCCAGCACTCGGGAGGCAGAGGTAGGAGGATCACTGTGAGTTCAAGGACACCCTGAGACTACATAGTGAATTTCA
Source organism: Jaculus jaculus (assembly GCF_020740685.1). NCBI lineage: Eukaryota > Metazoa > Chordata > Mammalia > Rodentia > Dipodidae > Jaculus > Jaculus jaculus. The sequence goes on from NC_059114.1 coordinate 23,612,200, forward strand.
GGTCAGCCGGAGCCAGAGTGAAACCTTACCTTGAAAAACCAAAAAAAAAAAAAAAACCCAAAAAACAAAAAACACCCCCCCCAAAAAACAAAACAAAACAAAAGGACAAGGTCAAGGCCTGGTAAATATGCACACTAAGCACTAAGGGAATCAGTACTCAAAGGAATATCCTTTGGCCTGGAGAGACTGCTCAGCGGTGAAGGGCACTCACTTGCAAAGCCTGATGGCCCAGGTTCGATTCTCCAGTACCCATGTAAAACCAGATACAGAAAGTGGCACATGAATCTGGAGTTCATTTGCAGTGGCTGGAGGTCCTGGTGTGATGTACTTAGCTACTTCCTCTCTTCTTGCAGAGAGTCAAAAAAAAAATTTTTTTTTTTAAAGGAATATCCTTTTTGTATGTGCTGTTGGTTTGGTGACCCTGAGCAGTATAAAGACATGTTCCCAAGGTGTGCAAGTAAGGCTGGTTGGGAAGGAAATGCCAATATACATAAAACAAATAAGTAACATTTCAGACATCATAATTTTGCTTGTTAAATTTTCTGTTAATACTCTGGGAATTCAGAAAACAAGAACATCTCTAAAGGGGTGTATTTTGCCCATTAAGAAGGCTGAACCCGTTAGACATGGTGGGGGTCAGAAATGAGAGAATTGCTGTGAGTTTGAAGCCACCTTGAGACTACATTGTGAATTCCAGTCAGCCTGGGTGAGAGCAAGAGCCTACCTTTAAAAAAAAGAAGAAGGCCGAGCCCCTCATAATTACTACCTACCTTCTGTGTAGAAGCTTATAGACACTTTTTCAGGAACAGTCATGAGCTGTCCTTGAGAAATGAACAAAAGAAAAAAAACTTCAGGGCTGGAGAGATGGCTTAGTGGTTAAAGGCACTTCCTGCGAAGCCTAAGAGCCCATGTTCGATCTCTCCAGATCTCACGTAAGCCAGATGTACAAAGGTGACACAAGTGCAAGGCTGCACATGCACACTAGGTGGCGCAAGCATCTAGAGTTCAGTTGCAGTGGCTGAGGCCTTCACCAATTCTCTTTCTCTAAAACACACACACACACACACACACACACACACACACACACACACACACACACTTCAGAGTCTAAATGCAATAGCATGACTCACTAATGGAAAGTTAGTGAGATGGGCATGAAAGAGCCAAGCTTTGGAAGTAGATAGGACCTTAAGGTCTTAGTAGGATGGAACTGAGAGTCCGTTGTAGTTTATTTTTATTTATTTATGTTGAAGCAGAGACAGAAGACAGAGAGAATGAGTGCTATGGGGCCTCCAGCTGCTGCAAATGAACTCTAGATGCCTGTGCTATTTTGTGCATCTGGCTTTATGTGAGTACTGAGGAATTGAGCCCAGTTTGTTAGGATATGAAGGCAAGCACCTTCACCACTGAACCATCTCTCCAGCCCCCCTTTTTTTTTAAACCTTCAAGTAGGGTCTCAGTCTAGGCCAGGCTGACCTGGAATTCACTCTGTATTCTCAGGATGGCCTTGAACTCATGTCAGTCCTCCTACCTCTGCCTCCTGAATGCTGGGATGAAAGGCGTGCCACCACATGCAGCTCAGGTTTTTTTTTAAAATTTTAATTTATTTATTTGCAAGGATGGGGGTTGGGGAGAATGAGAATGGATGTGCCAGGGCCTCTTGCCGCTGCAAAAGAACTGTAGGTGCATGTGCCACTTTGAGCATCTGGCTTTATGTAAGTACTGGGGAATCAAACTTGGGCTTTCAGGATGTGCATGCAAAGCACCTTGACTGCTGAGCCATCTTCCCTGCTCCTTGGTAGGTTTTAAAAATATTTTATTGCCAGGCGTAGTGGTGCATGCCTTTAATTCCAGCACTTAGGAGGTAGAGCTAGGAAGATTGCTATGAGTTTGAGGTCACCCTGAGACTGCATAGTGAATTTCAGGTCAGCCTGGACTAGAGGGGGACTCTACCTCAACACCTCCCAGAAAAAAATTTTTTTTTTACTTGCAAGCAGAGAGAGATAATGAGACAGTGAGAAAGAGATAGAATGAGACAGCAAGAGAGGGTGATCCAAGGCCTCCAGCTGCTGCAAACTCCAGATGCATGTGCCACTTTGTGCATCTGACTTTATTATTATTATTATTATTATTATTATTGTTATTATTTTTATGTTTGAGGTAGGGTCTCATACTAGTCCAGGCTGACCTGAAATTCACTATGTAGTTTCATGGTGGCCTTGAATTTACAGTAATCCTCCTACCTCTGCCTTCTGAGTGCGGGGATTAAAGACATGCACCAACACACCCGGTTGCATCTGACTTTATATGGGGTTGGGGGAGATGGCTCAGTAGTTAAAGGTACTTGCTTGCAAAGCCTGATGGCCCAGGTTTGATTCTCTTGAAAAGCCAGATGTACAAAGTGGCGCATGCATCTAGAGTTTGTTTACAGTGGCAGGAGGCCTTGGTATGCCCATCCATTCTCTCTGTCTCAAATAAATAAATAATAGTAATTTTTAAAAACATCAATATATGGAGCTGGAGGGTTGGCTTAGTGGTTAAGGCACTTGCCTGCAACGCCAAAAGACCCAAGTTCAATTCCCCAGGACCCACATAAGCCAGATGCACAAGGTGCTGCATACATCCAGAATTTGTTTACAGTGGCTGGAAGTCCTGGCATGTCCATTCATTCTCTGTCTCTCTATTTCTCTCTCTCAAATAAAATTTAAAAATATATTAAAAAATAAAGTAGGGCCAGGCGTGGTGGTGCATGCCTTTAATCCCCGCACTCGGAAGGCAGAGGTAGGAGGATTACTGTGAATTCAAGGCCACCATGAAACTACTTAGTGAATTTCAGGTCAGCCTGAGCTAGAGTGTCACCCTACCTCAAGAAAACAAAAGGGGCGGGGGCTAGCCAGTGCATGAGCTGGGCATGGTAGTGCACACCTTCAATCCCAGCACTTCGGAACAGAAGTAGGAGGATTGCCATGAATTTGAGGTGAGCCTGAGACTGCATAGTGAAATCCAGGACACCCTGGGTTAGAGTGAGACCCTACCTTGAAAAACCAAAACAACAAATCAGTGTATGGTTGGAGATATAGCTCAGTTGGTAGAGTGCTTGCCTCACATGCACAAAGCCCTGGGTTCATTCCTAGCACAGCCTAGACCATGAGTGTTGGCATATAGCTGTAACCTCAGGACTCAGGAGGTGGAGGCAGAAGATCAGTAGTTTTATGTCATCCTTAGGAACATAGTAGGTTCTAGCTAATCTGGGATAAATGAGACCCTATCTCAAATAAAGAAACAAATTAACTAAATCAGCATGTAGTATACAGTGAAGCCAAGTCTGGAAATAGGGCTGGAGAGATGGCTTAGCAGTTAAGACCCGCGTTTGAGTCTCCAAATCCCACGTAAGCCAGACACACAAAGGTGAGGCAAGTGCAAGGTTGCATATGCCCACCAGGTGGCACAAGCGTTGGATTGCAGTGGCTGAGGCCCTGGCATGCCAATCCCCCCCCCCCCACACACACACACTGTCTCTCTCTAAAATAAAACAGGGCTAGAGGGATGGCTTAGTGGTGAAGGCATTTGCCTGCAAAGCCAAAGGACCCTGGTTCAATTTTCCAGGACCCCCATGCTTCTGGAGTTCATTTTCAGTGGCTGGAGGCCCTGACACATCCATTCTCTTTCTCTCTTTCTCTCTCCCTTTTTCTCTGTCAAATGAATAAATATATTTTAAAAAATCTTATGTTTGTAAGCAGAAAGAAAGGCATGGGTGTGCCGGGCCTCTTGCCCCACTATACCCAAGCACCAAAGGCATGCGCCACCCCGTGCATTTGGCTTTACATGGGTACTGGGGAGTCAAACCCTGGTCCTTTGGCTTTGCAGACAACTGCACTTTCAAATGCTGAGCCATTGGTCCAGCCCCATAAACTTTTACTAATGAGAAGAAAGGACTCCTAGATCTAGCAAATGGTAGTGTAATTTGAAAGTATTCCCATTTCTAAAAGAATCATGTGGTTAGGGTGTGAGTGGGTCAGTTTTGGAAGTGCAAAAGCTCATTCTTGCATTTAGATGTCAGCATCCATCTAAGCCCTACCCCAGAATCTGAACTCATGACTGTACTTTTGGGTCATTACTGAGGAGGAAGTGGATGCACGGGTGCTAGACTCTGGCCATGGATGGCTGTGGGTGCGTGGACTCTTGTTTTTTTCTAGGTAGGGTCTCACTCTAGCTCAGGATTACCTGGAACTCACTCTGTAGACCCAGGGTAGCCTCACACTCACTGTGATCCTCCTACCTCTGCCTCCCAAGTACTGGAATTAAAGGCGTGTGTCACCATGCCCAGCTATGACTGTTATCTTTTATTATTTGCTACTTGACTGGCAGCAGAATGTAGCCTCAGGTTGTGATGGTCTGATCCTTAGGCTTAGCCATGCTGTGGCTTCTGAGCCATGTGACTATCTACAGTGTGGAGCAGTGAGTTAAATGCCAAGTTTGCAAAGCTTAGGCTGCAGTCAGCTATCCTCTCCCCTGAGGTATGCACATGTCTCCCTTCACATGTGGTCTCATCAGCGACTGCAAGTCTGAGCCTGGTAGTACTTTTTACATGAAATTTTTTTCCTTCTGCCAAGGAAGAAGGCTAATCATCATGTGACTTCTGGGTGGCCTAGTATTTCCTGGGTTCTGCTGATTCAGGGGAAGATTTGCAAGGCATCAGCACACGAGTAAACGTGCCTTCTGAATACCCTGGGTTTCTCCTCCTTAGATCAGTTTTTCAGGTGCTCAGTAAACAAATGTGAAAAACCAATGGCAAATCCAGTGACAGGGGCACATGCCTCTAATCCCAGAAATTTTCAGGAAGCTGAGACAGGAGCATTGCTTGAGTCTAGGAGTTTGAGACTAGCTGGGCAACAAAACAAGACTTCATTGCAAAAAAACAAAAATAATTGGTAACTGTTTGTGTCCAGGCGGTGGTTGCAGGGATCCAGCAGGCTCATGCAGAGCAGTTGGCCAACATGAGAATCCAGGATCTGAAAGTCAGCCTTAAACCCCTGCACTCAGTGAACAACCCTATTCTGAGGAAGAGAAAGTTACTTGGGTAACTGAGCTTGTTTCTTTCTGTGATTCTTCTTCATTTACACTGTCATGGTTGAGGGTGGGTGCTGAAAACTCAGCCAGGTATCTGACCTTTTTCTGCAGAGGTTTGAGAGTATAAACTTTAAATGGCATCAGAAGTTGAAAATACCATAATTATTGACCTGAAAAACCTAGTATCTTGTATTTGGAATTAATAGTCCAGAGTTTGGTTCTGAGGTCTTACCTTGTTATTATCTCTTCCCTAAACTTATAAAGCACCAAACCAAAGGATGGTGTTTATATCCATGACCATGAGAATGGAGCTGAGGATTCAAATGTTGCCTTGGAAAAGCTTCGTGATGTCATTGCCCAGTGTATCCTCCCTCAGGCTGGTAAAGGTCATACCATTTACTAATGTTCTGCATGTGTGTATGTGTGCATGTGCACGTGTGTTTGCACACAACAAGAGGAGTGGTATAATTTTGTGATAGTCTGTTTTATCTGTGTTGTAAGTACATTATATAAATTAATTTTTATTTATTTATTTGAGAATGACAGACACAGAGAGAAAGACAGATAGAGGGAGAGAGAGAGAATGGGCGCGCCAGGGCTTCCAGCCTCTGCAAACGAACTCCAGACGCGTGCGCCCTCTTGTGCATCTGGCTAACGTGGGACCTGGGGAACCGAGCCTCGAACCGGGGTCCTTAGGCTTCACAGGCAAGCGCTTAACCGCTAGGCCATCTCTCCAGCCCACATTATATAAATTAGTCTATGCTCACTGCAGAGTAGACAATGCGAATCCAAAATGTGTTTAGCACCTATACATCTGGTTTTCTCTGAGATTGTAGTTTAGGTTTAATTTCCAGTCTCAGATGAAGCATGTAATTTTGTGTTCTTAGTTTGATAAAAAGGGCATAGAGCAGAGGCTGGAAAATGAAAAACTGGACAATGTCAGAATTATGTTATAGGCTCCAAGCATCATTTCCAGTGTCATTAGTGTGACACTGCCTCTAATTTGTAAATATAGGAGAATAATACCCAAATTCAGAATTTAGGCCATAACTGACTGACACACGGCTCCTTTCAGTCCATACGTTTTCTCCATCAAAGGATTGGGATGTGAGGGCTATTCTCAGCTAATAAATGATAAGATGCTTCATGTTAAATTAGATCAGAAAATGTTGGGTTGACCTGTCTTTCTAAATTCCATGCCTTTTGGCTGGGACATGGCTTCCTCTGTAAGCATAAAGACCTGAGTTCAGATCCGCAGTTTCCACGCATGGTGCACATAGTGGTACATAGTGGTACATAGTGGTCTCAAAGAACAGGGTGGGGGGGCTGGAGAGATAGCTCAGTGATTAAGGTGCTTTCCTGCATAGCCCAAGGTTCAGTTCCCTGGCACCCATGTAAAGCCAGGTGCACAAGGTGGTGCATGAATCTAGAGTTTGCTTGCTAGAGGCCCCTGGTATGCCCATTTCTTTCTCTTTCTGCTTGCAAATAAATAAAAATATTTAAAAAATAAAACAACAGGGTAGAGAACAATAGAGGAAAACACCAGATATCAACCTCTGGACTCTACACACACACATGTGCACGTGCACCTGCACATGCATGTACAAACACACAAATTCCTTGCCATTTAAGAAAACATAAGCAATGTGCCTCCAAGAGCCCTTTAGCTATTTTTATTTATTTATTTGTAAGCAGTGAAAGGAGAGAGACTAAGAGCATCAAGGCCTCTAGCCACTGTAAACCAACTCCAGATGCATGCCCACTTAGTGCATCTGGCTTTATGTGGGAACTGGGGAGTTTATCATGATTTGTTAGTCTTTGCAGGGAAGGGCCTTAACCACTGAGCCATCTCTCCAGCCCCAAAGTTCCCTTTAAAGGAAGGAATGAGCTCAGGAAAAAGAACACTCAGCCTTGTTCTCCCTCCCTGCCCTGTCTGTGGTTAGCTAGGTATTCTTCCACAGTCGTTATCTCATCGCTCAACACTAAGACTTGGGGCTGGTGGTGCATTTGTGTGAAGATGCCAGCGTAGTGCTGGGAGCTCAGTGATCAGAAGTGTAGTGCTGGGAGCTCAGTGATCAGAAGTGGTGAGCATGTTAGGACGACCAGCAAAGCCAGCAGCTGGTGGAGTATTTGCACGTTTAGTTAAAATCCCTCAGATAGTTGGACATCATGTCCTTCCGTTTTTGATACCAAAGTCTGAAGGTGCTTCAGGAAAAAGCAACTTCCTCTTCATCCTTACCCAATAGGAGAAAATGAAGATGAGAAGCTGAATGAAGTAATGCAGGAAGCTTGGAAGTATAATCGGGAATGCAAACTACTGAGGGATACTCTGCAGAGCTTCAGCTGGAATGGTATGAACTGTAGTCATAACATGATATCATGGTTAGAATCTGTATGATCTCCTTGGGCCCAAGGTAGGATTATTTCTTTTTAGACCAAGTGAGTATGGTGAGATGACTAAGGGAGTTATGGTAAGCCTTTATTTATTTATTTATTTATTTATTTATTTATTTATTTATTTATTTATTTGAGGGGGAGAGGGAGGGAGAGGATATCGGTGTGCCAGGGCCTCTAGCCACTGCAAATGAATTCCAGACACATGTGACACTTTGTGCATCTGGCTTTATGTGGGTACTGGGGAATCAAACCTGGATTCTTAGGCTTTGCAGGCAAAAAGTGCCTTACCCACTGAGCCATTTCTCCAGCCTTAAGCCCTTATTTTTTTAAAATTGTTTATTTTTATATATTTATTTGAGAATGACAGACAGAGAAAGAGAGAGAGAGAGAGAGAATGGGCGTGCCAGGGCTTCCAGCCTCTGCAAACGAACTCCAGACGCGTGCGCCTCCTTGTGCATCTGGCTAACATGGGTCCTGGGGAACCGAGCCTCGAACCAGGGTCCTTAGGCTTCACAGGCAAGCGCTTAACCGCTAAGCCATCTCTCCAGCCCTTAAGCCCTTATTTTTTTTTTTTTTTTTTTTTTTTTAATTTTTATTAACATTTTCCATGATTATAAAATATATCCCATGGTAATTCCCTCCCTCCCCACCCCCACACTTTCCCGTTTGAAATTCCATTCTCAATCATATTACCTCCCCATTACAATCATTGTAATTACATATATACAATATCAACCTATTAAGTATCCTCCTCCCTTCCTTTCTCCACCCTTTATGTCTCCTTTTCAACTTACTGGCCTCTGCTACTAAGTATTTTCATTCTCACACAGAAGCCCAGTCATCTGTAGCTAGGATCCCCATAAAGCCCTTATTTTTAACTACCCAGGTATACCTGGATATCTGGTCCTTCTAGAGTTGAAGAGAATTCTGTGTTGCAGATTCAGCTTTGAGCAAAGAAATACTAGAATTTGGGCTGGAGAGATGGCTTAGCGGTTAAGTGGTTAAGTGCTTGCCTGTGAAGCCTAAGGACCCTGGTTGGAGGGTCGAATACCCAGGACCCATGTTAGCCAGATACACAAGGGGATGCATGCGTCTGGAGTTTGTTTGCAGTGGCTGGAGGCCCTGGACCGCCCATATTCATTCTCTCTCTCTCCCTCTCTCCCCGTCTTTCTCTCTCTGCCTGTCACTCTCAAATAAATAAATAAAAAGGAACAAAAAAATTAAAAAAAAAAAGAAATACTAGAATTTCTTCCATACACCTGGACTGTTCACCTGGATACTAAGTAGCATACAGGGAACGGGAGATGAGAACAAAGTACCAGAAAGCTCACCTTAGTGGTTGTTTAGCTTAGACATTTCACTAAAGAGAAGAAAGTTGCAAAATCTGTTGCCAGTTGAATTTTTTTCCACATTAAAAAAAAAAAAAGCTCTTAGGCTGGGCTGGAGAAATGACTCAGTGGTGAAAGTACTTGCTTGCAATGCCTGGTGGCCCAGGTTCAATTCCCTAATCCCCATGTAAAGCCAAATGCACAAAGTGGCACATGCATCTGGAGTTGGTTTGTAGTGGTTAGAGGCCCTGATGTACCCATACCAGAGAAAGAGGATGCCCTCCACCGCTTCTTTCAAATAAATACACAAAATATTAATAAAAATATATCTTGGGCCAGGTATAGTGGTACATATTTTTTATCTTATTTTATTTTTTCTGAGGTTTTGCTCTAGTCCAGGATAATCTGGAGTTCACTATGTAGTCTCAGGGTAGCCTCAAACTCATGGCAGTCCTCCTACCTCTGCCTCCCAAGTGCTGAGATTAAAAGCGTATTACCACACCTTGCTCCCAGCACCTATTTTTAAAGCTGGAGTCAAAGAGGCACTGAAATTTCAATGTGCCTATTGCAATGGGAGGTGGAATCAGAAGAATAGTGAAGCTTGGGGCCAGCTAGTCAGGCCTCAGCAGCAAATAAGAGACACTCTGTCTTACAAAGAAGTAGAGGTCTGGGGAGTTGGCTCAGCAATTAAAAGTTCTACACCTAATCAGGTAAAGCCAGATGAGCATTTGTCTGTAGCAGCAAGAGACCTGCCCTCCCTCACACACATAGAAATAAATACATCTTTAAAAATATGAAGCAGAAAAGCCAGGTGTGATGGTGCACGCCTTTAATCCCAGCACTCGGGAGGCAGAGGTAGGAGGATCACCGTGAGTTCGAGGCCAGCCTGAGACCACATAGTGAATTCCAGGTCAACCTGGACTACAGTGAGACCCTACCTTGAAAAACCAAAAAAAAAAAAAAGAAGTTGGAGGGCTTGCCAGCAAAGCTTAAGGACACAGGATTGATTCTTCAGTACCCACATAAAGCCAAGTATACAAGGTGGCACATGTATCTGGAGTTGGTTTGCAGTGGCTAGAGGCCCTGGAGCACCCCTTCTCTGTCTCTATCTGCCTCTTTCTCATAAATAAAATATTTAGAAAAAAAAAATAGAGGTAAAAGAGAAGGACCAAGACCCAAAGGTTATCCATTGACCTCCACAAGTATATTGTGGCATGTACATGCACGCACATACGCACGCACACACACACAAAGTAATACTTTTTAAAAAATATTTTATTTTCATTTATTTACTTATTTGACAGAGAGAGAGTGAGAGAATGGGTACACCCAGGCCTCCAGCCTCTGCAAATGAACTCTAGATGCCTGCGCCCCCTTGTGCATCTGGCTAACATGGGTCGTGGGGAATTGAACCTGTGTCCTTTGGCTTTGCAGGCAAACGCCTTAACCGCTAAGCCATCCCTCCAGCCTGATAGTTTTTTTTTTTTTTAAGTGCATCATCTGGTGTGGAGGGATGGCTTAGTGATTACAGCGCTTGCCTACAAAGCCAAAGGATCCAGGTTCGATTTCCCAGGACCCACATTAGCCAGATGCACAAGGTGGCGCATGCTTCTGGAGTTCGTTTGCAGTGGCTGGAGGCCCTGGCACACCCATTCTCTCTTTCTCACTTGCTCTGCCTCTTTCCCTCTCTCAAATAAATAAATAAATAAAAATAAAATATTTTTTAAAAAGTGCATCTCTCAGCAGCTAAAAGCACTTGCTTGGGGCTAGAGAGGTGGTGGCTCAGCAGTTAAGGTACTTGCCTGCAAAGCCTAATGACTCAAGTTTGATTCCTAAGTACCCGTGTAAAGCCAGATGCACAAAGTGGCTAGAGACCCTGACATACCCATTCTCTCTGTCTCTGTCCTCTCCCTTTCTTTCTCTCTGCTTGCAAATAATGTTTTAAAAAAGTTATAAAGGGGGCTGGAGACATGGCTTTAGTGGTTAAGGCGCTTACCTGCAAAGCCAAAGGACCTTGGTTCGATTCCCCTGGACCCACGTAAGCCAGATGCACAACATGGCGCATGCATCTGGAGTTCGTTTGCAGTGGCTGGAGACCCTGGCGTGCCCATTCTCTTTCTCTTTCTCTCTCTCTCTTCCTGTGTCTCATTCTCTCTCTCAAATAAATAAAAATAAAATATTTTTTTAAAAAAGTTATAAAGGTGCTTGTTTGCAAAGCCTGAAAGCCTGGAACTACAGAGTGAGAGTTCCAGGTCAGTCTGGGCTAGAGTGAGACCCTGCCTGGGTTTGATTCCCCAGTACCCATGTAAAGCCAGGTGCACAAAGTGACACACGCATCTGGAGTTAGTTTGCAGTGGTAGGAGGTTCTGCCACATCCATAATCACTTTCTTTTTGCCTGCCTCTTTCTCTTTGTCTCTGTCAATTAAATAAATACAAATATCTAAAAGAGGGTCTGGAGAGATGGCTTAGCAGTTCAGGCACTTGCTTGTAAGGCCACAGGACCTAGGTTCAATTCCCCAGGACCCACATAAGCCAGATGTACAAGGTGGCACATGCATCTGGAGTTTGTTTGCAGTGGCTAGAGGCCCTGGCACACCCATTCTCTCTATCTATCTGTCCCCCCCTCAAATAAATAAAATATTTTTAAAAAAATACTTAAAAGCGTTTGAGAGCTGACCTCATTCTTTCTTGGTTTCAGGTCGTGGATTCACAGATAAAGTTGATCGACTGAAACTGGCAGAAATTGTGAAGCAGGTGATAGAAGAGCAGACCACTTCCCACGAATCCCAGTGACAACATCTTCAAACTTTGTTTTTTAACAATTTCAAAAATTATTCCTTAATGTAAAAAGTCTTTTTTTGTAAATTAATAAATCATAATTTCCACATTCCTTAAAGTTGCTACATAGATTTAGATACAGTATTTACTAACAGTGTAATTATTGTTTGGTTTTAAGAAAAGCAAAATTCCTAGAAACATTTTATTAATTTGGACTGTTTAATCTTATATTTGTAAGGAGATAGATGGTATTGTTAGCAAAAATTATTTATAATAAACTATTAAAAATGGCTTGACAGAGGTAGGTGCAGGACAGCTTATACTAAGCTTTCCGCTTAGTAAACAGTTGACTCAAGTACTGTGGGATGTTGTCTCATTTGCTCTGTGTATTTACTTTCTGCACCTCGGTTAGATTAGCTCCAGCCAAAACGTTGTGGATCACTTGACAGCATGATATACCTTGGGGCCTTGTGATGGAAGAAGCAAGGAGCTCTGCCTTTATATCTGTTGTCCCTAAGTACCTAGAAAAAAAGTGGCAACATCTCCTTTTTGCCATATTCGTTAAAAGGGCCTTGGTATGTTTCTTAAATGAAACTTGCTTTTAGGTTTATTTTCTACATGTTTACCCAGAGCTTCCTTTCCCCCTTCTCTTAGGTCCTATTTTATTTTCTTCTACTCACACCCTTTCTCAGCTGTAGCACTAAAACCACTCCCAGCATCTCTGGCACACTTTCTGGGATGATTTTCCTGAGGAACTGAACTACATCTAAGATTTTTTTTTTTTTTTAAAATACATATTCCTTCTCTCTGTAATGACTCGACCTGGATGTCTTCTTGGTGCCCTCTGGGCTGTATTTGTTTTCTTCAGTATCCCTGGTTCTCAGGAAGATATTTGGCCCAAAGAAAAGCTGTTTTGTTTTTTTTCCTACTTTCCTGGTGTATATATATGGACACAAACAGCGCCTCCTCCTCCATAGCGCCTCCTCCTCATTATCCCCTTTTCTTTTCTGTTTTTCTTTTCCTTGAGGTTAGGTTTCACTCTGGCTCAGGATGACTGGACCTTACTCTAGTCCTAGGCTGACCTTGCCACCACTCCTGGTTCACCTCTACTTTTTTTTTTTTTTTTTTTTGCGGTTGGGTCTGTCTCTACCCCAGGCTGACCTGGAACTCACTCTGTAGTTCCAGATTTGAATTCACAGTGATCTTCCTACTTCCACCTCCTGGTTGCTGGGATTAAAGGCGTGTGCCACCACACCTGGCTCTCTGCCTCTTTTTTTAACTGTTTGGGTAAGTACCTGTGTTGGTCACTAGGAGAGTTAACAGATAAGCAAACTCCCAACCCACAACATAGGGTAAGTACTTTCAGTTATTCAATTTTATCTCATCACATTCTCTTTTTAATTCAGAGTGAGTTTCAGGTCAACCTGGGCTACCTGGGGAAAATAATAATTACTACACAGATTCCCTTACAGAGTATGCAAATCAAATTATTTTTTTTTAATTAAGACTCACTAATCTTAAGTGACTGATAACTATTCTAAATGGAAACCTTGTAAGAAGATATGAACCCTTTTCAATCTAAAGTGAGGTAACAGAGAATGACAGCTTTTAAAAATTAAATTTTTAGCTGGGTGTGGTGGCACACGCCTTTAATCCCAGCACTCGGGAGGCAGAGGTAGGAGAATCACCGAGAAATTAATTTTTTTCTGACCATCAAATAGTGGAGTGAAGGGCCCATTCAAGTTTTAAGTAAATGTAGTCTTCCAGAGGATTTCATGCAGCAGGGAAGCTGCTTCTAGGACATCTGAACATCTGTAGTTTTCCTGTCTTAGTGCAGAAGTGCAGTATTCCACAGCGAAGGAAAATAGTAACTACCTTTGTCATTCTTCAGAGGAACCTAATGTACTGACTCTGTCATTGCCTTCTCAAAGCTCAGGTTCAGTTTTTTCCTTTAGTGTGGGGTGAGTTAGACATAGGAAAGGGCATCCAAAAGGATGCTTTCAGGCTGAACATTACCTGGGTTTCAGTCACTACAGGCTAAATTTAGACTCCCTCCCACCCCATTTAGAGTTGTGTTCAGACTTGTACATGTGGGAGCCATGGGAAATCCTTGAGGACCCCCCCTCCGCCCCAGCTCTTGAACTCAAAATTGGATCCTACCCTGGATAGGCTTCCTCAAAAAAAAAAGGCTTCCAAGAGACTCAGCACTGAATCCAAGTGGAGTTTGGTTTGTAAATTCTGTTGTAACATGAATCAGTTTTGCTAGTAACACAAAATCCACACATAACTAGAAACCATCTTCCTTGTACTTTGTTGCCTATGTAACACTGCTGTCTGTGGAGAATCAACATTGAAAGAACAGTTCTTATAAAGCAGCAGATAACTTGCCTCTGCTTGTTAAAACTATTCTCACTCAATCAAATACCTTTAGATCTTACCACAGTTATAAGTCAGCTTGATGTAGAACGTGTCTTTCTGGCTAATACACTGTGTGTAGGAGAATGCCTGTCAGAAATTTATTTTTTGAAGTGTCTAGATGAGAAAATGGCTTTTTAAAGAGTTTCTTGCTTACATTCATTCATGTGAGTACAAGTTGAAGGGAAAGTAGGTATTGTTGGTCAAAGAAGTCAAAAGATTTAAATCAAATTTTGTGTGTCAATATGTATGCATGTGTGTATTTATTGAAAATGTGTTTCAATTGGAAAATTGGATATTTCATCTTAATTATATATTTTTTAATTTTAAAACTAGAGTGTTCTTTCATTATTGATTCTTGACTTATCCCACCAAATGATTTACCCTTATTTGCTCTGCCTTTATTTATTTATTTATTTTTGGTTTTCCGAGATGGGGTCTCACTCTAGCCAGGTTGACCTGGAATCCATTATGTAGTCTCAAGGTGGCCTTAAACTCACGGCAATCCTCTTACTTCTGCCTCCTGAGTGCTAGGATTAAAGGCATGCTCTACCATGCCTGGCTTTCTCTGCCTTTATTTTCTTTCTGCCTTTATTTTTATGACACAGGGAAATAGTAAAAAGTCTTTGATAATTTCCATCACATAGGCTATAAGAAAAGACCTGGAAATCACTTCACCTTCATTGCTATAAATTGTTAAAAAATAATTTAGGGCTGGAGAGATGGCCTAAGGACCTAGGTTCAATTCTTTAGTACCCGTGTAAGTCAGATACACAAGTACACAGGGGGTACATGCATCTAGGTTTTTGGGGGTTTTTTTTTGAGAGAGAACTAGAGAGAGGAAGGCCTACCAGAGCCTCCAACCACTGCAAATGAACTCCAGACGCATGTGACACCTTGTGCATCTGCCTTATGTGGGTCCTGGAGAATCAACCAGGGTCCTTTGGCTTTGTAGGCAAGTGCCTTAACCACTAAGCCATCTCTCCAGCTCAAGAACTTTCTTGATCAGAGATTTGTCCCCTCCCCCTTTGCCCAGACTCTCTCAGAATGTTGAGTGTAAAAGAATGAACAGACTAACTGCTATCAGGAGCAGAGCAGTCTGGCCCTCAGAAGACAAGGGAATTTGAGTTATAGTGCTGCTTGAATGAAAACACACCTTCTACTTGTCTCATTTTTCCTTGAATGTCAAAGGAACAAGGGTCATTGAAGCTTTTTCTGTTAAAAGGAATTCCTGGACTGGAGAGATGGTTTAGCGGTTAAGGTGTTTGCCTGCAAAGCCAAAGGATCCCGGTTTGATTTTCCAGGACCCACATAGGCCAGATGCACAAGGGGGCACATGTATCTGGAGTTGGTTTGCAGTGGCTGGAGGCCTTGGAGTGCTCATTCTCTCTCTCTTTCTCTGTCTCAAATAAATAAATAATAATAATTACAAAAAAAAAAAAAGGAATTACTATTCTTGAGTACTCCTGAAGGCCAGGAGAGAAGCAGGAACATAAAGAGCTTGAAGGCCACACGATTCAGAACCACACAGCAGCCATCCACAAGGGAGCAGGGCTGGCTTGGGACTAGTTCCTGAGTCTCAGAGAGTCTGCATGGTGAGGAGTTAGCTATTAATGGGTATAGATCCTGCATTCTCAATAAATTTGGGCCATGTCAGTAGCTGCATTATTGAAAGCCTCTATCTATCCTGCTATCTCTAAAGACAAGGCAAATAGGTAGCCATAGGAGAGGCTAAGATGACATCTCAGATTTGGTTTTCCCAGAAATGGAACATGAGGCTAGGGGTAGTGCCAAGTTATTCATGTGTCAGATTAGAAATCTTGATGCTATTGATTTTTCTGCTGAGCATGTACTGTCACCTTGGATCAGTATATTACTCTTTGTATGAAATCATTATTCCTAAGAGGCTAACAGTCCAAGAAAGGGATAACCCAGTGGGAAAAGAATCTTATATGCTGTTTATGCAAGGCCAGAAGCAGCTGGTACACCTGAAGGTGAAGAGAGGCTATTCTGTGGATAACTTTCCAGTCTACAGTTACCACAATGGTAGCCTGCGGCAAGAGATGCCTTTCAGCTTGCATGACTGCCACTATGAAGGCTACATAGAAGGAGTGCCCGGTTCCTTTGTTTCTGTCGACACCTGCTCAGGCCTCAGGGGCGTCCTGGTTAAGGAGGAAACATCCTATGGCATCGAGCCCATGGTCTCTTCTGAACGGTTTGAACATGTTCTGTACACCATGGCACACCAAGGTCGAATCTCCTGCAGTGTCACGTCCAAAAACAGCCAAGGGGACGCCAGGCAGCGGCAAAGGAGCAGGAAGCCTCAACATGTGCAGGAGACCTCTTTCTTGTGGTCACACACCAAGTATGTGGAGATGTTTGTCGTGGTCAACAACCAGAGGTTCCGGATGTGGGGCAGTAACATCAGTGAGACCGTGCGGGCAGTGGTGGACATCATTGCCCTGGTCAACAGCTTCACCAGGGCCATCAACACGGAGGTGGTGCTGGCGGGATTGGAAATCTGGACCGAGGGGGACCTGATAGAGGTCCCAGTGGACCTGCGAGTGACACTCAGGAATTTCAACCACTGGAGGCAAGAGAAGCTCCTCCACCGTGTGAGGCACGATGTTGCCCACATGATTGTTGGGCATCATCCTGGAGAGGACACAGGCCAGGCGTTTGTCAACGGTGCCTGCTCCAGTGGATTTGCGGCGGCCGTCGAGTCCTTCCATCACGAAGATGTCCTCCTGTTTGCCGCGCTCATGGCCCATGAGCTTGGGCACAACCTGGGTATTCAGCACGACCACGAGGCCTGCACTTGTGAAGAGAGG
Source organism: Jaculus jaculus (assembly GCF_020740685.1). Lineage (NCBI taxonomy): Eukaryota > Metazoa > Chordata > Mammalia > Rodentia > Dipodidae > Jaculus > Jaculus jaculus. The sequence continues at coordinate 23,629,020 of NC_059114.1, forward strand.
CGCTTCTGCCTCATGCACGCAAATATCACTAAACACAGTGGCTTCAGCAACTGCAGCTCCGACTTCTACTACCATTTCCTTCACGAGCACAGAGGGGCCTGCCTATTGAACAGACCGTGGCGCCCAAGCCGCCAGCGCAGGGATGCCCGATGTGGAAATGGGGTGGTGGAGCCACCGGAGCAGTGTGACTGTGGCTCCGCTTGTGATGATCACCCATGCTGTGAACCCACATGTCAGCTGAAGACGTCTGCGCGCTGTAGTGATGGACTCTGCTGCCATAGGTGTGATTTCAAAAGGAAAGGGGTGTTACGTCGTCCTGTTCAGGATGAGTGTGACCTCCCAGAGTATTGTAATGGTAGCTTTCGAGAGTGTCCTGCCGACAGCTACAAGCAAGATGGCACATTGTGTGACAGAATCTACTACTGTTCTGGGGGCCAGTGTAAGAACCCTGATAAACAGTGCTCCAAAATATATGGGTTTCCTGCAAGATCTGCCCCTGAAGAATGTTACATTTCCATAAACACCAAACGAAACCGGTTTGAGAACTGTGGCCACGGCACTGGGAATAACTCAGAGTATGTTGTGTGTGCAGACGACAATGTGTTTTGTGGAAAGCTCATATGTACTGGTGTTGCCTACTTGCCCCCAGTCAAACCCCAACACACGCTAATCCAGATCAGTTATGAAGTTATGAAGATGACTGGTGCTGGAGCATGGATGCCTATAATACTGTTGACATTCCTGACTATGGGGATGTGCAGAATGGCACTTACTGCGCCCCAACAAGGTCTGCATGGGTAACACGTGCACTGATTACACTGTGGCCCAGTACGACTGTGAACCACAGGGCATGTGTCATGGGAAAGGAGTGTGCAACAATCTCCAGCACTGTCATTGTGATGAAGGCTTTGCCCCTCCTGACTGCAAAAAACCAGGAAATGGGGGGGGGGGTAGCGTGGATAGTGGCCCTGTTGGCAAGCCACTTGATGAAAATTTTACTGTAAGTCCAATTCATCGTGTTGGCCCCAAGAGTGACGATACAAATATGAAAGTAATAATAATTATTGTCCCTATATGTCTTGTCCAGTTATTGTGTGGTCTAATGCTAATTGCCTGCCTCTGGTATAAATACAGGCAGTGGTGGCAACTCCATTATCAGGATTCAGAAGATTCCTCAGAAATCCCATCAGAGGTGAGTCTATCAGAGGAACAACCACCTGAAAGAGCTCCACCTCCAGAAGGAGCCCCACCTCCTGAAGGTGCTCCACCACCTGAGGCAGTCCAAACACTAGCAGGTGCCCCACTTCCAGAAGGGGCCCCACCAGCAGCAGCTGCTCCTCCAGCTGAAGCGGCCCCCCCACCACCTGGGGCAGCCCCTCCACCTCTACCACTTTAACAGGTTCTATCATCAAAGGCCACAGGAGAGCCAAAAGAGGATGCAGATGAGGAACGTGAAAAATCAAAGGCAGAAACTTAGTGGAGGATGAAGCCATAAACATTCAGGCATTGTGGAAATGAAAAGTACAGGGAAGCAAATTGGAAGAGAGAAAGGATATCTGCAGTGGCTCTGGCTGGACTCTACCACATTAATGGGAGAGATGGGATTATCCTACTTTCAGCACTCATTTAGTATGTTGATTCTATTTCCATATGTAAAATAACATATAATATGCTATATTTTTCACATTTCCTGAATCAATTTAAGTTCTTGTGTATCACTGCTATCGATGTCTTGCGTAACAGGGCCAGTTTGAAATCACTTAGAAATGGTCTTTCAGAGCCTACATGTGATTCCATCTGCATCACTTATCATAATGGATTAGACCTCAGTGATAGCTGTTCTCTTATGACTGTTTTAATGTAATTGCAGTATTCTAAATTGCCCTGCCAGTTTCTGTTTATAAAATAGAGGTCATGTAAAATAAATATAAATAAAAGGCATGTTTTTTTCATATGAATTATCATTCCAGATTCCAGTCAGATTATTACTTTGGGATCCTTTGGGGCTTTCTGAAAAGGGCTCAGCCTTACACACTGAGCCCTAGTGGCTGGGGAAATGAAAGCAGCCTAGGCAAGGAGACCCTTGCTGAATTAATGTCTGAAACACTCACTTTTTCCCTTTGCTTTCTCAGTTTTTCTGCTGAATTTGATTATTTTGTATATGTAGCAACTTTAAGATAATGGTTATCTTTCTGAAAACAGCCAATTGTATTATGTTATTTTTTCTCTGCCAGACACTGTGTTAAGTCCTTAACATTCAATGATTTTTTTTTTTTTTTTTTTGAGGTAGGGCCTCACTCTAGCCCAGGCTGACCTGGAATTCATTATGTAGTCTCAGGGTGGCCTTGAACTCGTGGCAATCCTCCTACCTCTGCCTCCCAAGTGCTGGGATTAAAGACATGTGCCACCATGCCCATCTCATTGTCTTATTTTTTTTAAAATATTTTTTATTTGCAAGCAGAGAGATTGAGGGGGAGAGAGAGATGAGAGAGACAAAGAGAATGGGCATGCCAGGGCATCTAGATACATGTGCCACTTTGTGTAACTGCTTTAAGTGGGTACTGGGAATTGAACTCAGGTCACTAGGCTTTGCAGGCAGGTGCTTTACATCAGAGCCATCTCTCCAGCCCTATTTTTTCCCCCCAAGATAAGGTTTCAGTCTAGCCTAGGCTGACCTGGAATTCACTGTGTAGTCTCAGGATGGCCTCAAACTCATAGTGATCTTTCTACCTCTGCCTCCCAAATACTGTGATGAAAGGCATGCACCACCATGCTTGGCCCTATTTTTGAAAAATCTTTTCCTTTTTTTTAAAAAAAAATGTTATTTTAGGGCTGGAGAGATGGCTTAACGGTTAAGCACTTGCCTGTGAAGCCTAAGGACCCCGGTTCGAGGCTTGGTTCCCCAGGTCCCACGTTAGCCAGATGCACAAGGGGGCGCACGTGTCTGGAGTTCGTTTGCAGAGGCTGGAAGATCTGGCGCGCCCATTCTCTCTCTCCCTCTATCTGTCTTTCTGTGTCTGTCGCTCTCAAATAAATAAATAAAAATTTTTTTAAAAATGTTATTTTATTTGAGAGAGAGACAAAGAGGCACATATATAGAGAGAATCAGTGTATCAGGATCTTCAGCTGCTACAAATAAACTCCAGACACATGCGCCACCATGTGTATCTGGCTTATGGTCCTGGGGAGTCAAACCTGGGTCCTTTGGCTTTGCAGGAAAGCACCTTAACTGCTAAGCCATCTCTCCAGCCTTTTTTATTTTTATTTTTATTTTTTTAGGTAGGGGCTCACACTAGCCTAGGCTGACCTGAAATTCACTTCACTATGTAGTCTTAGGGTTGGCCTTAAACTTACAGCAGTCCTCCTACCTCTGCCTCCCAAGTGCTGGGATTAAAGGCATGGGCCACCAAGCCTGGCTGTTTTATTTATTTTTAAGCTCTCTTTTCTTTCTTTCTTTTTTTTTTTTTTTTTTTTTCCGAGGTAGGGTCTCACTCTGATCCAGGCTGACCTGGAATTAACTCTGTAGTCTCAGGGTGGCCTTGAACTCATGGCGATCCTCCTACCTCTGCCTCCCGAGTGCTGGGATTAAAGGTGTGTGCCACCACGCCCGGCTCTGTTTTCTTTTTAAGGCAGGTTCTCACTCTAGTCAAACTGACATGGAACTCACTCTATAGTCCAGGCTGGCCCTGAACTAATGGCAGTCCCCCTCCCTCAGCCTGTTGCGTCCTGTATTATCTGTATGAGAAACAAGCTTTACATTCATTGCCTCAATCTTCTCAACTGCCCTATAAAACCCCATAAAGTACATGAGACAGACAAAGATAGAGTGGAATATGTCCCTATGGTTCAGCCTAGCCAACCTATAGTCTCTGCTGTCTCATGAGCCCTTTCTTTCAGTAAATAGGAGAGCATTTGATAAATCTGACTTTTTAACTTCTATTCTCAGTGATGCTGAGTTCCATGAAGAATTGATTGCATTGTGTAGTTATTGGTAAAACTTTTAAGATGGACAAGTAGCTGGGAATGTAGTTCAGTGTTGGGGTGATTCCCTAGCATGTTCAAGGTCCTAGGTTCTGTCTCCACCCAGACCTGCAAAAATCATAAAATAATATCTGGGTGTGGGAGCTCATGCCTGAAACTCCTGCACTTGGGAGGCCGATGCAAGAGGGTTGCCTGTACGTTCAAATCCAGCCTGAGATTACATAGAGAATTCCAGGTCAGTCTGGACTAGAGTGAGACCCTACCTTAAAAAAACCTAAATAAATAAACCAAATAAGGTAAGAAATTACTTGCAAATGCAGACAACTGTTAGCAACTCTTTTTATTTATTTATTTGGAAATAGAAAAAGAGAGTGGTCATTATAGGTCCTCTTGCCACTGCAAACGAACTCCAGACACATGTGCCACTTTGTGCATCTAGCTTATGTGGGTACAGAGGAATTGAACATGGGACCACAAGCTTTGGAAGCAAGCGCCTGTGGCCACTGTGCCATCTCCCCAGCCCAGAAACTCTTGCTCTGATTTGTCAAGTAGAGACACTAAAGTTTTAGTAGGGTAGTTGAAGTGGCTAGAAGACTCTAGAACCTAGGTATATTTTAATACCGTACACTATTACAGTACTTCACAAACAAAAAGGATTCTCTGACAGAGCAGATGCAGAATGTAAGAGAAAGGCAGCAAAGAAGACAGACTCCAGTGGCTGTTCCCTGAGCATCTGTGAGAATGAAGTTGCCATTTATTGGGATGGAGATGGGTAAGCACAGACATGGGACATGTTTTGTAGGAGATGCCTGCTAAGCAGGCAGGTGATTGGGTCCAGAACTGAGGAGACAAATGTGTTTTGAGAGCTGTCTTACATAACTGATTTCAAATCACAAAACTAGCAAGCACCTTTAGCTGCTGAGCCATCTCCTTAACCCTTTATGAGTATAAAGGTATGTTGTGGTCAGCTTTATGGTGCTGGCAGAAAGCCCCAGATCAAAAGCAACTTGTAGGAGGAAAGGGTTTATTTTGGCTTACAGACTCAAGAAGAAACTCCTGACGGCAGGGGAAAACATGGTATGAGCAGAGGCTGGACATCACCTCCTGGTCAACATTAGGTGGACAACAGTAGCAGGAGAGTGTATCAAACATGGCAAGGGGAATCTAGCTATAACACCCATAAGCCTGCCCCCAAAACCACTCCTCCTTCAACAAGGTTCCAATTCCAAATTGCCACCAGCTGGGGATCAAGAAACCTGAATCAAACCACCACAAGGTGTTTATCCTCATTAGAACTCAAATAATTGCAATGTATGTACATCATACATACCACTAGCTTGACAAAACGCCAAGCTTGACTTACAACACCAAGCACTGAGAATGTACAGCAATAGACATATTTACGCTGTTTTAGGGAGTCAACTGGCATTTTATTTTGAAATAGTTTGTTATATTCCAGTAAAATTTGCACTTTGCGTACACCATGAGCTAGCATTCTGTTTTCATATATATGCCCTAGGAATCATGTGCAACTACTATACACATTATTAGTAATGTCCATAGCATCACTGTTTACAGTCTTGCCAAAAATAAAAGATTTAGACTTCTGGTTAAGATGGCAGTGAAGGAACCACACCAAAGCAGTCTAGGGGAGAAAAAGCCAAAAAGAAAAAAAAACAACAGCAAAATACACTGTCCTACTAAAAAGTGAGGTGTATAAGAAATTACCAGCTGGGCGAGGTGGTGCACGCCTTTAATCCCAGCACTTGGGAGCAGAGGTAGGAGGATCACCGAGAGTTCGAGGCCACCCTGAGACTACAGAGTGAATTCCAGGTCAGCCTGGGCCAGAGTGAGACCCTACCTTGAAAGAGGAAAAAAAAAAAAATTACCAATGGCAGCAAAGAAGTAGGAGAGATGCAGAGCATCCAGAGCCCACAGAGGCAGGCAGAAGTAGGAGCGATCCAGAGCATCCAGAGCCCACAGAGGCAGGCAGAAGTGGCTCTAGCAGTGGCCGCACCAGGTCCCCGGGGCCACAGCTGCGAGGCTTAGCTTGAGTCACAGGAAAAGCCAAGTGAGGGGATTTTCCACTCACACCAGTGCTCTTCACAAACTCAAGAAACATGAAAGGAGAACACGGTGAACAACAGAGGAACAGATCACAAGGCAGAGGATCGCATGGACCAGCAGGAGAACTAGAACCACCATCTACAGCCTTCCCTCTCCCACCACCAGCCCAAGCTCCAGCAAACACCAGAGACCTGGGGAAGGGAGCTCATAGCACCCAGCACCAGTGACCAGAGCAACAACCAGCCTACTTGAATACTTGAACCCACAGTGCACCAAAGAGGGACCCAAACAAGAGTGTAGCATAACTGAGACCAAAATCATCCCAAAAGGTAACTGGGATCACACCAAGTCAGTACCCACCAAATAAGCCTGGTATATAGGCCTGAACCAGAAGTGCTAATTGCACCTTCCATATCAGGATAAATTATATGTTAAATCTGATGGATGGTTGGATTTGCCATTCTTAAATAAGCTATCTTTTGGGCTTGTTATTTGTTGCTTCTTGATTTATAGTGGCTTTGCTTCCTCTTCTGTTGTACATTAGGGAAGGGTCTCACTTGGTCACAAGCTGGCTTGGAACCCTCAACAGACCAGAAATCTTAACCTCCTTATTGACAGGATTAAGGGTGTGGGCACCACACACCCTAAAGGACAGTGATATTGTTAGAGGATCTGGTTGTCATAATCATAATATTTACTCTTGCATAAATACTCTGTGCTGTTTTTCATTGAAAGTGCACATTGTTTACTTAAATTTTAGAATCTGCCCATATATTGTTCCACTCAGTCTACTTGAATACTCTCATAGCAGGCAAACCCAACTTCTAGGGTAACTTTTGTAGATACTCTGAGAGTATTGAGAGCCACCTAGCACTTTAAGTTCCTACCCTGAAGATAGATAATATCAGATTGATTGATACATCTAATAATACTGCAGCTAACTAGAAAGTCCAAGCATTAAATGAATCCAAGGTGTAAAAAATATATACACTATAACACAAGAAACACCAAAAATAAAGACAATATAAATTCACCAAAAAGTATTAATGCATCAGAAATGACCTCCAGTGAAAATGAGTTAGAGGAACTGCCTGAGAAAGATTTCAAAAGAATGATTACAGATATGCTCAAAGAAGTCAAAGAGTAAATCAAAGGAATCAAAGAAGACACAGGACACCAATTTAATGAAATAAAGAGATCAATACTAGACATAAATAAGGAAATGGAAATAATAAAGAAAAACCAGTCAGAATTACTAGCAATGAAGAACACAGTTAATGAAATAAAAAACTCTGTAGAAAATCTCACCAGTAGAATGGATGAAGGAGAGGACAGAAGATCTAAGCTAGAAGACCAGGTGGCAGACCTAATACAGTCCAACAAACAGAAAGACAAACTAATAGGAAAGTATGAATGGGAATTTCAAGATATTTGGGACACTATGAAAAGATCAAACAAGAATTCAGGGCATAGTAGAAGGAGAAGAATTTCACTCCAAAGGCATAGAGTAAGTGTTTTCAATAAAATACTAGAAAAATAAAAGATTTAGTAAATTATGAGGAATTTACACAGAGAAATGCTAGTGTACAAAAATGGAAAGATATGGGCCTCAGCCTCATGTAGTAAGACAATGACAACTTAAAGTATGAATAAAAGAAGATATGAAGGGCTGGAGAAGTGGCCTCTGAACTCTGCTCCTGCTTGGGTCCCGCTGTCAGCCCAAGTTGGCGTGGCCGGGTCCCGGGCCGCTGCTGTGTTCGCTGGAGCTGGGTTCAGGCGGTGGGGGAGGGGAGGGAGCCGCGGCTGCTCTGGTTGTCTCGATGCTCCACGTGTTCTTCTACCTCGTGGTCTGGTCTGCTCCTCCGCTGCTCGCTGCCGCTCTCCCCTCACTTTTCCCGAGTTGTGGAGAGCGCGGTGCGAGGGGAAAATCCCGCACCTGGCTTTTCCTGCGGCTCGAGCCGAGATTCTGGCGGCTTTCTGCTGCGCCCCGGCTGTGGTGGTTGGCCGAGCTGCTGGGGCCGCTTTTCCCGCCTGTGCAGGCTCTGGATGCTCTATAACTCTTCTACTTCTCCGCTGCCGCCTCAATTTCCTATACACCTCACTTTTTAGTAAAAGTGTGTATTTTGCTGAGCTTTTTGGTCTTTTTCCCCCCTAGGCTGCTTTGGCGTGGTACCTATGCCGCCATCTTAACCGGAAGTCCCGGAAGGGATCTTTTGATTGCTTCTATTTTTTTTCCCCAATGAAATATGAGGCAAGAAGAAATTAGGGCTGGTTATGGTGGTACATGCTTTTAATCCTAACACTCAGGAGGCATAGGCTACAGAGTGAATTCCAAGTCAGCCTGGCCTCGAGCAAGACCCTACCTCAAAAAAACCAAAAGATAGGGTGGTGAGATAGCTTAGTGGTTAAGGTGCTTGCTTGTGAAGCCAAAGGACCCAGGTTCAATTCCCCAGAACTCACAGATGCAGAGGGTGGCACATGGGTCTGGAGTTCATTTGCAGGGGCTGAAGGCCACAAAGTGTAAGAGTAGGCATGTATACTAGGAGACCATACACATACATTAATCAGCTACTGAAGAGGCAGACACAAGCCAGCAAATACAACTTACAACAGATGAGCCACTGTACCATTCACACCCAGGAGTCATTTCTACTCAAAATAATTCTTGTTTGCTACTCATGGACAAGCATTCTTGTACCCCAGAAGTGGAAGTGGCAGGGTCAGGATGAACAAGCAGAAATTGTTACTGAAAATATGTATATTATCCTCTAACACATGGAGGTAGGACATATATACACAGCCTTCCATAGACATAATCCAGTTGAACATGATGGCCACACCTGTAATCCTAGCACATGGGAGGGATAACAGAAAGATCGAAAGTTTGAGGCTATGTTGGGCTACATCAGCAAGACGTTGACAGGAAAACAAACATATCCACCTCACACATAAACATAGTGTGGTAATTTGAATGTGGATTATGTACAAGTGTGGCCCCACAGACTCAGGGGAGTTAGTAAGGCTAAGGTTCCTGTTTAAGTCTCCAGCGGCCTGTGGAGAGCAAGTCAGTGGGTATAGATCTGACTCTAGCCCAAAGGTGTATAGAGAGCAATTTTTGAGCTCTGGCTGTACTTGGTGGCTGCATTTGGTGTTTGCTGGTTTGTTTGGTTGTCTCACTCTGCTTGGATCTATGACAGGGAGATGGCTTCTTCTGTATTGATGGAACTTCCCCTGGATCTAAAAGCCTGAAATAAATTCCTTCCTCCCATAAATTGTGTCTGGTTGGATGTTGGTCCCAGCAACATGGAGCGGACTATAACACTGAGAGTACCAATGTGTCAAGGCTATCCCTGAGGGTGTAGTTCTAGAGAAGGCAGGCATTATGACTATAATAATCACAACAGGAGCCACTAGTAGGCATTTATATATTTCAGAAATTGAATTCTGAATGACTACTGTACCCTCTCCATTGGATGCTATCCTAAGGGCATCTGTCATGGGCACATCTAAGTGAGTCATCTCACTGGCTTGATCCAAGAGATTGGCCTTCGAGTTCCACGCATATCTATCATGCCTCTCTGAGTGGAAAAGATCACCCTGGTTAGGATGTTCCTGGGGTTCAGAGTAAGGGTTTTAGAAGATTGGAGATGGGGAACAGATTCCCACCAATGATATCTCCAAGCCTCCCTCCAACTCCCATCTGGAACATTTGGAATTAGCTGAGCAACGGACAACAGGAAGGGTGGGAGAGCGATGGGGGAGGGGTGTTTGGTGTGGCACCATTGAGGAAGTTGTGGCGACTTTGTGTCCTCTCACAAGGGACAGTCCCGCATTACAGAGTTGGCAGTCTTTTGCAACACTTCCCTTCATCATGTCAAATGGACCTTAGCGCTGGAGCACGGGAACTAATGTTGAAAGAGGAAGTCACCAGAAATGGAAGCTGTCTGAAAGATATCAGAGAGACCCAGCCAGAAGGCCAGTCTTTCAGAGATGGGAGGTAACTCTCATTCATGAACCCAGCATAGATCAGGGATAATGCTTGGGTCTGAGGGGCTGTATGCCAGGGAGAGCTGCTGCTGATGGACACAGGCCCCAGAGCATCAACAGATTCAGTAGGGTCATGTCAACGATGGCCTCGGTGAGACATTCTGTCTCCTTCTCATCTTCTCTGCAGAAATCCCAGGGGGCTTTGGATGAGACTGGGGGAGTGCTTCACTCTTGGGCTCCCCAGATGAAGGTTCGGAGGCTGGCTCTAGCACCAGAACATCTGTGTGTCAGGTTGGTGTCCATGTTGCTCTTGGGGATCCCCTTTATCTCGAACATCAGCTGTGACGTGAGATCAGCACACTATTCTCATGAAATCGTCATCCCCCAAAGTCTGACAGCCAAGGGGGGTAAAGACCCAGGACAGGTGTCCTACATGCTGTTTATGCAAGGCCAGAAGCAGCTGGTACACCTGAAGGTGAAGAGAGGCTATTCTGTGGATAACTTTCCAGTCTACAGTTACCACAATGGTACCCTGCGGCAAGAGATGCCTTTCAGCTCGCATGACTGCCACTATGAAGGCTACATAGAAGGAGTGCCCGGTTCCTTTGTTTCTGTCGACACCTGCTCAGGCCTCAGGGGCGTCCTGGTTAAGGAGGAAACATCCTATGGCATCGAGCCCATGGTCTCTTCTGAACGGTTTGAACATGTTCTGTACACCATGGCACACCAAGGTCGAGTCTCCTGCAGTGTCACGTCCAAAAACAGCCAAGGGGACGCCAGGCAGCGGCAAAGGAGCAGGAAGCCTCAACATGTGCAGGAGACCTCTTTCTTGTGGTCACACACCAAGTATGTGGAGATGTTTGTCGTGGTCAACAACCAGAGGTTCCGGATGTGGGGCAGTAACATCAGTGAGACCGTGCGGGCAGTGGTGGACATCATTGCCCTGGTCAACAGCTTCACCAGGGCCATCAACACGGAGGTGGTGCTGGCGGGATTGGAAATCTGGACCGAGGGGGACCTGATAGAGGTCCCAGTGGACCTGCGAGTGACACTCAGGAATTTCAACCGCTGGAGGCAAGAGAAGCTCCTCCACCGTGTGAGGCACGATGTTGCCCACATGATCGTTGGGCATCATCCTGGAGAGGACACAGGCCAGGCGTTTGTCAACGGTGCCTGCTCCAGCGGATTTGCGGCGGCCGTCGAGTCCTTCCATCACGAAGATGTCCTCCTGTTTGCCGCGCTCGTGGCCCATGAGCTTGGGCACAACCTGGGTATTCAGCACGACCACGAGGCCTGCACTTGTGAAGAGAGGCGCTTCTGCCTCATGCACGCAAATATCACTAAACACAGTGGCTTCAGCAACTGCAGCTCCGACTTCTACTACCATTTCCTTCACGAGCACAGAGGGGCCTGCCTATTGAACAGACCGTGGCGCCCAAGCCGCCAGCGCAGGGATGCCCGATGTGGAAATGGGGTGGTGGAGCCACCGGAGCAGTGTGACTGTGGCTCCGCTTGTGATGATCACCCATGCTGTGAACCCACATGTCAGCTGAAGACGTCTGCGCGCTGTAGTGATGGACTCTGCTGCCATAGGTGTGATTTCAAAAGGAAAGGGGTGTTATGTCGTCCTGTTCAGGATGAGTGTGACCTCCCAGAGTATTGTAATGGTAGCTTTCGAGAGTGTCCTGCCGACAGCTACAAGCAAGATGGCACATTGTGTGACAGAATCTACTACTGTTCTGGGGGCCAGTGTAAGAACCCTGATAAACAGTGCTCCAAAATATATGGGTTTCCTGCAAGATCTGCCCCTGAAGAATGTTACATTTCCATAAACACCAAACGAAACCGGTTTGGGAACTGTGGCCACGGCACTGGGAATAACTCAGAGTATGTTGTGTGTGCAGACGACAATGTGTTTTGTGGAAAGCTCATATGTACTGGTGTTGCCTACTTGCCCCCAGTCAAACCCCAACACACGCTAATCCAGATCAGTTATGAAGATGACTGGTGCTGGAGCATGGATGCCTATAGTACTGTTGACATTCCTGACTATGGGGATGTGCAGAATGGCACTTACTGCGCCCCCAACAAGGTCTGCATGGGTAACACGTGCACTGATTACACTGTGGCCCAGTACGACTGTGAACCACAGGGCATGTGTCATGGGAAAGGAGTGTGCAACAATCTCCAGCACTGTCATTGTGATGAAGGCTTTGCCCCTCCTGACTGCAAAAAACCAGGAAATGGGGGTAGTGTGGACAGTGGCCCTGCTGGCAAGCCAGGTGTTAGGACTGAACTTGAAAATGAAATCAGAAGTCTGAGGGGCACTGGTCGTGGTCATGGCTACAGAGGTGATGAGATCAGTTATGATCAAAGCATTCACAATGCAGTATATATATTGCCCCTATTTCTCTTGGTATTATTTTTAAGCCTAATTATTATTACTAGTTTTGGGTCTAGAAAGGATATATCACAATGCACAGAAAATGACTTGGAAGAAAATTCAGAAGTGATTATTTCAGAACAACAACAGACAGAAAACTAGTAGTGGAAGAAATACAGAGCTAGCAAAATACACAGAGTAAAGGGTGCTCAGCACAGCAAAGCTGAAGTGGCCTCATTATGCAGAGCCCCTGACTAGGACTCTTGTAATCTATAGAAATGTACTAAGGGTATGTGATTAGAGCTTTTATTCTATTTTATTTTTTTGTTTCTTTGTTTTGAGTTAGGGTTTCATTCTAGCTCAGTGAGTCCTGACCTAGGACTCACTCTGTAGATCCAGGATGGCCTCAAACTCACAGTGATCCTCCTACCTCAGTCTCCTGAGTGCTGGAACTAAAGATGTTTGCCACCATGCCTAGAACTTTATTTTAAAAATTAATTACATGTATATTAGTAAAAATATACTTAAAATAGCACTTTATTACTGTTTTTCTATTTTTAGCACATTTCATGAAGTCATTTTATTAAACTTTTATTATAGATGATGCTTATTACCAGAGCCAGTTTTTCAGTTGCCTCCTAGCAGGTAATGCCATCTTCCTTCCATTTCTTTGACATACATTAGTAACTTTTCATGCATATATGGTCACCAAAGGAGTTTTATTTCTAATCACAACTACACATCATATTAGGAAAGTGATCCTCCTACCTCTGCCTCCTGAGTGCTGGCATTAAAGGTGTATGCCACTACACCTGGCTCTCTTTTTAAAAAATTAAAAAAAAATTAATAATTTATTTGCAAGCAAAAAGATACAAATAGAGAGAAAGAAAGAGACAGAGGAGAGACAGTGCGCATGCCGGGGCCTCCAGCTGCTGTAAACCAACTCCAGACACATTTGCCACTTTTTGCATCTGGCTTTATGTGCGTACTGGAGAATTGAACCTGGGTCATTAGGCTTTGCAGGCAAGCACCTTAACTGCTGAATTATCTCACCAGTAGAGTTTAATTTGAGCTCTTAAAACCTGTTTCCAGGGCTGGAGAGATGGCTCAGCAGTGTTGCAGTGAGGTTCGCATTGCTGGTAGAAATCATTCAACCAAGAGAAGCTTATGGGAATAAAAAAAAGAGGTTTGTTTTGGCTTACAGGCTCAAGGGGAAGCTACATGATGGCAGGGAAAATGATGGTATAAGTAGAGGGTGTTCATCACCCCCGGGCCGACATCAGGTGGACAACAGGAATAGGAGAGTGCCAAACATTGGCAAGGGGAAACTGGCTATAACACCCATAAGCCTGCCCCCAACAATATACTGCCTCCAGGAGGCCTTAATTCCCAAACTCCATCAGCTGGGAACCTAGCATTCAGAACACCTAAGTTCATGGGGTACACCTGAATCAAACCACCACATCCCATCCCTGGCACCTATAACCTGATATCCATACATGATGTAAAATGTAATGCATTCAGCCCAACTTTTAAAGGTCTCCATAGATTTTGTCAATCATAATGATGTTCAAAAACCCACATAACCAAAGTCTTTCAACTGAGCCATAATACCAAAAAGAAAACCACAGAAAAAAACCCATAATAGCACAGAATAAACATTCACACTACAAAAGTGTTGGCCCTGGGTTAAAGCAAACCTAAACTGACATGAAGGCTTCAGGCTATGGAGGGGTCTGACCCATTGGTCATATCTTGGGGACCGGACCAGCAGGGGAGCTCCTCCCCCCTCCTTGGGGATTGCAATGAGCCAGAATCCTCTCCCCATTTCTTGGGAGTCACAGTGAGCCTGGACTCCCAAGACAAAATTCCAGACCCTGAGATTGGCAGGAAATAAGGCCACTCCTTCTCCAAGCATGGGATACCTGGACTTTCAGATAATTCTTAGACTTTGCCCATAACTCTGTGGCCTTTGGCCAGTTGCCTAGGAAACCGCTTATCAGCCAACATGTTCACACCACCCATACCACTGAGACCCTAGATCACCTGACCCACTATTGCCTACGTGCTGGAATGAATGTCCCTCTAGACTAGCAATCTTTAAGACCACCAATCCCCTTAGGGTCCTTTTCCTGCCCTCAGAAGCTTATAAATTTTCCATTTTCCCTGACAATAAACTGAGAACTGTTCACTGGAACTGACTCCTTGGAGTGAGTGATTCTTCCTCTCATCACGCGTGCACAACGTTGGTCTCCACGGTTGCCTGGGACGCCTTCAGGGGAACTCCCACCAGCCCCGGAGAAAGAACCCAGAAATGCACACAAAAGATAGCATTGGACATAGCAAAGAAATACTCAAGCAATATATGATATAAACAGGGCAAACACCCAACTCTGTAGCTCCAAGTCCAACAACTCTAGCCAGTGACAAGTCTCTAAGCCCGATAATTCTAACCAGCAACAAGTCTCTGGAGTTCCAATTCTGCCCCTCTAGCTAGGCTACTCACAGTCCTGGAAAACTTCATCTGGGGCCAGCAGCTCTCCTTGGCAGCCATCTCATGGTCCTGGCATCTCCACTGGGTCTCCACTGCAATCCAAGGTTCATCCTCACAGCTCCATTGGGTCTCCATACAGGCATCCAACAAACCTGCTTCACACTGTCCATGGCCATTTCCAAAACACAAGACTGCATTGCAAACTCCTGCATTTCTTATACTCAATAACACCAGGTAGGGTGCCAATTTGTTAACCCATGGGGGAATAAAGCAGAATTTGAAGAACAGGACACTCCTTGAGCACTCAGGCCCTTTCAAAAGAGTCTACATTCTTCCTGTTGGGCCAGTGCAAGTCAACTGGCCCAATCTCAAAGGTTGTAATATCTCATATAACTGCAGCTGAAGGGGCAGAAGTTTCAGCGCAAAGTTTTCATTTCTGTGCCATATCCCTATGCTCATACCAGTCCCTTTATATGCACTGCAACCCTGTACAACTTCTCAGGATGTGGTCAGCAAGCATCTCACACAAGCTGCTTCTAGCTCAGTCCAGACAAAGCTTTCTCTCCCTCATAAGCCAAACCTCACAGTCCATAGTTCTTGCTGCAGTCAGGTCTTTCAACTCTGACCAGAATAGTCCATCAAGCTGTACTTAAAGTACTGCAAGACATCTCTTAGGGCAAGGTTTCAAATCCTTCCATATTCCTCTTGAAAATCATCTCCAAAAAGCCAAAGCCACACAGTCAGGTGTCTAGCAGCAACACCACTCTCAGTACCAACATTACTGTTGCAGTCAGATTTGCATTGCTGGCAGAAATCACCTGACCAAGAGCAGCTTGTGGGAAAAATGGTTTATTTTGGCTTATAGACTCACGGGGAAGCTCCATAATGGCAGGGAAAAGTGATGGCATGAACAGAGGATGGACCTCACCCCCTGGCCAACATAAGGTAGACAATAGCAACAGGAGACTGTGCCAAACACTGGCAAGGAGAAACAGTATAACACCCATAAGCCCGCCCCCAACAACACACCACCTCCAGGAGGCTTCAATTCCCAAATCTCTATCAGCTGGGAACCTAGCACTTAGAACATGAAAGTTTATGGTGGACACCTGAATCAAACCACCACAGTGGTTAAGGTGCTTATCTGCGAAGCCTAAGGAGCCAGGTTCAATTCACTAACACCCAAGAAGCCAGATGCACAAGGTGGCACATGCATCTGGAGTTCATTTGCAGTGGCTAGATGCTCTGGTGCCCATTCTCTCTACCTACCTCATTTTCTTTCTCAACTAAATGAAAATAAAATAAAATAACCTGTTTTCAAACAAGGAATCATTAAGGCTTAATGTGCTCTAACAATGGATCTCCTTCTGTTGGGGTTGGTCTAAACTAAGGAGGTTTGGCCATCTTGGTTTGGGTGTATTGAAGGTGGAGAGAAACCCATCCTAACCCCTGAGTTACAAGGCTGAGTTCATGGTGCAACTATACAGTTTTCCTTTTTCATATTTACTTAATTCTCATTTATTTACTATGTGATTGATAAAAAACAATAAAGTTTCAGAGGGTATTTGTTATCCTGCCAAGTCAGCACAAAGGAAACATAATCCTTTATTTAATGTTATCATATTTAATTAAAATTGTCATAATTTATTCTTCCCAAATGCCTTATAGAAATCCCACTGTATACTTTGAGGACACATTGACAAAAAGGGTGCTACCAACATGTCAGACAGTTTAGTTTGCTTTAACCCAGGACCCTGCCAATGTCCAACAGCACTCTGTGTCCCTTTTTTTGTTGTTTTTGTTTTTGAGGTAGGGTTTCACTCTAGCCCAAGCTGACTTGGAACTCACTCTGTAACCTCAGGCTGGCCTCCAACTCACAGCAATCCTCCTACCTCTGCCTCCCAAGTGCTGGGATTAAAGGTGTGCCACCACACCGGGACCTTTTAAAAATATATATATTTGAGGGCTGATGAGATGGCTTAGTAGTTAACGTACTTGCCTGCAAAGCTAAAGAACCCAGGTTAAATTCCCCAGGACCCACATAAGCCAGATGCACAAGGTGGTACATGCATCTAGAGTTCATTTGCAGTGGCTGAAGGCCCTAGCACACCCATTCACTATTTGCCTCTTTCTGTCTCTCAAATAAATAAATAATATAAAAAAGAATATATATTTTACATATTAAACTCTGAAACCCACATTATTCTTTTTTTATTTTTTCTCAGCACTGAGGTTCAGGTAGGTGGATCATTGTGAGTTCGAGGCCAGCCTAAGACTACATAGTGAATTCCAGGTCAGCCTGGGCTAGAACGAGACCCTACCTGGAAAAACAAAAACAAAATTAATAAATGGCCAGGCTTGGTGGTACATGCCTTTAATCCCAGCATTTAGGAGGTTGAGGTAGGAGGACTGCTGTGAGTTTGAGGCCACCCTGAAACTACATAGTGACTTCCAGGTCAGCCTGGGCTACAGTGAGACCCTACCTCAAAAAAGCAAAAAAATAAAAATAAAAGTAAATAAATTATATCAACCCTAGTGGGGGTGAAGCAGGTCCTAAGCTAAGATCATTGTATGCACCCTCAGCTGTGGGAACCTCTAGAAGAAAAGAAAAAATTTAATTTATTTATATGAAAGAGAGAGAGAGGGCCTCTTGCTACTGCTAATGAAGTCCAGGCACATGTGTCACGTTGTGTATCTGGATTTATATGGGTATTGGGGAACTGAATCAGGGCTGTCTGACTTTGAGAGCAATTACGTTTAACCTCTGAGCCATCAACCTAGTCTACAACCTGTATCCTTGTCAGTTAGAACTAAGCCTATGTTCTCTGCTGCCTCATGAGACTTTTTTTTTTTTTTTCTGTCATTCAAGACCTTAAGTAGGGCTGGAGAGATGGTTTAGTAGTTAAGGCATTTGCCTGAAAAGCCATAGGACCCAAGTTTGATTCCCCATGACCCATGTAAGCCAGAGGTCCTAGGTGGCCCATACATGTGGGGTTTGTTTACAGAGGTTGAAGTTCCATGGTGCATCCATTCTCGCTATCTACCTACTTTCTCTCTCTAATAAATAAAATAAATTTTTTAAAAATTAAAAAACCTCAAGTAGCTTACACTTAAGTGCAGTAGAGATACACTGGAAATGACATTGTGGCATGAGCAATATGACAGGGACAAGAAGAGACTTTCATGGGAATTCATGGAAGAAAAACAAAAAACAATGGCTGAGATAGGAAGCCTGTAAGTTTGAGGTTAGTGTAGGCTAGATAGTGAGACTTTGTCTTAAGAAAGTAGTTACAGGTGCTTGCTTGCAAAGCCTGCAAGGCTGTTTTATTTCCCAATACCCACTAAAACCAAGTGAACATAGTGGTGCATGCATCTGGAGCTTGTCTGCGGTGGCAACAAACCATGGTATGCCCACTCTCTCTCTCAAATAAATAAATAAAAATATTTTTAAAAAATTCTGCCAGCAAAAGCAGACATGTAGATCAATGGAACAGAATACAGGACACAGATGTAAGTCCAGGTAGCTATACCTCCTGATATTCAATAAAAATGCCAAAAATAATCATTGGAGAAAAGACAGCCTCTTCAGCAAATGGTACTGGGAAAACTGGATATTTATCTGTAGAAGGATGAAAATAGATTCTTCTCTCTCTCCACGCACAAGAATTAAGTCCAAAGACCTTAACATCAGACCTGAAACTCTGAAACCGCTAGAGAAAAAAGTAGGGGAAACCCTTCAACATATTGGTCTTGGCAAAGACTTTCTGAATATAACCCCAATTGCTCAGACAATAAAACCACAGATTAACTGCTGGGACCTCATGACATTACAAAGTTTTGTATGGCAAAGGACATTGTGAATAAAGCAAAGAGGCAACCTACAGAATGGGGAAAAAATCTTTGCCAGCTATACATCTGATAGAGGATTAATATCTAGGATATACAAAGAACTCAAAAAGTTAAATAATAAGAAATCAAACAAGCTAATTAAAAAACAGGCTATGAGGGCTGGAGAGATGGCTTAGCGGTTAAGCGCTTGCCTGTGAAGCCTAAGGACCCCAGTTCGAGGCTCGATTCCCCAGGACCCACGTTAGCCAGATGCACAAGGGGGCGCACGCGTCTGGAGTTCGTTTGCAGAGGCTAAAAGCCCTGGCGCGCCCATTCTCTCTCTCTCCCTCTATCTGTCTTTCTCTCTGTGTCTGTCACTTTCAAATAAATAAATAAATAATTTAAAAAAAATTAAAAAAAAAACAGGCTATGGAACTAAATAGAGAGTTTTCAAAAGAAGAAATACGGAGGACATGTAAGCATCTAAAAAATTGTTCTACATCCCTAGTCATCAGGGAAATGCAGATTAAGACTATGTTGAGATTCCATCTCACTCCTATGAGATTGGCTACCATGATAAAAACAAATGACCATAAATGCTGGTGAGGATGTGGAAAAAGAGGAACCCTTCTACACTGTTGGTGGGAATGCAATCTGGTCCAGCCATAGTGGAAATCAATATGGAGGTTCCTAAGATAGCTAAAAATAGATCTACCATATGACCCAGCTATAGCAGTCCTAGGCATATATCCTAAGGACTCATCTCATTTCGTTAGAAGTACGTGCTCAACCATGTTTATTGCTGCTCAATTTATAATAGCTGGGAAATGGAACCAGCCTAGATGTCCCTCAACTGATGAGTGGATAACAAAGATGTGGCACATTTCTACAATGGAATTCTACTCAGCGGTAAAGAAAAATGAAGTTATGAAATTTGCAGAAAAATGGATGGACCTGGAAAGGATTATACTAAGTGAGGTAACCCAGGCCCAGAAAGCCAAGCACCACATGTTCTCTCTCATATGTGGATTCTAGCTACAGATGATTGGGCTTCTGTATGGGAAGGAAAAAACTCAGTAGCAGAGGCCAGTAAGCTAGAAAAGAGATATAAAGGGAAGAGGAAGGAAGAGGGATACTTAATAGTATGGTATTGTATATATGTAAGTAGAAGAATAGATTAATGGGGGTGAAAAGGCCCAAAGTGAGGTCAGGGGAAGAGATCGAGAAAAGGAAAAGGGGGGAGGGCTAATTAAAATCTAAGGGGATATAAATAAATCATATGGAATCCTACTTTTTTGGACAATGGAACACTCAGGAGCTATAGATTGTTGCTAGAAAATTTTCAGTTCCAGGGATGGGATACCTTCCAGTGAGTTGTTGGCCAGGAAGGTCCCTGATGCCCCCAAAACATTCTAGGCCATTGCCGAGGCCCTTGGTTTCCCACCAGACCCTATTGCTGAAGACTCCACATACTTGGGCTGCAAGGCCACTGAGAAATCCTCCTAGAACTGAGCTGATAACCTCCTCCATGTAGACCATGACAGAAAGCTAGAAAAGCCGGGTGTGGTGGCGCACGCCTTTAATCCCAGCACTCGGGAGGCAGAGGTAGGAGGATCTCTGTGAGTTCAAGGCCACCCTGAGACTCCATAGTGAATTCCAGGTCAGCCTGGGCTAAAGTGAGATCCTATCTAAAAAAAAAAAAAAAAAAAAAAAAAAAAAAAAAGAAAGCTAGAAGAAACCATTCTGCATGCAGTTCAATGGGAGAAAGAGAAATCACCAGTGAAGATAGTCAACACTGGACACTGCAAGTCTTATATTTGGCCAGCCAGGCCAAATGAGCCAACAGGTGCAATAGTGGCATGTCTATCATGGTGGAAACCAACTGCCCTCTAATTGGACTGGAGGCCCACTCCATGGAAGGGAATATAACCCTGATACTGAAAACCTACAACAGGGGTAGTCATGAGCTCTAGGGATATAATGTCTGCTGCTGTCTGGCTAAATATATATACTATGCTTATCAAACTGCCCAGTAAGCACTTCTCTTAATGTTCAGACCCTTATATTAATATGCTACTCTCGCTTTTTTTTTTTTTTTTTTTTTTGAGGCAGGGTCTCACTCTGGCTAAGGATGACCTGGAATTCACTATGTAGTCTCAGGGTGGCCTTGAACTCATGGTGATCCTCCTACCTCTGCTTCCCGAGTGCTGGGATTAAAGACGTGCACCACCACGCCCAGTTTACTCTCACTTTTGGTAGAGAATCTTCTCTTTTCTGATGGCAGTGATCTTGGGACGACTCAGAAGGTATCATGGTGCTGGAAAGAAGTGACCGGAGTGCTCAGTACTGCAATATCTCTATCACATCTTCCAAGGCTCAGGATCTAATGTGGAAGAGGTGGCAGAAAGAATGTAAGAGCCAAAGGAAGGTAGGACTCCTTACAACGTGCTCCCTCCAGACACAAAATGGCCTGAATATCTATGACCTCATAGTGCCTGACACTACCTACACAAGACCCTCATAAAAGGAGGAAAAGATGATGACATCAAAATAAAAGAGGGACTGATTGAGATGGGGAGGGGATATGATAGAGAACGGAGTTTCAAAGGGGAAAGTAGGAGCAAGGAGGGTATTACCATGGGATATTTTTTATAATCATGGATGTTAATAAAAATTTGAAAAAAAATTCTGCCAGGGCAGCTGCCTGGCTAGCTCAGTCAGTAGAGCATGAGACTTAAAAATTCTGCTGGGCATGGTGGTGCACGCCTTTAATCCCAGCACTTGGGAGGTAGAGACAGGAAGATCACCATGAGTTTGAGGCCACCCTGAGACTACATAGTAAATTCTAGGTCAGCCTGGGCTAGAGCAAGACCATACCATGAAAAACAACCCCCCCCCAAAAAAAAATCATGAGTCTTTAAAAAGAGTATCAAATGTATTTATTTATTAAAGAGAAAGGAGGAGGGAAGAGAGAGAATAAGGGAGACTGTGTGCACCAGGGCTGTCTGTTGTTGCAAATTCCAGGTGCGTGCACCATTTTGTGTCTGGCTTTAAGTGGGTACCGGGCACCATCATGCCTGGCTCATGAGTCTTTTAACTCAATAAGAAGTGGGAGAGGGGCTGGAGAGATGATGGCTTAGTGGTTAAGGCGGTTGCCTGTAAAGCCAGAGGATCCCAGTTTGACTCTCCAGGACCCACGTAAGCCAGATGCACAAGGGGGTGCATGTATGTGGAGTTTGTCTGCAGTGGCTGGTGGCCCTGGCAGACCCATTCTCTCTCTCTCTCTCATAAATAAATAAATTTAAAAAATATTTTTAAAAAGTGGGAGAAATGGCTGGACATGGTGGTGCACTTTGGAGGAAGATATAAGAGAATCAATGTAAGTTTGAGGCCAGCCTAGGACTACAGAGTGAGGTACAGGTCAGGCTGGTCTACAGTGAGACCCTACCTTGTTTAAAAAAAAAAAAGTAAGGAAAAGATATTTAACATGTCATTAATTGTTCCAAGCATGAATTCTTTGGTAGTGACTCTATTAAAACAAAATCCTTGTAAACTGACACTGACCTCTAGCAAGAACCTACCATGCCAAGCATGGTTGTAATATCCTCTATAATAAAAATCAGAAGAAAAGAGATCCGCATGCAGATGAATGGTCCACCTTGAGATAGGGAACATGGACACTATATCCTCTATAATAGAAACAGAAGAAAGGAGATCTACATACAGATAAATGGCTCAACTTTAGATATAGACCATGGATATTGTGCGATTGCAAATGAACAAACAAAAGCCTGTCCAGCTTTATGGCTGGGGAATAGTACCCAGGCTGGCAGGCAAGCTCCTTTAACCAATGAGCCATCTCCCCAGCACCCATCCACCAGAAATTATCTATCTATCTATCTATCTATCTATCTATCTATCTATCTATCTATCTATGTATCTATCTATGTATCTATCTATGTATCTATCTATGTATCTATCTATGTATCTATCTATCTATGTATCTATCTATGTATCTATCTATCTATCTATCTATCTATCTATCTATCTATCTATCTATGTATCTATCTATGTATGTATGTATCTATCTATCTATGTATCTATGTATCTATCTATCTATCTATCTATCTATCTATCTATCTATCTATCTATCTATGTATCTATCTATGTATGTATGTATCTATCTATCTATGTATCTATCTATCTATCTATCTATCTATCTATCTATCTATCTACTATTTTTTAATTATTATTATTTTGGTTTTGTGAGGTAGGGTCTCACTCTAGCTGAGGCTGACCTGGAATTCACTATGTAGTCTCAGGGTGGCCTCAAATTTATAGCGATCCTCCTACTTCTGCCTCCCAAGTGCTAGGATTAAAGGCATGTGCCACCACACCTGGCTATTTATCTATTTAAAATTAATTCTTAGCTAGGCATGGTAGCCAATGCCCTTAGTCCCAGCATTAGGGAGGCAGAGGTAGGAGGACCTCTGGGATTTGAGGCCAACCAGAGGCTACCTTGCAAGACTTTATCACAAACAAACAGAAAACCAAGTGGCTCATGCCTTTAGTACCAGTACTTGGGAGGCAGAGGTAGGAGGATTACTGTGAGTTTGAGGCCAGCCTGGAATTATAGAGCGAGTTTCAGCTCAGGCTGTGCTAGCTTGAGACCCTACCTCTAACCCCCTAATAATAATAATAATAATAAAATAATAAATAACAACAACAAATAATAATGATGATAATACTAATTCTTTTTCTTTTTTTAGGCTGACCTGGATTTCACTATATAGTCTAAGGGTGGCCTTGAACTCATGGTGATCCTCCTACCTCTGCCTCCTGAGTGCTGGGATTAAAGGTGTGCGCCACCATGCCCAGCTCTTTGCCTACTCTTTTTTTTTTTTTTTTTGGTTTTTCGAGGTAGGGTCTCACTCTGGTCCAGGCTGACCTGGAATTAACTCTGTCATCTCAGGGTGGCCTTGAACTCATGGCAATCCTCCTACCTCTGCCTCCCGAGTGCTGGGATTAAAGGCATGCGCCACCACACCCAGCTTTTGCCTACTCTTGAGCAAGCATTCTTGTATCCTGGGAGTGGGAGTGGCAGGCTCAGGATGAGCAAGCAGAAGTGGTAACTGAAAACATGGATATTATCCTCTAACAAATAGAGTCAGGACACACACACCAGCAAGACACTGACAGGAAAACAGACATGCCCACCCTACACATAATCCTAGGGTTTCCATGTGTCAGGGTGTAGTCCTAGAGGAGCCCGCAATTGTGACTATACTAATCACAACAGAGAGGTGACAGAAAGAATTCAAGAGCCCAAGGAAGGACAGGACACCTTACAATGTGCTCTTTCAGACATAAAATGGCTTGAATATCTATTACCTCACAGTGCCTGACACTACCTACACAAGACCATCATAAAAGGAGGAAAAGATGATGACATCAAAATAAAAGAGAGACTGACTAAGAGACGGAAGGGATATGATGGACAGTGGAATTTCAAAGTGGCAAGTACGGGGGTGCGGGGAGGAAGATTTTACCATGGGTTATTGTCTACAACTATGGAAGTTGCCAATCAAAAACATATTTAAAAAATCACATAAGGAGGCATTAGTAGGCATCTATCATATCTGAGAAAGTTTGAGTGACTATTGTCTTCTCTCAATGGACTGCTATCCTAAGGGCATCTGTCATGGGCACATCTAACAGAGTCATCTCACTGGCTTAATCCAAGAGACTGGCTTGCTAGGTCCACACATATCTATCATGCCTCTCTGAGTGGAAAAGATCACCCTGGTTGGGATGTTCCTGGGATTCAGAGTAAGGGTTTTTGAAGACTGGAGATGGGGAACAGATGCCCACCAATGATATCTCCAAGCCTCCCCCCAACTCCCACCTGGAACATTTGGAATTAGCTGAGCAACGGACAACAGGAAGGGTGGGAGAGCGATGGGGGAGGGGCGTTTGGTGTGGCACCATTGAGGAAGTTGTGGCGATTTTGTGTCCTCTCACAAGGGACAGTCCCACATTATAGAGTTGGCAGTCCTTTGCAACACTTCCCTTCATCATGTCAAATGGACCTTAGCGCTGGAGCACGGGAACTAACGTTTTAAGAGGAAGTCACCAGAAATGGAAGGTGTCTGAAAGACATCAGAGAGACCCAGCCAGAAGGCCAATCTTTCAGAGGTGGGAGGTAACTCCCATTCATGCACCCAGCATAGATCAGGGATAATGCTTGGGTCTGAGGGGCTGTATGTCAGGGAGAGCTGCTGCTGATGGACACAGGCCCCAGAGCATCAACAGATTCAGTAGGGCCATGTCAATGATGGCCTTGGTTAGACACTCCTTCTCCTTCTCATCTTCTCTGCAGAAACCCCAGGGGGCTTTGGATGAGCCTCGGGGAGTGCTTCAGACTTGGGCTCCCCACATGAAGGGTCGGAGGCTGGCTCTAGCACCAGAACATCTGTGTGTCAGGTTGGTGACCATGCTGCTCTTGGGGATCCCCTTTATCTCGAGCATCAGCTGTGATGTGAGATCAGCACACTATTCTTCTCATGAAATCGTCATCCCCCAAAGTCTGACAGCCAAGGGGAGTAAAGACCCAGGAGAGAAGGTGTCCTACATGCTGTTTATGCAAGGCCAGAAGCAGCTGGTACACCTGAAGGTGAAGAGGGGCTATTCTGTAGATAACTTTCCAGTCTACAGTTACCACAATGGCACCCCGCGGCAAGAGATGCCTTTCAGCTCGCATGACTGCCACTATGAAGGCTACATAGAAGGAGTGCCCGGTTCCTTTGTTTCTGTCGACACCTGCTCAGGCCTCAGGGGCATCCTGGTTAAGGAGGAAACATCCTATGGCATCGAGCCCATGGTCTCTTCTGAACGGTTTGAACATGTTCTGTACACCATGGCACACCAAGGTCGAGTCTCCTGCAGTGTCATGTCCAAAAACAGCCAAGGGGACGCCAGGCAGCGGCAAAGGAGCAGGAAGCCTCAACATGTGCAGGAGACCTCTTTCTTGTGGTCACACACCAAGTATGTGGAGATGTTTGTCGTGGTCAACAACCAGAGGTTCCAGATGTGAGGCAGTAACATCAGCGAGACTGTGCGGGCAGTGGTGGACATCATTGCCCTGGCCAACAGCTTCATCAGGGCCATCAACACGGAGGTGGTGCTGGCGGGATTGGAAATCTGGACCGAGGGGGACCTGATAGAGGTCCCAGTGGACCTGCGAGTGACACTCAGGAATTTCAACCGCTGGAGGCAAGAGAAGCTCCTCCACCGTGTGAGGCACGATGTTGCCCACATGATTGTTGGGCATCATCCTGGAGAGGACACGGGCCAGGCATTTGTCAACGGTGCCTGCATGCATGTGAATATCACTAAACACAGTGGCTTCAGCAACTGCAGCTCCGACTTCTACTACCATTTCCTTCATGAGCACAGAGGGGCCTGCCTATTGAACAGACCATGGCACCAAAGCTGCCAGCGCAGGGATGCCTGATGTGGAAATGGGGTGGTGGAGCCACTGGAGCAGTGTGACTGTGGCTCCGCTTGTGATGATCACCCATGCTGTGAACCCACATGTCAGCTGAAGACGTCTGCGCGCTGTAGTGATGGACTCTGCTGCCATAGGTGTGATTTCAAAAGGAAAGGGGTGTTATGTCGTCCTGTACAGGATGTGTGTGACCTCCCAGAGTATTGCAATGGTAGCTTTCGAGAGTGTCCTGCCAACAGCTACAAGCAAGATGGCACATTGTGTTTCAGAATCTACTACTGCTCTGGGGGCCAGTGTAAGAACCCTGATAAACAGTGCTTCAAAATATGTGGGTTTCCTGCAAGATCTGCCCCTAAACCATGTTACTTTCTATTAAATAGTAAAGGAAACCAGCTTGGAAATTGTGGTATTCCTTCACAACCTTAGGGAAGGTATTCACATGCTCAGGTGACAATGTACTATGTGGGAAACTTATATGTGCAGAGGTTTCTTTCATACCACCAGTCAAAGACAAGTATACACTCTCCAAGCCTTTTACAAAGAGGACTGATGCTGGAGCATGGATGTCTTTGACAAAATGTATATCCCTGATGAAGGAGATGTACAGAATGGCACTTTCTGTACCTCAGGTAAAGCTTGCATGAACTTCCAATGTGTTAATATGCCCTCAGTTAAATCTTCCTATACACCAAATGGATCGTGTAATGGGAATGGAGTTTGCAATGAGTTGGGGAACTGCCATTGTAATCCTGGCTTTGCACCCCCTGACTGCAAAAATGAAGGAGACAGGAGCAGTGTGAACAGTGGTCCCTCTGGTAAGGCAGGTGATATTAAATCATCAGAAGATAATGAAATTGGTGATATTGAAGACATGAAGCTAAGCTTAAAATTATTAATCCTTGTTCTAATTTTGCTTATAATAATAGTAGCTATAATTATCTGTTATATCTGTGTTTATGGACATTCACTGATGAAGAATCTTCTTCACGTGAATCCTCTGAAGAAGAGGTCTCAGAAGCTTCTGGATCAGAAAAAGAAGACTCAGAGTCATAACCAGTGGGAGGATGAAGCCAAATATATCAAACTCCTCCAGCACTGAGAATGAGATGCTCAGTGAAGCAAAGGTTAAGTAGGACTTGATAGCACCAGTGGCTCTGATGGGACTCTGGTCTAGTAATTCACTGGTGTGGGAGGAAGGCTGCCTCCACCTTTATCTTAGGTAATGAGGTTTTTATGTAGTACGTATTTTAGTCCTTCTTTCTTTTTCACATTTCATTTGAACTCATCACATGTATCATTGAACATCCACGTACTTATATCTATGGGCCAATAATTTTAGTCACCAAAAACTGTTTTTCATGACCTGCTATCTTTCATGGAAGTTGTTTGACACAATATTACATGTTTCTAAATATATTACTACCACTGGAATCTTCATTTCAAGTAACAGCTATCGGTTATATAAGGGTAATTTTCATGAGATTGATCTGACTTGCCCAATCAATGTGTATTCAAGAGAGGAGCTTTTAAATAAAAAAATAAACTTATTACCGTCAGGCATGTCCTCAGGTCCCATGTGGTGCAGTTACTGAGTCTGCTTTGTTCTGTAGCTGTGTGGGAGGAACTATGTCTGATAAGGAAGAACAGCATAACTTCTAGTTTCTAAGAAGCCAGCACTAAACCCAACTTGGTGGCTTTTGTTTATTTGCCCATAATTTCAGCCCTTTGGAGATTGAGGCAAGACAATTTCAAGTTTGTGGCAGTTACCTTCTCTTCGTTGGGTCAAAATACTCAAGCAGAAGCACCTTTTGGAAGGAAAGGGTTTTCCTTTTTGCCTCTAGCCCACCCAAGTCCTTTTTTTCCCTCTGAATTCTCCTAAGCAAAGTCTTCACAGTTCACACTTCTCTGCATTTTAGTCTTTCAAATTCTCATCAGAATGGCCCATTAACCTATTCTTGTAGCATTAAAAGCTTCTCTAGTTCAAAGTTACTAATCCTTCCATATTCCTCCTACAAACCAGTTCGAAAGTTGCAAAGTCTACATGGTCAGGTTCATTGCGGCAATGACCCCACTTTTGGCACTAATTTTTTGTAGCAGTTATCTTCTCATTACTGGGACAACTGGGGACCCTCTGTTTGGCCTCTGAGAGCTGGGATTGCAGGTGGGCTGCCACACCCCCTAACTATTACGTGGGTGCTGGAGATCCAAACTCAGGTTCTGGTGACAGACATCATGGCCCTCCCTGACACTTAGCCAGTCACCACTGTCTCAGCGGTCAGGTCAAATCTGTTATCCAGACAGCAGAAGAGAAGGAGGAGAGTAGGAGAGAGAACGAACTCTGAAGACCTTACACAAAGGCTACAAAATAAGCATATGAGAAAAACCAGCTGGCAAAGAGGAAGGCTGGAACATCCTGCCAACCAAGGCCAATTAAATCCACCCACTAGCCCAGGTATGGAGGCACCCCAGAGTGTTGAAAAGTGACCTATGGCTCATTATGACACTAAGATGCACACCCCCGGTTAGAGATTTAAGTTGCTAATGAGACATGGGATGCAAAAAGTTGTATGTAGAACTAAATGTTAACAAAGAGAACATCTAACAAAGAGAACATCTGAAAGTTAAAAAAAGAAAGAACATGCTACGCAAATAAGCCAAAATACCCAATGTGACATAAAAGCCCTAATTCTTCATATAGTGTTGCTATTAGAGCTACTAAACTCTCTTTACTCCAAACCACCTTTGGAAGTGCTTCACTTCTTAATAAATTCTCTCTCTCTCTCATGGGCTGGAGAGAATAAATTCTCTCTCTTTACTGGCTATTATCTTTTTTTTTTTTTTTTTGGTTTTCTGAGGTAGGGTCTCACTGTATCGCAGGCTGACCTGGAATTCACTCTGTAGTCTCAGGGTGGCCTCGAACTCACAGCAATCCTCCTACCTCTGCCTCCCGAGTGCTGGGATTAAAGGCGTGCGCCACCATGCCCGGCTTATTTACTTGCTATTATCTATATGTCCATCCAATTTCTTATTTCAGGACACAAAAATCTGGAATCCTTCCAAAGGTGCCCACTAAACCCCAGTATATATCACTGTCAGTGAAGGTCCAACCTAGCCAGCTTTAAAAAAATATAGATTTTATTTATTTATTTATTTGAGAGAAAGAAAGAGGAGAGAGAGAGAGAATTAGCATGATAGGGCCTCCAGCCACTGTAAATGAACTCCAGACACATGCACCCCCTTGTGCATCTGGCTTACATGGGTCCTGGAGAATCAAACCAGTATCCTTTGGCTTTGCAGGCAAATGCCTTAACTGCTAAGCCATCTCTCCAGCCCCTAGCCAGCTTTTATAGCTTTTATAACTGTTTTGGAAACCAGTGCAGATATCACAGTCAACTACTGTACCCTACTTGCAAACCATTCTACCACAAGTATGACATCCTATGTGGAGCACAGCCAGACAGCTGCGCTGGTTCTAGCAGGGATCAGGGACTGCTGTGGTCATACCTCAGGACCATGGGCTTGGCTGGGCTATGGTGATTGTTGCCACTGTTCCTGTAGTCCTTCTGTTTTTGCTTTTGTTTTTTTTTTTTTCCCTGAGGTAGGGTCTCGCTCTAACTCAGGCTGACCTGGCATTCACTATGTAGTCTCAGGCGATCCTCCTACCTCTGCCTCCTGAGTGCTGGGATTAAAGGCGTGCACCACCACATCTGGCTCCCTGTAGTCCTTCTGGAAGCATCAGCTTGAGTGACTTTGGGATCTCTGTATCTGTGACTGTCATGGCACCTTCTTTTGCACATGTGTGACTTTGTGCACTTGTGTCACTATGTGTCTGGTATACTTGGGACCTGGAGAGTCAAACATGAATCCTTAGGCTTTACAGGTGAATGCCTTAACCGCTAAGCCATCTCTCCAGCCCTGTGCTGTTTGTTTTGAAGCAGGGTTTCATTTTAGCTTAGACTGATCTGAACTCACTCTATAACCCAGGCCAGCCTCAAACGCACCGCGATCCTCTTACCTCAGCCTTTTGTGTGCTAAGATTTAAGGTATGCACCACCATACTCAGCTCTAAATTTACCTCTTTTTAAATTAACCTTTCAGTGAAGATACAGTATTATATATATATATATATATATATTATATAATTTAAAAAATATTTAAAAAAAAAACTAGGGCTATAGGGCTCAGTAGTTATGTGTTTCCTGTGTAAGTACAAGGGCTGGAGACTGCCTGAGTTTAAATCTTCACATTCCACATGAAAGAGCTGGGCGTGGCCACACATGACTGTAACCCCAGTCCTGCAGGAGAGCAGAAACCTAAGAGTTACTGGAGCCTTGCAAGCTCAGGAATCAGTAAAAGGAGATTCTGGCTCAAAACAAGGCCAGGCCAAAGAGCAACAATATTGGGACACCCAATATTCCACTCTGGCCACTGCAAGCAAGCAACCCTGACTACAGGTGAGCAACCCACTCTGCAGGCAGGCATATGGGTGCCACAAGGGTACATACATGTGCATATGCCATATATCCACTGCATTACACGCAAAAAACACACAAGCAAATAAAATATATATAGCTCAGTGACCAGACACTCAGACAGTGAAAGGCGAGAGTACAAGAGCAGTGGTCAGACACCAACAAGTTGTTGCATATCTTCCTACTTCCCTTGAAATTATGAATAGTCTGTAAAACACACACACACATACACACACACACATAAAAGTTAACCTGAAATTTATTTTTTTCTAGAGGAGCTGTAGATGAATTTAGTATTTATCCAAGTAATGATCTTCTTGGATGAAAAGTGGCTTTATCTCCCTCACCAAAAATAACTGGGAGATCCTTCCCATCCTCCTAGACTAGCTACTAACCATGACATTATATTCCCTTTCAGTTCAGCAGCCTAGAGTGTAGTGAGATGGAGGATGTGGTTCCCCAAGTCCTTCCCAATCCACTCATGGAAAATATCTCATTTCTGGATGTTCCAGTTCCAAAGTTTCAAAGAACGGTGGAAGAGTTGGCATCAAATTCAAGGGTAGACCTCCATGGATCGAAGCCCCTGTTATATGCTCTCTTCTGTGAGCATAACAGTGGTGTCTGAGTATCTGCATCACGACGAGATGATTGCTTTAGTTGGTGAAACTTGTACTGTGTCCAGCCATATACTCCACAGTTGAGAAGACCCTGGGATGCTGCTGTTAGAGCCTGCAGGAAATGAAGGGTGATGGCACCCAGCTCCAGGTGCGCAGTTCCAGGACTAATCCCCTGAATCTTATTTATAAAGCAGTAATAACATGACCTAGGCTTCAACACCAAGATCTATTATCATTTGCTTTTTATATTTTTCTAGCTCTTCCTGAACTCACTCTTCCCATTTTACTTTGCCATGAATGGCTGAGGGTTACTTATATGTCTTAGTATATGCATAAGGATAAGTAACTGGTTTCAATATTTGTCTTCATTGGCCTACTTCTCAGAAAAAAATTGTCCTAATCAATAAAGCAAGTCCAAAAGTTTTCCTCAATCTGATAAAGACAGAAGGGAGAGAATTATTTCATTCCCCCACCACTACACTACAAATAATTTATGCCATTCGATTCGCTCTGGATTGGACAGAATCATCTCTCCCAGTATTCCACAAGAATACACCCTGGTAGACTTTGTTTTTGTACTGCCTATCTCTTTAACATCAGTAAAACAAAGTTGACCAAAGATGCTATGCTCCAGAGTATAACATAATGTGTTTTTTACTAAGACATCTATCTTGCCTCTGAAGAAAATTTTTTTTTCAGGAGTTTTTTTCCCCCCTTTTCTTTTTATTTTCGAGGTAGGGTCTCACTTTAGCTCAGGCTGACCTGGAATTCACTCGGTAGTCTCAGGGTGGCCTCGAATTCATGGCGATCCTCCTACCTCTGCCTCCCTAGTGCTGGGATGAAAGGCATGGGCCACTACACCCAGCTAGGAGTTTTTTTTTTTTTAGATATATGTATTTTATTTATTTATTTGAGAAAGAGGCAGAAAGAGAGAGAGAGAATGGGTCTGCTGTGGCCTCCAGCCGCTGTAGACAATATTCAGATGCATGCACTACCTTGCACATCTGGCTTACATGGGTACTAGGGAATCAAACTTTAGTCCTTAGCCTTCGCAGACAACTACCTTAACCACTAACCCATCTCTCCAGCCACTGAGGAAGATTTTATATCCTAACTAAGCACAAGTAATACACCTTCTTTCTCATTCTATTTTTGGTTTTTCGAGGTAGGGTCTCACTTTAGCCCAGGCTGACCTGGAATTCACTATCTAGTCACAGCTTGCTGAGTGCTGGGATTAAAGGTGTGTGTCACCATGCCTGTTAACATGTTCTCCTATAAAACCTGAAAGCCTCCCTAGGAACCATATAAAGACATATAAAGTAACACATGCATATGGACTTCATTTGCAGTAACAGGAAGCCCTGGTGTGCCCATAACCACTCACTATATCATATATATATATATATATATATAATTTTTGGGTTTTAGTTTTTCTTTTTTAAATTTTCATCTTTTGATGTCTTCCTTTATTTTATTTTTTAAATATTTATTTATTTGACAGAGAGAGAGGGAATGGATACACAGGGCCTCCAGCCACTGCAAACAAACTCCAAACATGTGTACCCCTTGTGCATCTGGTTAATGTGGGTCCTGGGGAATTGAACCGGAGTCCTTTGGCTTTGTAGGCAAATGTGTTAACCACTAATCCATCCCTCCTGCCCTGGTTTTGGTTTTTTGAGACAGTGTCTCACTCTATCCCAGGCTAACTGGAATTTATTTTGTAGTCCCAGGCTGGCCTCAAACTCACAGCAATCCTCCTACCTTTGCCTCACTAGTGCTAGGATTAAAAGCATGTGCCACCACACCTTGCTATAAAAATATTTTTAAAAGAATAATAGTATGGGCTGGAGAGATGGTTTAGTGGTTAAGGCATTTTTGCTTGCAAAGCAAAGGACCCAGGTTTAACTCCCCAGGACCCACATAAGCCAGATGCACAAGGTAGCATATACTTCTGGAGTTTGTTTGCAGTGGTTTGAGGTCCTGGTGTGCCTATTTTCTCTCTCTCCTTCTCCCCCTCCCAATCTCCCTCTCTCAAATAAATAAATAAAAGTAAAATATATCTTAAAAAATAGTAGTAGGACTGGAGAGATGGCTTAGTGATTAAGGCACTTGCCTCCGAAGCCTAAGAACCCAAGTTTGATTTCTCAGTACCCATGTAAGCCAGATATGCAAGGTGGTGCAGATGTTTGGAGTTTGTAGTGGCTGAAGGTCCTGCCATGCCCACTCTCTCTCCTATTTACTTTTTCCTCATTCTCTCTCTCTTTCAAATAAATAAATAAATAAATAAATATATTTTAAAATAAATAATAATAGTAATACATATTCTCTTTTTCAATGTTGAAATGAATGGCCTGGGGGAAAATTATGTTTACTCTGTAATGGCAGATGAAAAGAATAGGATACAAAGGTATGAGAAGAGAGATTCTAGAATTTGAAGGTGTTACCTGGAGCACATAGAAGGCCATGTGTAGCTTGGTGTCCTGTGGCTTGGTCAGCTGTATGATCATAAGAATTACAGCTGTGAATACACAACATATAAATCTTGTTATTCCTCACTGCCCAACACACAAAGTTGCTTAGTCTACATGCCTGAGCATTGTTAGAATGGAAGTTATAGGCGTACTGAAAAGCAGTAGTGATGGCTGGTCGTGGTGGCACACACCTTTAATCCCAGCACTTGGGAGGCTGAGGTAGAAGGATCGCTGTGAGTTCAAGGTCACTTTGAGAAGACACAGTGAATTCCAGGTCATCTTGGGCTAGAGTGAGACCCTACCCCCTCTCCAAAAAAAAAGCAGGAATGAGGTTAACCAGCATAATAAATGACTGGGCCTTTGGCCTCAGACTTCTAGACTTTATGGATTAAAATTTGCAGATTATGTAGCTATGTGAGTTGTGGTGGTTTGAGACAGGTGTCCTCCATAAACTTAGGTGTTCTGAATGCTAGGTTCCCAGCTGATGGAGATTTGGGAATTAACACCTCCTAGAGACAGTGTATTTTGGGGGTAGGATTATGGGTATTATAGCCAGTTTCCCCAAGCCAGTGTTTGGCACACTCTCCTGTTCCTGTTGTCCACTTGATGTTAGCCAGGAGGTAATGTCCACCCTCTGCTCATGCCATCATTTTCCCCTGCCATCATGGAGCTTCCCCCTGGAGCCTATATAAACCAAAATAAACCCTTTTTCTTTCCCACAATCTGCTCTTGGTTGGGTAATTTCTGCCAGCAATGCAAACCTGATTGCAACATGGGATGCCACATACTTGGGATACATTGTGAGACTCTGTCTCAAAAAAACCAAAACGAGGGCTGGAGAAATGGCTCAGCAGTTAAAAGACACTTGTCCATAAAGCCTAATGACTAGAGTTGATTCCCCATTACCCAAATAAAGCTAGATGCACAAAGTGACTCACATGTCTGGAGTTTGTTTCAGTCACTAGAACCCTGGTGCACCCATTCTCATTCATATTCTCTCTCTCTCTCCCAGATATGGTGGAGCACACCTTTAATCCCAGCATGTGGAAGGTGAGATAGGAGAATCGTGGGTTCGAAGCCAGCCTGACACTACATAGTAAATTCTAAGTCAGCCTGGGCTAGTGCAAGACCCTACCCTAAAAACAAAAACAAAAAAAAAAGAAACTCAAAATGAAAACAATTGCAGATTATGGTGATTTTTTTTTTTTTTTTCAAGGTAGGGTCTCACTCTGGCTCAGGTGACCTGGAATTCACTATGTAATCTCAGGTTGGCCTTGAACTCTTGGCAATCCTCCTATCTCTGCCTCCTGAATGCTGGGATTAAAGGCGTGCGCTGCCACGCCTGGAAGATTATGGTGACAAGACACATGATAGGAAGAGAATAATTTCTATGTCACAACATGTCAGAATTTCCTAAACTCTTTGATAAACATTATCAATCTGACTCAGACTATTCTCTTATGTAGTAGGAAGAGTTGGTGTTAATATTTTTTTTTGTCAGGACATTTTCTCGTTCTCATTAGGTTTCATATCATGCATAATTATGTTTTTTTAAATGTTTTTTTTTTGCCAGGCATGGTGGCATATGCCTTTAATCCCAGCACTTGGGAAGCAGAGGTAGGAGGATCACCGTGAGTTCGAGGCCACCCTGAGGCTACCTAGTGAATTCCAGGTCAGCCTGGGCTACAGCAAGACCTTACCTCGAAAAACCAAAATAATAATTAAGTAAGTAAGTAAATAAATAAATATGGTTTTTCGAGGTAGGGTTTAGGCTGACCCAGAATTCACTAGGTAGTCTCAGGGTAACCTTAAACTCACAGCAATCCTACCTCTGCCTCCCTAGTGCTGGGATTTAAAGGCATGTGCCACCATGTCCAGTGCCTAGTTATCTTTTAATTTTTTTATATTTTATATTTTATTTATTTATTTGAGAGAGAAAAATAGACAGAAAATGGGCATGCCAGGGCTTCTAACCACTTCAAATGACCTCCAAATGCATGTGCCACCTTGTGCATCTGGTTTATGTGGGTACTGGGGAATCAAACCTGGGTCCTTAGGCTTTGCAAGCAAGCACCTTAGCCACTAAGCCATCTCTCCTGCCCTCATGCTTAAGTATTTTAACTTCTAAAATGCAAGAAGAAAAAAAATTGAGGGATTGGGGAAAACTGGAACTATGAGTGAGGCTAATACAAATTTTATATACTCAACAGGAATGTGCAGACATCATCTTGGTAGGATCATTTTGTTTGATTAACCCAACAGGTGCCATCTTCACTGCCCAACTTTTGTTATTAAGATACCAACCTGGGCCCCAGCAGCATAAGAAGGCCACTGGGAAGAAACGTACTCGCTGATCTACGATGTGAATCAGTGTCCACTGTTCACTCCCCAGAAAGCAAGTCGATTTCATAAACTTCTTATACATTGTGTGGGCACGAATGAGTAAGACCTAAACACAAGTGTAGTAGTGAGCAGTCTACAGAAGGCAGTAAATGTCCCCATAATTTAAGACGGATCATTCTCCAAACATCTCAGGGGAAGAAAGACATTCTCCTGCCTTTACTATCAAGATGAGGTAATTCTTCTAAGAATTATTCAGTCAACTTAGACCCAACTCATTAGGGAAGAATGGAGAGATGGATCAGTTGTTAAAGATGCTTGCTTACAAAGCCTGCCCATTTGGGTTTGAGTCTTAAAATCATGGGGAAAATGGACAGATAGTAGTCAAGCTTCTTCTTCTGCTGCTTTTTTTTTTTTTTTTTTTTGAGACAGGGTCTTATATAGCCTAGGCAGGCCTTGAATTCAATATATAGCAGGAGATGACCTTGATCTTCCTGTCTTCATCTCCCAAATGCTGAAATTATAGGCATGTGTGGCCATGTCAGCTTTATTTGGTGCTGGAGATTAAATCTAGGACTTTTACCAACTGCCCTATGTCCCTACACCTAAACCTTTGGTTATCATGTTTAGTATATAAACATTTTATCAACTTTTCAGCCATCCCCCACCCCTAGCAAATCACAATATATACAGGATGTAAAACAAGAAAGTGGGCTGGAGGGATGGCTTAGCAGTTGAGGTGTTTGCCTGCAAAGCCAAAGGACCTAGGTTCGATTCCCCAGGACTCATGTTAGCCAGATGCACAAGGGGGTACATGCATCTGGAGTTCATTTGCAGTGGCTGGAGGCCCTGACTCACCCATTCTCTCTCTCTCTCTCCCCCTCTTTCTCTGTCAAATAAATAAGTAAATAAAAATAAAACAAGAAAGTTTGTTTTTTTGTTGCTTTCTTGCAATGCTGAGAATCAAATGCACAGATCTGTGCATGCTAGATAAGCACTATACTGCTTAGCTACATCCTCATCCTACACCAAAGTTAAAAGTAGGTTCAGCTCTTTTTCTGAGGTAGGGTCTTACTCTATCTAGTCCAAGCTGACCTGGAATTCACTCTGTAGTTCCAGGCTGGCCTTGAACTCACAGTGATCCTCCTACCTTAGCTTCCCTACTGCTGGGATTAAAGGCGTGTACCACCATGCCCAGTTTAGATTATCTTTAAAAAAAATTTTTTTTTTCCGAGGTAGGGTCTCACTCTAGCTCACACTGACCTGGAGCTCATGCTGTTGTCCTAGGCTGGCCTCCAGCTCACAGTGATCCTTCTACCTCTGCCTCCTGAGTGCTAGGATTAAAGGCATGTGCCACCACACCTGCCGATTTTTAAAAAATTATTTATTTGCACATGTGTACATATGGGTGTACCAGGACCTTTTGTGAACATCAGACGCTAATGCCATGTTTTTTGCATGTGGGTGTGTAGGTCATTGAACCCCAGCCATCAGGCTTTACAAAACAATGCCTAACCACTGAGAAATCTCCTCAATCCTCTAACTAGATTAAAATTCACTATGTAGTCTCAGGGTGGCCTCAAACTCACTGTGTTCCTCCTACCTCTGCTTCCCAAGTGCTGGCATTAAAGGTGTGCATCACCATGCCTGGCTAAAATCATTTTTAAAGTATTTTCATTTATTTATTTATTTACTTAAAAGAGAGAAACAGGGGGGAAAAGTATGGACATGCTGTGTTTCCTGCCACTGCAAATGAACACCAGATACATGTGTCACTTTGTATATCTGGCTTAATATGGGTACTGAGAAATTGAACCTGGACTGTCAGGCTGATAAGCAAGTGCCTTTAACCACTGAGTTATCTCTCCAGCCCTACAAATGACTTTGGAACAATCAAGGCATAGTCATGATAATAACATCTGGTTCACAAGTGCTGGCAAAAGCAATACTTCAGGGTAAATTTGGTCTGTAGGTGGATAGTTTCTTTTTCTGAAGTATAGAAACGAGAGAGGAGGAAATGATACTGAAAAGTAGGAAGATATGGCAAATAAATGACACATTTACTTCCTGTGTTGCACTAAGCAGTTATATATACATAACTTACTCTCAGTTGTTTGATTATTTTTTTTTAAATTTAGACGTATTTATTTATTTGAGGGGGGCAGACAAAGGATAAGTATGGGCATACCAGGGCCTCTTGCCACTGCAAACAAACTTTAGACGCATGCACCACTTTATGCATCTGGCTTTATGTGGGTACTGGGGAAGTGAACCTAGGTCATCAGGCTTTACATGCAAGCACCTTTAACAAACTGCTAAGCCATCTCTCTAGCCTCAGTTGATTATTTTAATTTCACGCCATTCTTGTGATGAGGAATGGTAATTGTAGGAGCACTTGACTCCAGTTAGGCATAGCATAAATCCACACTTAAAGACAAAAAACAATCAACAACATGCTTTCATTATAAAATTAATTTTTTGGAGGGGGTGGTTTGAGGTAGGGTCTCACTGTAGCCCAGGCTGACCTGGAATTCACTATGTAGTCTCAGGCTGGCCTCAAAATCACAGTGATCCTCCTACTTCCGCCTCCTGAGTGCTGGGATTAAAGGCATATGCCATCACATCTGGCCATTATCTGGAAAATTAAATCAGAGCACATATCTATGTCCTAGAAGGTCATCTGAATAAAGGATAAACTTGAATCACAAATTCTCCATTCTGTTCCTTTATGAGGATCAATGAAACATACTGGCCTTAGAGTAAGCATAATTTTCACATAATTAATACAAGCTCTTTTTCCATTCATTG
Organism: Jaculus jaculus; assembly: GCF_020740685.1. Taxonomy (NCBI): domain Eukaryota; kingdom Metazoa; phylum Chordata; class Mammalia; order Rodentia; family Dipodidae; genus Jaculus; species Jaculus jaculus. Next base: position 23,667,975 of record NC_059114.1, read on the forward strand.
TTTGATTTTAGGAAGTCCAAAAGAATAGAGATGGTAATTACATTGTCAACATCTCTTGGCCACTCTCTTAGTCCTAGGACCACAAACAATACTTCTCTGTTATATTTTTCTCAGGCTCTAGAAATACTGTTCTCTCTCCTCCAGGCCCTGCTCTTTCTGAAATGGACAGGGTGGTACCATACCATAATTGTGAGGAGGCTGAGTAAAAAGCTGATCAGGAAAATGGTGATACAATAAAAATAAAGTGTGCTGCAGACAGATGTATTGGTCGAAGGCAGGAATTCAGTCATGGCTGATGAAGGTGAGTGCATTAGGATACACCTGGGAAGACAATGGAATACTAGTAGAGGCAGAAAACAAGACAATCATTCAGGGTGTCAAAGTTAGTGAGTATGTAACCTCACTTGCCATTTTTCTGACTCTTGCTCATAACATCTTGTTCCTTCTCCAAGCAAATTACCTTGTTACTTTGTGCTATATTTTTACTTGTATATTTTTAGCCTTCACTTATCCTTGTTCTATAGTCCATTTTCAAAAAAAGTATCTTGGCTAGAAGACATATAGAAAGTTTTTTCCCCCCTTTTTACTTAACTATATTATAGAAAAGAAAAGAGATAGTCTGTGATAAAAATGGTAGATTTGTGGGGCTGGAGAGATGGCTCAGTGGTGAAGGCATTTGCCTTTAAAATCTAATGACTGGGGGTTTGATTCCTCAGTACCCACATAAAGCCAGATGCACAGAGTGGTGCATGCATCTATAGTTTGTTTGCAGCAGCTAGACACCCTGGTGTACCAATTCTTTCTCTCCTTGCAAATAAAAACATAAAAGTATTTTAAAAATAAATATGAGGAAAATGGCAGATTTGGTCCTTCCTTACCTGTGGCTCTGGCTGAAGTTGTGGAAACATTCACTGGCATTTCCCAGACAAAATACAGGTGTCATCACTAGCAGAGGTATTAAGCTTCGAGAAAAAAATTCATTATCCTATTTGGATTTTTTCCTGTGCTTTCCCCTTTGCAAAATATTCTCCTTTTATCCCACATTTAATTTTTCAAGAAATACATTTTGGGCTGCAGAGATGGCTTAGTGGATAAAACACTTGTTCACAAGTATGAGGACCTCAGTTTGGATACTTAGAACCCAGTTAAAGCTGGATGCAATATTGTACATTTGTAATCCCAGCACTCCTAAGGCAAGCTGGGAAGGTTACTCTGGGCCAGGCATGCTGTGTCACCCATGCACCCACACTCACACACATTAGCATATGTGTGGGTGTATGTATGCACACACACAGATTTATTTTTAAATTCTTGAATAACGTAAGTACCCTTATTTTCCAGTTACTGGGAAGTACTATAAGAAATGGATTTTAGGGGCTAGAGAGATGGCTTAGCCGTTAAGGTGCTTGCCTGTGAAGCCTAAGGACTCATGATTCTCCAGGTACCACATAAGCCAGATGCACAAGGTGGTGCATGCCTCTGGAGTTTGTTTACAGTGACTGGAGGCCTTAGAACGCCTCTCTCTCTCTCTGTCTGTCTGTCTTACATAAATAAATAAATAAATAAATAAATAAATTTTTAAAAAAGAAATGGATTTTAGGCCAGGCATTGTGGTGCACACCTTTAATCCCAGCATTTAGGAGTCAGAGGTAAGGGGATTACCATGAGTTTGAGGCCACTCTGAGATTACATAGTAAATTCCAGGTCAGCCTGAGCTAGAGCAAGACCCTATCTCAAAAAACAAAAAACAGGAGCTGGAGAGATGGCTTAGCAGTTAAGGTGCCTGCCTGCAAAGCCAAAGAAACCCAGGTTTGATTACCCAGTACACACATAAGCCAGATGCACCAAATGGCACATGTCTCTGGAGTTTGTTTGCAGTTGTTGGAGACCCTGGTGTGCCCACACACTCTCTCTCTTTCTCTTTTGAATAAATAAATAAAATAAAAGAATGGATTTTTTTTTTGTTTTTTTTTTTGAGGTATGGTCTCCTTCTGATCCAGGCTGACCTGAAATTAACTATGTAGTCCCAGAGTGGCCTCAAACTCATGGCAATCTTCCTACCTCTGCCTCCCAAGTACTAGGATTAAAGGCGTGTGCCACCATGCCTGGCTTTAAAAGAAATGGATTTTATATCTAGGTTGAACCCTAAGTTTCCTGAGATCTTTGACTTGGTAACATGATAATCTAAGCCTATTACATAGTGAATTCCAGGTCTTCCTGGGCTACAGTGAGACCCTCCCTCAAAAAACCAAAGAACAAAAAAACCCAAAAAACAGGGCTGCGGAGATGGCTTGGTGACTAAGGCATTTGCCTGCAAAGCCAAAGGACCTTGTTTCAATTCCCCAGGACTACCCACATAAGGCAGATGCACAAGATGGCACATGCATCTGGAGTTTGTTTGCAGTGGCTGGAGGCTCTGGTGTGCCCCCCCCTCTCTCTCACACACACACACACATACATACACAAATAAATAAATATATATATAAAATCAGGGGCTGGAGAGATGGCATAGTGGTTAAGGTGCTTGCCTGCAAAGTCAAAGGAACCCAGGTTCAACTACCCAGGACCCACATAAGCCAGAGATGCACCAAGTGGCATATGTGTCTGGAATTCATTTGCAATGACTGGAGGCCCTGGTGTACCCATTTTTTCTCTCTCTCCCTTTTATTTTTATTTTTATTTTTTTTAAATATATTTTTTGTTCATTAGTTATTTATTTATTTGAGAGTGACAGACACAGGGAGAAAGACAGATAGAGGGAGAGAGAGAGGATGGGCGCGCCAGGGTTTCCAGCCACTGCAAACGAACTCCAGACGCATGCGCCCCCTTGTGCATCTGGCTAACGTGGGACCTGGGGAACCGAGCCTCGAACCGGGGTCCTTAGGCTTCATAGGCAAGCGCTTAACCGCTAAGCCATCTCTCCAGCCCTCTCTCTCCTTTTTATAAAAAAATATATTTTATTTATTTATTTGGTACAGAGAAAGAGGCAGAGACAGAGAGAGAGAATGGGCACGCCAGGGCCTTCAGCCACTGTAAACAAACTCCAGATCCATGTGCCTCCTTGTGCATCTGGCTTACGTGGGTCCTGGAGAACCGAACTGGGATCCTTTGGCTTTGCAGGCAAGTGCCTTAACTGCTAAGCCATCACCCCAGCCCCTTCTTCTTCTTCTTCTTTTTTAAAAAATATTTTTCTCCTTCTTTCTCTCTCAAGTAAATAAATAAAAATAAAAAAGAAATGGATTTTATACCTAGGTTGAATCCTAAGTTTATGAGATCTTTGGCATTATGGTAACATGAAAATCTAAGCCTATTACATAGTGAATTCCAGGTCAGTCTGGGCTAGAGTGAGACCCTAACACGAAAAAACAAGATAAATAAATAAATGAAATAGAAAGATGAAAATCAAGCCAGGCATGGTAGCTCACGCCTTTAATCCCAACACTCAGGAGGCAGAGGTAGGAGGATCACCATGAATTCGAGGCCACCCTGAGAATACAGAGTGAATTCCAGGTCAGCCTGGGCTAGAGTGAGACCCTACCTCGAAAAACAAAACAAAAATCTAAGTAGAGGGCTGGAGGGATGTCTCAGCAGTTAAGGCGCTTGCCTGCAAAGCCTAAGGATCCAAGTTTGGTTCCCTAGTACCTACATAATGCTAGATGTACAAGATGGCACATGCGTCTGGAGTTCATTTGCAGTGGCTAGAGGCCCTAGTGTGCCCATTCTCTCCTTTTCTATCCACTTCTTTATCTCTCTCAAATAAAGAAATAAATAAATAAATTTTTTAAAAAAGAAAGGTATTTATTCAGCTAAATATAGCCAGACTCTTGTAAGAGATTTAGGAGCAAAAGTTACAAAGTCCAAAATCAACCCTAATATGACCACCACTTTGGATGAGGTCCAGGCCCATTCTCACATTTATAATATTATCCCTGTTATAAAGTGGTAAAAACTTAAAGAACATCTATTACAACACTTGACAAAAAAAAATTAGAAGTCCAAAGAGTTGAAGGGTTTTGTTCAAGGTGACATAGAACTGGTAACAGAATTGGGTCTAAAGCTCAACTCTGTCACTTTTTATTTATTTGTTTGAAAGCCACAGACAGACGGAGAAAGAGGCGGGGGGGGGGGGGGGGAGAACGGGCACACCAGGGCCTCCAGCCACTGCAAACAAACTCCAGACACGTGCGCCCCCTTGTGCATCTGGCTAACGTGGGTCCTGGGGAATTGAGCCTCCAACCGGGGTCCTTAGGCTTCACAGGCAAGTGCTTAACCTCTAAGCCATCTCTCCAGCACTAAAGCTCAACTCTGTACCATCAAACTGCTTCCCTAGTTCATGTGTGGAAAAGAAAGCCATGATCCCATATTATTACTTCCTACTCAGTGGGTTCTGTGAGGATGTAGGAATGACATGGAAATAGAACACTGAACCATCTGTTCCCTTCTTCATTTTCTTAGGAAGGAAAAACAAGTCTTACCTTGACAAAATGAAGGCTATGTGACCACTTTGACAAGAATACTCTATCACCTATAAAAAGAGTAAATAAGAATAATGCCTTAGGACACTGTGAAACACACTACAATCAATACCACTCAACTGAACAAAAAGATTTCCAAGATCGACTTTATTTTTGTCAACCAGTACTTTTTAAAAATATTTTTTGGGGGCTAGAGAGATAGCTTAGCAGTTAAGGCACTTGCCTGTGAAGCCTGAGAACCCAGGTTCAATTCTACAGTAACCATATAAAGCCAGATGTACAGTGGTGCATGCATCCCGAATTCATTTGCAGTGGCTAGAGACCCTGGTGTGCCCACTCTCTCTCTCTCTCTAATAAATAAATAAAATACTTAATTTTTAAAAGCCGCACAAGGAGCCGGGCATGGTGGCACACTCTAATCCCAGTACTCAGTAGGCAGAGGTAAGAGGATCACCATGAGTTTGAGGTCACCCTGATACTACATAGTGAATTGCAGGCCAGCCTGGACTAGAGTGAAACCCTACCTCAAAAAACCAAAAAAAGGCTGGAGAAATGGCTTAGCAGTTATAGTGCTTGTCTGTGAAGCCTAAGGACCTTAGGTTCAATTCCCCAATACCCACATAAGCCAGATGCACAAAGTGGCACATGCATCTGGAGTTCATTTGCAGTGGCTAGAGACCCTGGTGTGCCCATTCACACTATCTTTTCTCTCTACCTTTTTCTCATTCTCTCTCAAGTAAGTAAAACTAAAATATATATATATTTTTTCAAAAGCTGGGTGTGGTGATGTACACCTTTAAGGAGACTGAGTTAGGAGGAGTTCCAGGCCAGCCTGGAGCTTCAGAGTGAGTTCCTCATCAGTGGGGGCTAGAGAGAGGCCCTACTTTGAGAAAAACAAGCAAAAAGAAATTTGAACAAAATACATTAAAGAATTAAACTTTTGGGCTGGAGAGATGGCTTAGCAGTTAAGGCACTTGCTTGCAAAGCCTAAGGACCCATGTTCAATCTCTCTCCAGATCCAACAAAAGCCAGACACACAAAGGTGACACAAGCACAAGGTTGCACATGAGCACTAGGTGGCGCAAGTGTCTGGAGTTTGTTTTCAGTGGCTGAGGCCCTGGCATGCCAACTCTCTCTCTCTCTCCCACTTGCTATCTCAAAAAATATATATATAAATAAAAATAAAAAAATTAAACTTAAAAATATGTAGAAATATATTCTGGGATGCCTCTAACCAATCAATAACTATTAAGTGAGTAATTAATCAGAGAATTGTCACTGGTCAACCCAAAGAGATTTAAATTGGGAAGAACAATGCTTTTTAAAATTTATTTTTATTTATTTATTTATTTTTTAGCAATGCTTTTAAGCAGGACAGCTAAAGTTGACTTTAGGAAAATACATAAAAATTAGGTTTTGAAGGAGAATAAGAGCAAGATGGATTTTTTAAAAATTATTTATTTATTTATTTGAGAGTGACAGACACAGAGAGAAAGACAGCTAGAGGGAGAGAGAGAGAATGGGCCAGGGCTTCCAGCCTCTGCAAACGAACTCCAGACGCGTGCGCCCCCTTGTGCATCTGGCTAACGTGGGACCTGGGGAACCAAGCCTCAAACCGGGGTCCTTAGGCTTCACAGGCAAGCGCTTAACCGCTAAGCCATCTCTCCAGCCTGCAAGATGGATTTTTATGCTTAGTTAGACATGGACAGAGGCCCAAGGAAATACCACCTTCCTTGCCCTGACAAGATTAGAACCCTCATCTGACCCAGTCTCATCTAAGATGGCTGTAAGCAAAGTGCAGCAGTGCTTCCTACTTCTTCCAGTTTTCAAGAGCCTGGAACACCTGGGTGGGCTGGCCCCTTCTGAGTCAGCCTCTTGGGTCCACCAGCCAAACAGCTCTCTCCCTTACACACCTGATTCTAATGACAAGGCTCATCCTAATTGGATGTCTTACCCACATAAAAGGAGCCTAACCACATGTGAAATTTCTTTTTCTGCTTGGACATTTTCCTGCTTGCTTTCTACATGTAGTTTGTTCTTGGATGTGTCCTTGCTTTGCTACATGTATGATCTCTCTTTAAGCTGAGTCTTTTACTATCTCTCTCTCTCTCTCTCTATTTGGGGACTTTTTTTTTTTTTTTTTTTTTGAGGTAGGGTCACACACTAGCCCAGGCTGATCTGAAATTCACTCTAGTTCTAGGCTGGCCTTAAACTCACAGTGATCCTCCCACCTCTGCCTTCTTAGTGCTGGGATTAGAGGTGTGTGCCACCATGCTTGGCTACCATCTCTTTTTAAAAAGTATTTATTTGCAAGTTGAGAGAGAAAGAGACAGAGAGGATGGGTACAGTATAGCCTCTTGCCCCTGTATCCTAACTCCAGATGCATGCACCACTTTATGCATCTGGCTTGATGTAGGAAAACAAACCCAGGCTGGCAGGCTTTGCAAGTCAGCACCTTTAACCACTAAGCCATCGCTCTAGCCCGTCCCCTTCAGTATCTCTTAGTCTTTTCTGACCCCTATGAATGGTGTCCTTTGGTTTGGGCTCCCATGCTTTGCCTTGCTTGTGTATCTGTGTGCTGAATTTCCCTATGTGAGGTAGACTTTCCCCATCTCCCCTCCCCCTTCCAGTTTGGCTAGAAAGAGGGACAACCCCTTTTTTGGCTTGGGTTTCCTGCTAGCCTACTCTATTGATCCCAACACTCCCTAATATAAACCTCATAATTCATACTTTACCCTTCTTCGAGACTGTGTTTTCAGTGCTTTGCTAACTCAAATAAGAAACTAAAAGGTGGGGTTCACAGGCCTGGGATCTTCTGCAACTTTATGGAATTTAATCCCTCCCCAGACTAAATCATGCATTACTTTTTTACCTACTTTTCTTCTTCTCTTTTTATTTTATAGATGGCTGTCTTCTATGTGATTTGTTTTTTTTTTAATATTTTTATTTTTTATTTATTTGCAAGGAGAGAGAGGGTGAAAGAGAGAGAGATAATGTACACACTGGGTTCTCCTGCCACTGCAAACAAATTCCAGATACGTGTGCTACTTTGTGCATCTGGCTATACATGGGTACTGGGGAAATGAACCTGAGTTGTCAGTCTTTGTAGGCAAGAACAATTTGGTCATCTCTCCAGCCCCCCCTTTTTTTAAAAAAATATTTATTTACTTATTTATTAGAGAGAGAGAGAGAGAGAGAGAATGGGTGCGCCAGGGCCTCTAGCCACTACAAACAAACTCCAGACGCATGCGCCACCATGTGCATCTGGCTTACGTGGGACCTGCAGAATGGAACCTGGGTCCTTAGGTTTCTCAGGCATGCATCTTACCCACTAAGCCATCTCTCCAGCCCCCTTAATTTGTATTTAAACAATATTTATTTATTTGAAAAAGAGAGACAGAATGAGAATGGGTATGCCAGGGCCTCCTGCCACTGTGAACAAATCCTAGATTCATGTTCCACTTTGTTCATCTGGTTTTACATAGGTACAAGGGAATGAAACCCAACCATCAGGCTTTGCAAGCAAGCACCTTTAACTGCTGAGCCATCTCTCCATCCCTTAATTTTTGCTTATACCTGACTGAGAAAAATCTTTGATAAAAGCCTTACTGTTAATAGTTTACATAGAAATCTTGCTAGTGAATTTAAGAGAGAATTCAAAATTAAGGGCTGGAGAAATGGTTAGGTGGGGAAGAGAACTTGCCACCTAAGCATAAGGGCCTCTCATGCCTAACACCACAGAATTTGACTCCCTAGAACCAACATAAAAGGCTGGGCTTGGCAATGCATATTGGTAACTCCATTCAATGAGTTGTGAAGCCTAGGAGAATCAGGTTGAGAGAGAAACCCCTTAGATAGGAAACACGCAGATGAGTAGTAAGAGAAAGACACCTGACATTTTCTTCTTTTAAAATATCATTTATTTGAGAAAGAGAGACAGAGAGAAAGAAGTAGATAGAAAGAGATTTGAGCATGTCAGGGCCTCTCAATAATGCAACCCCAGCCTCAACATTTTCTTCTTTAAAAAAATTTTTTTTGTTTATTTTTATTTATTTATTTGAGAGCGACAGAGAAAGAAAGAGGGAGGGAGGGAGAAAGAGAGAGAGAGAATGGGTGTGCCAGGGCCTCCAGCCACTGCAAACAAACTCCAGATGCATGTGCCACCTTGTGTATCTGGCTTACGTGGGTCCTGGGGAATTGAGCCTCAAACCGGGGCCCTTAGGCTTCATAGGCAAGCGCTTAACCACTAAGCCATCTCTCCAGCCCAACATTTTCATATATATATTTTTTGTTTGTTTTGTTTTGTTTTTCAAGGTAGGGTGTCACTCTAGCCCAGGCTGACCTGGAATTCACTATGGAGTCTCAGGGTGGCCTCAAACTCACAGCAATCCTTCTACCTCTGCCTCCTGAGTGCTGGGATTAAAGGTGTACGCCACCATGCCGGGCTAAAATATATTTTGGGGGCTGGAGAGATGGCTTAGCAGTTAAGGTGCTTGCTTCCAAAGCCAAAGGACCAAGGTTCAATTCCCCAGTTCCCATGTCAAGCCAGATGCACAAGGTGGTGCATGTATCTGGAGCTTGCTTGCAGTGGTTGGAGCTTGTTTGCAGTGGCTGGTGGCCCTATTGTGCTCATTCTCTCTCTCTTTCTCTCTCTCTCTTGCTGCCTTTTATTCTCTCTCAAATAAATAAATAAAATATAAAAAAATTGTAATATGTAAGTACAATGATTATAATGGGGAGGTAATATGATGGAGAATGGAATTTCAAAGGGGAAAGTGTGGGGGTGGGGAGGGAGGGAATTACCATGGGATATTTTTTTATAATCATGGAAAATGTTAATAAAAATTTTAAAATTTGGGCTGGAGAGATGGCTTAGCGGTTAAGCGCTTGCCTGTGAAGCCTAAGGACCCCGGTTCGAGGCTCGGTTCCCCAGGTCCCACGTTAGCCAGATGCACAAGGGGGCGCACACATCTGGAGTTCGTTTGCAGAGGCTGGAAGCCCTGGCGCGCCCATTCTCTCTCTCCCTCTATCTGTCTTTCTCTCTGTGTCTGTCGCTCTCAAATAAATTAAAAAAAAATTTTTTTTTAATTTTTAAAAAAATTGTAGACTTCCGGTTAAGATGGCAGCGTAGGTACCACGCCAAAGTAGCCTAGGGGGGAAAAAGACCAAAAAAACTCAGCAAAATACACACTTTTACTAAAAAGTGAGGTGTATAGGAAATTGAGGCAGCAGCGGAGAAGTGGAAGAGTTATAGAGCATCCAGAGCCTGCACAGGCGGGAACAGCAGCTCCGGGGCGGCTCGGCCACCCGCCGCAGCCGCGGAGCGGCAGAAGCCGCCGGACTCTCGGCTCGAGCCGCAGGACAAGCCAGGTGCGGGATTTTCCCCTCACACCGCGCTCTCCGCAACTCGGGAAACGTGAGGGGAGAGCGGCAGCGAGCAACGGAGGGAGGAGCAGACCGCGAGGTAAAAGCACACGTGGAGAAGCGATACAACCAGAGCAGCCGCGGCTCCCTCCGCTCCCCCGCCGCCTGAGCCCAGCTCCAGCGAACACAGTAGCGGCCCGGGACCGGCCACGCCAACTTGGGCTGACGGCGGGACCCAAGCAGGAGCAGAATTCGGCAGCAACTTCAGCGGCTCCAGCACCGGTACCAGTGGCCCCAGCAGCAGCGGACCCAGGAGCGGCAGCAGCGGCAGATCCCGCAGCAACGGCTTCGGGGTGAGCAGCGTCAGTGGACACGGCAACGGCAGCTTCAGCAGCGGTGGTGGCTCCGGGGGTGGCAGCTACAACAGCAGCAGAGGCGGCAGCAGCGGCTCAGTTTGCCCCGTAGGAAAAGCAAGTGCCCAGCTCCAGAAATCAGAACAGCAGCCCGACGACCCAGGCAGCAACTTGACTGAGACCACAATCACCCAAGGTAACTGGGATTGCACCAGGGAAGGGTCTCACTTGGTCACAAGCTGACTTGGATCCCTCAACAGACCAGAAATCTAAACCTCTTTATTGATAGAGGATCTGGTCATTATAATAACTACTCTTGCATACATACTCGGAGCTGTTTTTGATTGAATGTGTACAGTGTTTAGTTAAATTTTAGAATCTACCAGTATTTTATTCCACTCAGCCGGCTTGAATACTCCTATAGCAGGGAAACTCAACCCCTAAGAACATCTTTGTAGGTACTCTGAGAGTCTTAAGAGCCACACCTAATACCTTAAGGTCCTACCCTGAAAATATATTACATCAAATCAATTGATACAGCTAAGAATACACAGCTAGCTAGAAAATCTAAGCATTAACTTAATCCAAGATGCAAAAATATATACATTATAACACAAGAAACACTAAAAAGCAAGACGATATAAATCCACCTAAAAGTATTAATGCATCAGAAATGTCCTCCAGTGAGAAAGAGTTAGAGGAAATGCCTGAGAAAGAGTTCAAAAGAATAATTATAAATATGTTCAAAGAGGTCAAAGAACACATGAAAACAATCAAAGAAGAAATCAAAGAGGAAATCAAAGAGGAAATCAAAGGAATCAAAGAAGAGGCAGGACACCAATTTAATGAAATAAAGAAAGCAATACAAGACATAAATAGAGAAATAGAAATAATAAAGAAAAACCAGTCAGAATTACTAGCAATGAAGAACACAGTTAATGAAATAAAAAACTCTGTAGAAAATCTCACCAGTAGGATGGATGAGGGAGAGGACAGAATATCTAAGCTAGAAGACCAGGTGGCAGACCTAATGCAGTCCAACAAAGAGAAAGACAAACTTATAGAAAAGTATGAGTGGGAATTTCAAGATATTCGGGACACTATGAAAAGATCCAATATAAGAATTCAGGGCATAGTAGAAGGAGAAGAACTCCACTCCAGAGGCATAGTAGGCATCTTCAACAAAATCATAAAGGAAAATTTTCCCCAAATTGGGAAAGAGGTGCCAATACAGATACAGGAAGCCTTTAGAACCCCAGCCAGACAAAACCCAGAAAGAAACTCTCCTCGCCACATTATACTCAAACGTCCAAACACACAAACCAAAGAAAAAATATTGAAAGCAGTTAGAGAGAAAAATCAAGTTACCTACAAAAGCAAGCCCATCAGGATTACAGCAGATTATTCAACACAAACTTTTAAAGCCAGAAGGGCTTGGAGTGATATATTCCAAGTTCTGAAAGATAACAACTGTCAACCAAGGTTACTTTATCCTGCAAAGTTATCCATCCAAATAGATGGAGAAATAAAGACATTCCATGACAAAAGCAGGTTAAAGGAGTATCTGAAGACAAAACCAGCTCTACAGAAAGTACTTGATAGAATCCTCCATGCTGAACAAAAGGAAAAGCACACATATAAGGAACCTAGAAAAAACAAGCTATACTCAAATACCAGTTAACAGAAGAGAGCACAGGTAGAACCAGAAACACACACACACACACAAAAATGGCAAACATAAATACACACCTTTCAATAATATCTCTTAATATCAACGGTCTCAATGCCCCAACGAAAAGACATAGATTTGCAGACTGGGTTAAAAAGCAGGATCCTACAATTTGTTGTCTCCAAGAAACTCACCTTTCTACAAAGGATAGACATTATCTTAGGGTGAAAGGTTGGAAGACGGTGTTTCAAGCAAATGGGCCTAGAAAACAAGCAGGGGTTGCTATCCTAATATCAGACAGGGTAGACTTTAGTCCGACGTTAGTCAAGAAAGATAAGGAAGGTCACTTTATATTGATTAAGGGCACACTCCAACAGGAGGACATTACAATCCTAAACATATATGCACCTAACATGGGGGCTCCCAAATTCGTCAAACAAACACTATTAGAACTAAGGTCACAGATAACACCAAACACAGTGGTGGTGGGTGACTTTAACACCCCACTCTCATCAATTGACAGGTCATCTAGGGAAAGAATAAACAGAGAGGCATCTGGACTAAATGAGGTCATAGAAGGAATGGACCTAACAGATATATACAGGACATTTCATCCAAAGGCTGCAGAATATACATTCTTTTCAGCAGCACATGGAACATTCTCTAAAATAGACCATATGTTAGGACACAAAGCAAATCTTAACAAATTCAGGAAAATTGAAATAATTCCTTGCATTCTATTTGACCACGATGGAATTAAACTACAAATCAGTAGCAAGAAAGGCTATAGAGCATACACAAAATCATGGAAACTAAACAATACACTACTAAATGATGAGTGGGTCAATGAAGAAATCAAAAAGGAAATCAAAAAATTTATAGAGTCAAATGATAATGAGAACACAACATACCAAAATCTCTGGGACACAATGAAGGCAGTTCTAAGAGGTAAATTTATAGCCTTAAGTGCCTATATTAAGAAATTAGAAAGGTCGCAAGTAAACGACCTAATGCTTCGCCTTAAAGCCTTGGAAAAAGAAGAACAAGGCAAACCAAAAAGTAGTAGACGGGAAGAAATAATAAAGATTAGGGCAGAAATTAATGAAATAGAAACAAAAAGAACAATCCAAAGAATTAATGAAACAAAGAGTTGGTTCTTTGAAAGGATAAACAAGATTGATAAACCCTTAGCAAATCTGACCAAAAGAAAGAGAGAAGAGACACAAATTAATAAAATCAGAGATGAACAAGGTAACATCACAACAGATTCCAGAGAAATTCAAAAAATTATAGGGACATACTATAAAAGCATATACTCCACAAAGTATGAAAATCTGAAAGAAATGGATGATTTCCTTGATCTATATGACCTACCTAAATTAAATCAAAATGAGATTAATCACATAAATAGACCTATAACAAACATGGAGATCCGAGCAGTTATCAATAATCTCCCAACTAAAAAAAGCCCAGGCCCGGATGGATTCACTGCTGAATTTTACCAGACTTTTAAGGAGGAGCTAACACCATTGCTTCTTAAGCTTTTCCAGGAAATAGAAAAAGAAGGAATCATACCAAACTCCTTCTATGAGGCCAGCATCACCCTGATACCAAAACCAGGCAAAGATAGAACAAAAAAAGAAAACTACAGACCAATCTCCCTCATGAACATAGATGCAAAAATTCTCAACAAAATATTGGCAAACAGAATACAAGAGTATATCAAAAAGATCATTCACCCTGACCAAGTAGGCTTTATCCCAGAGATGCAGGGATGGTTCAACATACGCAAATCTATAAATGTAATACATTACATAAATGGGTTGAAGGACAAAAATCACATGATCATCTCATTAGATGCAGAGAAAGCATTTGACAAAATCCAACATCCCTTCATGATAAAAGTCCTACAGAGACTGGGAATAGAAGGAACATATCTCAATATAATAAAGGCTATTTATGACAAGCCTACAGCCAACATATTACTAAATGGGGAAAAACTGGAAGCTTTTCCACTAAAATCAGGAACAAGACAAGGGTGTCCACTGTCTCCACTTCTATTTAATATAGTTTTGGAAGTCTTAGCCATAGCAATAAGGCAAGAGACACACATAAAAGGGATACAAATTGGAAAGGAAGAAATCAAGTTATCATTATTTGCAGATGACATGATTCTATACATAAAGGACCCTAAAGACTCTACTAGCAAGCTGTTAGAGCTGATCAAAACCTACAGCAATGTAGCAGGATACAAAATAAATACACAGAAATCAGTAGCCTTTGTATATGCTAACAACAAACACACAGAGGATGAAATCAGAGAATCACTCCCATTCACAATTGCATCAAAAAAAATAAAATACCTTGGAATAAACCTAACCAAGGAAGTAAAGAATCTATACAATGAGAACTTTAAAACACTCAAGCGAGAAATTGCAGAAGACACTAGAAAGTGGAGAAACATCCCTTGTTCCTGGCTTGGAAGAATCAATATCGTGAAAATGGCAATCTTACCTAAAGCAATCTACACATTTAATGCAATCCCTATCAAAATTCCAAAGGCTTTCTTCATGGAAATAGAAAAAACAATCCAAAAATTCATTTGGAATCATAAAAAACCTTGAATATCTAAAATAATACTGAGCAACAAAAAAGAGGCTGGTGGTATCACCATACCTGATTTTAACCTATACTACAGAGCCATAGTAACAAAAACAGCATGGTACTGGCACAAAAACAGACATGTAGATCAGTGGAACAGAATAGAGGACCCAGATGTAAGCCCAAGTAGCTATAGCCACCTGATATTCGATAAAAATGCCAAAAATACTCATTGGAGAAGAGACAGCCTCTTCAGCAAATGGTGTTTTGAAAACTGGATAAATATCTGCAGAAGGATGAAAATAGATTCTTCTCCCTCGCCATGCTCAAGAATTAAGTCCAAATGGATAAAGACCTTCACATCAGACCGGAAACTTTGAAACTGCTAGAGGAAAAAGTAGGGGAAACCCTTCAACATATTGGTCTTGGCAAAGACTTTCTGAATACAACCCCAATTGCTCAGGCAATAAAACCACAGATTAACCACTGGGACCTAATGAAATTACAAAGATTTTGCACCGCAAAGGACACAGTGAAAAAAGCAAAGAGGCAACCTACAGAATGGGAAAAAATCTTCGCCAGCTATATATCTGATAGAGGATTAATATCTAGGATATACAAAGAACTCAAAAAGTTAACTAATAAGGAATCAAACAAGCCAATCAAAAAATGGGCTAAGGAGCTAAATAGAGAGTTCTCAAAGGAAGAAATACGAATGGCATATAAGCACCTAAAAAAATGTTCTACGTCACTAGTCATCAGGGAAATGCAGATTAAAACTACATTGAGATTCCATCTCACTCCTGTCAGATTGGCCACCATCATGAAAACAAATGATCATAAATGTTGGCGGGGATGTGGAAAAAAAGGAACCCTTCTGCACTGCTGGTGGGAATGCAATCTGGTTCAGCCATTGTGGAAAACAGTGTGGAGGTTCCTAAAGCAGCTAGAGATTGATCTACCATATGACCCAGCTATAGCACTCCTAGGCATATATCCAAAGGACTCATCTCATTTCCTTAGAAGTACATGCTCAACCATGTTTATTGCTGCTCAATTTATAATAGCTGGGAAATGGAACCAGCCTAGATGTCCCTCAACAGATGAGTGGATAATGAAGATGTGGTACATTTATACAATGGAGTTCTACTCAGCGGTAAAGAAAAATGAAGTTATGAAATTTGCAGAAAAATGGATGGACCTGGAAAGTATTATACTAAGTCAGGTAACCCAGGCCCAGAAAGCCAAGCGCCACATGTTCTCTCTCATATGGGGATCCTAGCTACAGATGACTGGGCTTCTGTGTGAGAATGAAAATACTTAGTAGCAGAGGCCAGTAAGTTGAAAAGGTGACATAAAGGGTGGAGAAAGGAAGGGAGGAGGATACTTAATAGGTTGATATTGTATATATGTAATTACAATGATTGTAATGAGGAGGTAATATGATTGAGAATGGAATTTCAAAGGGGAAAGTGTGGGGGTGGGGAGGGAGGGAATTACCATGGGATATATTTTATAATCATGGAAAATGTTAATAAAAATTAAAAAAAAAATTGTAAAATAGGGGCTGGAGAGATGACTTAGCAGTTAAGGCATTTGCCTGCAAAGCCAATGGATCCCAGTTCAATTCTCCAGGACCCACATACACCAGATGCACAAGGAGGCTCATTCATCTGGAGTTCGTTTGCAGTGGCTAGAGGCCCTAGTGTGCCCATTCTCTCTCACACCCTCTCTCTCTCTCTCTGCCTCTTTCTGTCTCTCAAATAAATAAATAAATAAAATATTTTTAAAAATTGTAAAATATATTTTGGGAGCTGGAGAGATTGCTCAGTGGTTAAGGCACTTGCCTGCAAAGCCTAAGGACCTGGGTTTGATTCCCCAGAACCCACATAAAGGCAGATGCACAAGTTGTGCATGCACGTGGAGTTTGTCTGCAGTGGCTACAGGACCTGGTATGTCCCTTCTTTCTTTCTCCATGCTGTTGCTCTCTGCACACAAATAAACAAATATTTGAAAAATATATTTTGGGGGCTGGGGAGATGGGTCAGCAGTTGAAGGTGCTTGCTTACAAAGCCTGATGCCCTGGGTTTGATTTCCCAGTACTCACATTAAGCCAGATGCACAAAGTGGCATATGCATTAAAGTTCATTTGAAGTGGTAGGAGGCCCTGGTGTACTCATGCTTATTCTCTCTGTTTGTAACTAAATAAACATAAAAATTTTTTTTTTTGTTTATTTATTTGAGAGAGAAAGAGGGAGACAGAGAGAGTGTGAGTATAGGCATACCAAGGCCTCCTGCCACTGCAAATGAACTCCATATTCATGCACCACTTTGTGCATCTGGCTTAACATAGGTCCTGGGTGATTGAATCTGGGCCACTAGGCTTTGAAAGCAAGTGCCTATAACCACTGAGCCATTTTCTTCCAGCCTCTACATGCATATGCCTCTACATGCATATGCCTCTACATGCATCTGCATACACACGTGTATACACTACACATATTTTGCACATAAACACACTCAACAAAAGAATTCAAAGATGAAAATATCTTTGTTTTTACTATATAGATTTAATGGAACAAAAGAGGTACTAAGATTACTATTTTTAATATATATATATTAAATATATATAAATATAAAAAAATATATATATGTATGTAAAGGGAGAGAGAGAGAATGGGTACACTAGGGTATCCTGTCACTGCAAATGAACTCCACTTGTATGTGCCACTTTGTACATCTGGCTTTATGTGGGTACTGGGAATTCAAATCAGGCCATCAAGTTTTGCAGGCAAGTGACTTTAACAGCTTAGCCATCTCTTCAGCCCTTTGGTTGCTATTTTAGACTTGAGCTCATCTCTTTCAAATTAGTGATGTTGAATGATTATAAAGAGAAGTACAGGGCTGGAGAGATGGCTTAGTGGTTAAGTGCTTGCCTGTGAAGCCTGAGGTCCCCAGTTTGAGGCTCCATTCCCCAGGACTCACATTAGCCAGATGCACAAGGGGGCGCACGAGTCTGGAGCTCATTTGCAGTGGCTAGAGGCCCTGGTGCACCCATTCTCTCTCCCTCTGTCTATCTGCCTCTTTCTCTCTCTGACTGTTGCTCTCAAATGAAGAAATAAAAATAAACAACAACAACAAAAAGAGAAGTACAGTATGCTTTGTATGCACAAAAAGCAGAATACCATAAGTGGTAGTTTTAATGGATGTTCTCCAATAGATTCAGGAGTTTATTAAAGCTTGTAACTTAGACCTCCAGCCACCTGGCTGGAGGAGGTGTCACTGTGGACAGATTCTGTGATCCAGCCCTAAGGTGTTACTGGGGATGGATCTGAATTCCAGCCTAAAGGTATGCAGAAAGCAGTCTGAGTTCTGCTTGGGGTTTCCAGAGTGTGTTTGCTTGTAGTGCTGGTGGTGGTCTTTCTCTCTGCATGGATTTGGTAAAGGGGGCCAAATTCTTTCACCATTATGAAACTTCCCCTGTATCTGTAAGTTTCAAGTAAATCCCTTCTTCCATAACTGTCTGGTCTGGAGGTTCATCCCAGCAACATGAAGCTGGCTATAACATCATACATGAGACCAAACCTTACATATATTCTAATTTTTCTTCAAAGATTAATTTGTCCAAAAAACACAAATAAACAAACAACCTTGGTATAGCAGTGTGCCCTTGTAATACCAGTAATTGGGAAGAGACAAGAGGGTCATGACTTCAAGGTCATCCTCAGCTTTATAAAATTCAATGCCAGCCTGATTACCTAAAACCCTTTTCAGGGCTGGAGAAATGGCGTAGCGGTTAAAGTGCTTGCCTATAAAGCATAAGGACTCATGTTTGACTCTTCAGGTCCCACATAAGGCAGAAGCACAAAGTAACACAAGCATGTAGGTAGCACATACACACAAGGGGGTGCATGTGTGTGGAGTTTGAATGCGGTGGCGGGAGGCCCTGGCATGCCAATTTTCTTCCCCTCTCTCTCTCTCACATACACACACATAAAAAAAAAAAAAAAAAAGGCCTGTCTGATGGGCTTGCCTCAAAAGAAAAAAAAAACACCTTTCCTGAAAAACAAAATAATTTGTTCTCATAAGAAAGAGTTTCCTATGTTGTCATTATCTTTAGCTTCTGGTCTCATTAGAGCAACTTCTTCATGGAATGACTCTGTGGGCGAATAACTGCTCATAAATTCTAGTCAGTCCTTTGGCTTTTTATTTTCTCTTGAGACAAGGTTTCATGTAGCCTGGACTGGCCTTGAACTTGCCACATACTTGAAGATGTCCTTGAATTTAAAAAAAATATTTTATTTAGCTGGGTGTGTTAGCATATGCCTTTAATACCAGCACTTGGGAGGCAGAGGCAGGATTGCCTTCAGTTCAAATCCATTTTGTGTATATGACTTTATATGGGTTCTGGGGCCTCAAACTCAGGTTGTTAGGTTTTTCAGGCAAGTGCCTCAACTGCTAAGCCATTTTTCAGGCATGACCTTGAATTATTATTTAAAATTTATTTATTTATTTATTTAACAGAGGGAATGGGAGGGAGGGAGAGGGGGGGGCGCATACCAGGGCCTCCAGCCACTGCAAACAAACTCCAGACGCATGTGCCACCTTGTGTATCTGGCTAATGTGGGTCCTGGGCAATCGAACTGGGTCCTTTGGCTTTGCAAGCAAACGCCTCAACCACTAAGCCATCCTTCCAGCACATGACCTTGAATTTATTTATTTTAAATACTTTATTTATATTTATTTATTTATTTGACAGAGAAAGAGGGAGAGAGAGAGAATAAATGGGCGCTCCAGGGCCTCCAGCCACTGCAAACAAACTCCAGACACGTGTGTCCCTTTGTGCTTCTGGCTAACGTGGGTCCTGGGGAATTGAACCTTTGGCTTTGCAGGCAAACACCTTAACTGATAAGCCATCTCTCTAGCCCTTGAATCATTCTGCCACCTACTCAAGTGATGAGATTATAGGCTTGTGCCACCACAACTTATTTATAAAGTGCGAGAATGGAACCCAGGGCTTTGTGCAAACTATACAAGCACTGTACTAACTGAGCCACATTCCGAGCACATCTCTTGGCTCTTGAGTGAATGAATGAATGCATAAAATGAGAAATATAAAATCCATAAGATTGAATTTTTAGGTACTTGTCTAAGTATTTATCTGTATAAAATGAGGAAAATAAAGTAATTTTTTGTGGTATTTTCCATTTCCAGAACACGGATTATACAGGTTACTATGTGAAAGGATGTCTATCCATTGGCCGTCATTGTAGGGACTGCAGAAACTATGTAAGTTACAGAACAGTAATTGTAAATATGAAATGTATGGAGAAAAACAAGAAGAAAAAGGGACCATAGTATAGTTCTAGGTTGTAGGAAAAATTCAGTTCCTACAGGGCATGGTGACATATTTCTGTAATTTGAGAAACTGAGGCAGAAAGATGGCTGCGAGTTAGAGGGCCACCTAAGATACACACTGTTCCAAGCCAGCCCTAGCCAGGGTCTCAAAATGTATTACTCAGTTCAGTTCCTTCATTTCATTAGCCATTTTTGCTATACTCAATAGCCACACATGACTAGAAGCTACTGAAAGAAACTGAATAAAATATTGTGGTTATTGCCAGGTGTCGGGAGCCACTTGCCTGGACATTTGTTTATGAGCAGTGTACACTGACATGGTGGGCCAGAGAGAAGCAGAATGTTTTGCCAAGCATGAGATTAGATATCAGCTGAGGTTCTGGGAATTGAGAAAGAAGTAACATTTTGAGCTAAAGGCTAAGATTTGACTGTTCTTTGACCAATGTAGGAGGATGTGGCTTTCTCAAGAGATCCTGTGTAAATATTAGCATTTTTCTGCTTGCATTCTTGTGCTCTGAGAAGTATAAAATAGCTGAACTAAATAAAGTCGGGGCTTTAGTATTCGCTGATAGCCCTCCTGAGTTCATCTTTTGTCTTTTGTCTTTTTTCTTAATCCTCACTCCCTCCTCAGGTACTATTCCACTCTGTGGGCTCCGGCAGCCAGGTGTGGTGGTGCATGCCTTTAATCCTAGTACTCATGAGGATGAGGTAGGAGGATCACTGTGAGTTCCAGGCTAGCCTGGGCTAGAGTGAGATCCTACCTTGAAAAAACAGCCAGGTATGGTGGCGTACACCTTTAATCACAGCACTTGGGAGAGAGGTAGGAGGACTGCCATGAGTTTGAGGCCACCCTGAGACTACATAGTGAATTCCAGGTCAGTCTGAGCTAGAGTGAGACTCTACCTTGAAAAACAAAACAAAACAACAAAAAGCTTCCAGTAAGATGGCTGCATAGGAGTCACAACAAACCAGCCTAGGAGGGATTTAAGCAAAACCACAGCAAAATACACTTTTCTTCTGAAAAGTCAAGATGTATTGGTTTTTATCAGCCACAGCAGAGAAACAGGAGAGATCAAGATCTACCAGAAAGGAGGAAACTGGCCAGAATCCACTGAGGTGCTTGCGGCCCCTATCTGTGCAGATCCACATGCCTGCCTGCCCGGCTTGGAGCTGCAGGAGCAGAAACCAAACAAGGGGATTTTCCAACCTCATCAGCCACCTTGCAAAGTCAAGAAACTTGAAGGAGAGACAGCAGAGACCAGCTGAAGGGGATATATGTGGGACCAGCTGAGCAGTTCCAGTACACCAGGCTTCCTCCCATCCCCCAACCCTTGGGCAGTGAACCTCTGGAGAATGGATTCAGCTTCAGTGGCCGGGCATCCAGCACAGCTGATCAGAGCACCAGATCCACAGCACAACATGGAGGGATCAAGATGGGCACTCAGCATTGGTGAAATTGGAAGCCACCTCAAGAGATAATGAGGCCGAGATTGTAATGGGGAGGTAATATGATGGAGAATGGAATTTCAAATGGGAAAGTGTGGGGGTGGGGAGGGAGGGAATTACCATGGGATATATTTTATAATCATGGAAAATGTTAATAAAAATAAAAAAAAAAAAGAGAGATAATGAGGCCAAAAGACAAAAAAGCACGTACATAGGCCTGCACTGGAAGTAGTAATCTCTCTTTCCATGTCAGGGCAGGTATGGTTTACATATTTGTGGTTGGCTTTACTATTTCAATTAAGCTGTGTTTGAGGGTTGACTGTTGTTGCCTTTCATGCTTTCAGATTCATGGGGCCTTTGTCTTTTTCTTCTGTCATTATTGGGGGCAGGGTCTGATTCAGACCCAGGCTGACCTGGAACCCATTTAAGAACAGAAATCTCAACTTCCCAGCTGACAGGATTAAGGGTATAGAGCAACACACACCCTTAGGGATTTTGGCTTCACACAGTTATCTGTTTGTTTCAATCCCCACACTTGCATACTCTGTGCTGGTTTTTGTTTTGTATTTTGTTATTGTTTTGGTTTTTCAAGGTAGGGTCTCACTCTAGCCCAGGCTGACCTAGAATTCACTATGTAGGTCCAGGGTTGTGTGGAACTCTTGGTGATACTCCTACCTCTGCCTCCACAGTGCTGAGATTAAACGCATGTGCCACCATGCCTGGCAATAACTCTTAATATCAGTGGCCTCAATGCCCCAACCAAAAGACACAGGCTTGCAGACTGGATTAAAAGGCAGGATCCTACTGTTTGTTGCCTCCAGGAAACTCATCTCTCAATAAAACATAGACACTGTCTTAGGGTGAAAGGATAGAAAACAGTATTTCAAAATGGGCCTAGGAAACACACAGGGGTTGCTATCCTAATATCTAACAGGATAGACTTCAAACCAACATTAGTGAGGAAAGTTAAAGAAGGTCACTTTGTACTAATTAAAGGACCACTCCAACAAGAGGACATTATAATCCTAAACATATATGCACCTAACATGGGGGTTCCCAATTTCATCAAACAAACAGTATTAGATTTAAGGTCACAGAAAACACCAAGTACAATTGTACTGAGTAACTTCAATACCCCACTCTCATTAATTGACAGGTCATCCTAGCAAAAAATAAACAGAGAGACATCTGTATTAAATGATGTCATGGAACAAATGGACCTAACAGATATTTACAGAACATTCCATCCAAATGTTGCAGAATACACATTTTTCTCAGCAGCACATGGAACATTCTCCAAAATTGACCATATATTAGGACACAAAGCAAATGTTAACAAATACAGGAAAAGTTAAATAATTCCTTGTACTCTATCTGACCACAATGGGATTAAACTACAAATCAACAAGAAAGACTACAGAGCATACAGAAATTCATGGAGACTAAATAGTACACTATTAAATGATGAATGGGTCATTGAAATCAAAAAGGAAATCAATAAATTCATAGAACCAAATGATGATGAGAATACAACATACCAAAAGCTTTGGGACACAATGAAAGCAGTCCTAAAAGGGAAATTTATAGCTCTAAGTGCCTATATTAAGAAATTAGAGCTGGGCATGGTGCACACCTTTAATCCCAGCACTCAGAAGGCAGAGGTAGGAGGATCACCATGAGTTCAAGGCCATCCTGAGACTACATAGTAAGTTCCAGGTCAGCCTGGGCTAGAGTGAGACTTTACCTTGGGAAAAAAAGAAAAAAGAAGAAAGAAAGAAAAAGAAATTAGAGAGTTCACCGTAAACAAGTTAGTGCTTCACCTTAAAGCCTTGGAAAAAGAACAAGGCAAACCAAAAATCAGTAGATGGGATGAAACAATAAACATTAGGGCAGAAATTAATGAAATTGAAACAAAAAAAATCCAAAGAATAAATGAAACAAAGAGTTGGTTCTTTGAAAGGATAAACAAGATTGATAAGCCCTTAGCAAATCTGACCAAAAGAGAGAAAAAACAAAACTTAATAAAATTAGAGATGAAAAAGGCATCATTACAACAGATATCAAAGAAATTCATAAAATCATAAAGACACACTTTAAGTATACATATGCCTCTAAGTTTGAAAATCTGAGAAAATGGATGATTTCCTTGATTTATATGACCCACCAAAATTAAATGAAGATGAGATAAACCATTTAAATAGACCTATACCAAGTACAGAGATCCAAGCAGCTATAAAAAGTCTCCCAACTAAAAAAAAAAAAAAAAAAGTCCAGGCCCAGATGGATGCACTGGTGAATTTTACCAGACCTTCATGGAAAAACTAATACCATGCTTCTCAAATGTTTCCATAAAATAGAAAAAGAAGCCGGGTGTGGTGGTGCACGCCTTTAATCCCAGCACTCGGGAGGCAGAGGTAGGAGGATTGCCATGAGTTCAAGGCCACCCTGAGATGACAGAGTTAATTCCAGGTCAGCCTGGACCAGAGTGAGACCCTACCTCGAAAAAAAAAAAAACCAAAAACCAAAACTAGAAAAAGAAGCAATTCTACCAAATTCCTATGAAAGTAGTAGCATCACCCTGATACCAAAACCAGACAAAGACAGAACAAAAAAAGAAAATTACAGGGGGTGGGCTGGATTTCCACTCTAGGAAGGAAGATGGAGAGCAGGTTATGTGGAAGCTGGTGGGGGCATTTGCCAGCGACACCAGAGCATGGGCTGGAAGTGGAGTAGCCAGGAGCTATGTCGCAGAAGCTCTGGGCTCGACAATGGCAACGGTGGTGGTGGCTGTGCTTGAGCTGCGGGAAGATAAAGAGCAATGATGCGAGCAGCGCAGGCCAGCGGTACTGCATGATGACTGATTCCGAGCCTGCAGCTGGCTGCGCAGTCTGCCTGCAAGTCTGAGATACCTCCAAAGAGCTGCCAAGGAAAAGTCCTGGATGCTATGGAACTTTGTTGAAAGATGTCTGGTAGCCTTGGCTTCCTGGTCTTGGGCTTTCTGCTGCATGTCTCTTTTAGCTTTGATAGTGAGTTTCCATCTTTATGGAAACTTACTTCTTACTTCTTACTTCTTACTTCTGTTAATATTGATATCCATAGCAGGCATACTATTTAAATTCCAAGATGTACTTTCCAGAACAGCCATCCTCTTCTCACCTTTATGTTCCCATGCCTACTGGCATTCCACGTGATGACATCTTCATCAGAAACAAAGATGGAGTATGTCTGAATCTTATTTTGGTGAGCTACACAAAAGACAATTCACCCTATTCCCCAACTGTGATTTATTTTCATGGGAATGCAGGCAACATAGGTCACAGGCTCCTGAACGTGTTGCTCATGCTGGTTAACCTCAAAATTCACCTTCTCCTTATGGACTACCGAGGCTTTGGGAAGAGTGAAGGGGAAGTGAGTGAAGAAGGGCTCTACTTGGATTCTGAAGGTATGCTGGACTATGTGATGACCAGACCTGACCTTGCTAAAACCAAGGTTTTCCTGTTCAGCCATTCCTTGGGAGGTGCAGTGGCTATTCATTTGGCTTCTGAAAATTCTCATGGGATTTCAGCCATTATGGTGGAGAACATGTATGGTGGAGGATATGTATGATGGAGAATACCACATATGGCCAGCACTTTATTTTCATTCTTCCCTATGCGGTACCTTCCTCTGTGGTACTACAAGTTCTTATCCTACAGAAAAGTCTCTCAATGCAGAATGCTTTCTCTTTTCATCTATGGACTCTCCAACCAGCTAATCCCACCGGTAATGATGAAGCAACTTTACAAGCTTTCCCCGTCTCAGACTAAGAGGCTGGCCATTTTTCCAGATGGAACACATAATGACATATGGCAGTGTCAAGGCTATTTCACGGCCCTTGAGCAGTTCATCAAAGAAGTGATCAAGAGTCATTCTCCTGAAGAAATGACAAAAACTTCATCCAATGTGACCATCATATGAGTCTTGCCACTTTTATCATTTGAGTTGTGCTGAGTAATCTGATCTAGATCACTCCTTTCTGGAAGTGATTTGGGTCTGTACTTACTGAAGAATGATGGAAGCTTGCCACTGGCCTCAGTGCTCCCTGGTGATGGTCCTAATCGTTTGTACATTTGGGAATTGTAATTCTTGAGATTATTTCATACATTTTCATCAGAACTCTGTCTAGTTATGAATCCATAGCTTTAAAGTCATTGTAATAGAGATTCTTTAGAAGTTTCTTATTGCTTAAGAGGTATGATGCGTGTTATGCTTGGAAGGAGATATGTGAATAAGAAATCTTTGATGTCACTTCTTTAGTAAATAATGGGATAATCATGGTAAGCAAGCCTAGTTCTATAACTGTATTTTCACCTTAAAAGTTACAATGAAGCCAGGCATGCTGGCGCATGCCTCTAATTTTAGCATTTGGGAGGCAGAGGTAGGAGGATCACCATGAGCTTGAGGCCACCCTGAGACTACAGAGTGAATTCCAGGTCAGCCTGTGCTAGAGCAAGACCCTACTTCAAAAAACCAAAAAAAAAAAAAAAAAAAAAAGGTACAATGAACTGTATGAATGATGGTATTTTATTCTTTCACTTATGTAATGTAGTGTTTTAATGTAAATAGCAGTTCACATACATACATATATATATGTATATATGTATATATATATGTATACATATATATATGTATATATACACACACACACACACACACACACACACACACACACACACACATATATATATATATATATATATATATATATATATATATATATATACACTTACCTGGGTTAATCTATTTTTATGTAAACTCTATTTTGTTTTTGGCAAGAAGTATATGTGAGGCCTATGTGCAGGGTGCCATTGACTTGCCCTGGTGAGTACAGACCTCCAGCCTTTTCTTAATAAACGGGACTGTTGCAAATGTTAATGTACCGTGTTTTGTTAGGTATAGCCTGGATCACATCTTCTAGAAAAAGAAATTTAGAATTCATTGCCATTTTTTGTGAAATTTGAATTTTTTTAACATTCGTAGTTTTGGTAGCAAGGAGAATTGTAGCTTCTGTTAGTTTTGTAAGTCTGTGGATGAACCACTAGCAGCCATCATAGCAAAAGCTAGAACTTACTGTAGAGTCACATTAGGGTTAGGGTTAATACATGATTGTACATACTACTTATGAAATTCCCACACTTGATCTAAGTCCCAGTACTTAGGACTTGCCTAATCAAACAAGTGAAGGATTGTTTAGTGAACTTTTTGAAAATAAATGTTGTCAAAAAAGGAAAAAAAAATCAAGGAAAGAAGAAAGCTTTTATTTTTTTGGCTTAATACTACAGTGGCTGGGAAATAGAACTGTGTCAAAAGGCAATCAGGAAATACTATTTGTAGCTTTTTTCATGTGGGAACAAAAAAGTTCTGTTGCCTTTTGTCACAGAACCTATTATACATTTAACAGTAAAATGCTGTAGATGGGAAGTGGTAATTAGTTGTATTAAAGTCTGAAAAAAATCTTATTTAAAGCAAAAAGCCCTTTGAAACCTGCAAAATTTTCCTTAGTAACATGAGCTATGAGGTAGCATCGTGTCAAGTTGTTCCTGGGCATTTCGGGAGTGTGCTGGCACTGAGGCCGCTCGCACTGTCAGCTTCATTACAGCACTTTTCCAAGCTTCGGTGACATTTACTGGCCTTTTGCACACAGCCAGAGACAACAAGCCCTTCATCCTGACCTTAAGTTAACACTTTTCCCATGGACACAGAGCTAGTACTTTTTTTTTTTTTTTTTTTTTTGCGCCAAGTATCACTCAGCCTTCACTTTATGCCAGTGTATAGAGACTGAGTATATATATGTGTAAGTATGATTTTCAAAGAATAATACTTTTCTATAAATTTCAATTGTAAAATGTCTTTTTTTAGGAAGAGTTGCTAATTCATATCATGAAGGTTGTATTTTGTATAAATTCATCACAATTAAAGGCTACCTTCCATCTTATCATTATGTAGAATGATTATCCTATATAGTCATACATGACAAAGGAAAGAAATGTAACAGATGCAGTATGTTTGTTTAGAAATGAGTCTTCATGGGGCTGGAGGAATGGCTTAGTGGTTAAGGTGTTTGCCTGCAAAGTCAAAGGACACAGGTTTGATTCTCCAGGACCCACATTAGCCAGATGCACAAGGGGGCACATGCATCTGGAGTTCGTTTGCACTGGCTGGAGGCCCTGGCATGCCCATTCACTCTCTCTCTCCCTCCTCTATCTTCCTCTGTCAAATAAATAAATAAACAAGAATAACATATTTTTAAAAAGATGAGTGTTCATGACACACCAATCTTGTGACTTTTCTTTGTTTTTGAGTTTACAAAGTGCTGTTTGATGCTGTCTGCATGTAGTGCTGGTCAACCACCCTGGAGGGATTTGTCCATGCTGACCAAATGTGAGTGTGACATTAGCTCCATAGTGTTTCCTAGGCTGCCTTTCTCCTTTGCTGGTGTTAGTACTTCAGGGCCACAGTCCTTGTTTGTTGCTAAGTCAGGGCTTTGGCAGTTGCACAGTACTTATGTGTTACTCTCGACCATTTGTCTCCTCCAAGAAGCCTTTATTTCTTCAGCAAAGGGCAGAGGCCATGTTTAGGGATGTAGGGCATCATTCTTCACTAGCTTCTGTGTTGGAGGCTTTCTTTTGATTAGCAGGAGTAGAAACAAGCTTTCACAATGTACAATGGCCCTGGTTCCATTTGGAAGCATCTAATCTTTTCACCAAGCAGTTGGTGTTAGGTGTAAATCAAGCCTTCGTTTTTGGCCCTATCCATAGTGAGAATGGCCGTGCATCCATCTTGAATGTCAGCTTCCAGCCCATTGTACACATTCAGCTAGAGAGATGTTCAGGTGATCTTCAGTTATTAAGCCACTATAAATTTGAAAATACTAAACTTTTGAATATGGCAAGATAAAGTCATTTAGGAAAAATAATCTTAAAACCTCTTATTTTAAGAATCATTAGAGGAGACAACATTATTAAAAAGGATCCTACAAAGAATAATGCAAGCTAAGGAAAGAATGATTTGTGACATAAAACAATACTAATGGGGCAGAGAAGACCTCACAGGAAATTCAGAGGTGATAATATGTCACTGACGAGACTGACTTGGAAACTACAGAACTCTGTGCACATCAAGCCTTTCTAGTACAGTGATAGGCACCTAACACTGTGGCCACCTTATGTTTTTGAAAATTTTTTTGACTATAAAATGATTTGTCTAGTACAATACTGAATTTTTGTCAAAGAGCAGCTTATACTTAGGGCGCGCTGTGAACACCTGATAATTAATAGAAATTAAAGCTTTGGTTGCTGGAGTCATGATATTTTCGTTGTTAAGATTTTCTATCTTCTAATTTGTACCGTTTCTTATTTGGATAAGGTTTGACATGGGTAGAAACAGTTTTGATGTGATTAAAGCATGAAGGCCACATTTGATCTACACACATCTCACAAGCTCAGAATAATAGTGATTCCTGTCAGTGTCCTGTCCACGAACTTAGGGAAATGAGCTCGTGATAAAGTCACCTTTCCACTTAGACCATAGTTGAGATACCATCCTTCTCCTCTGTTCTTCCTCCAACATTGTTTTCCTATTATGTTTGGTAATTATGAAGAAAACTATGAAAGGAAAAATGAGTCATAAGTTCCCTAGCTTAGGTCTCTTCATATTACTCAGGTAAAGGTGGAAATGACAGAACAGACATCTATTTTTAACTTGATGGGTAGACAGTGAAGCACACTGTTTCTTCCTATAATACTTATGCACATCACCTTTGCTAATCAGAAGAAGTATGTTCTTTTGTATGAGGAGATAGACAAATCATCCTGATTATAGTCAACATTTTTGCCAAATGGCACAAATATACCTCCATTTATATTTTGTATCTTTAAAATGTATATTAAATGCTGGAGAGATGGCTAAGCAGTTAAGGTGCTTGCCTGCAAAGGTAAAGGACCTCGGTTTGATTCCCCAGTACCCATGTAAGCCAGATGCACAAGGTGACGCTTGCATATGGAGTTTGTTTGCAGTGGCTAGAAGCCCTGGCACACCCTTTCTCTCTCTTTCTCTTCCTCTCTCTCTCTCTCTCACTCACTCTGCCTCTTTCCCTCTCTCAAATAAATAAATTAATTTAAAAAGTACACTAAAATAGGGTTATGTATAACCAACACATTTTTAAACAAAAGTAGCATCTATACATATATAACAGGTGTATTCTACATAATTTATAACAGTATAGCATATATTGAAAATTCAAGTTGTTTTCAACATATATTCAAATATATTCAGGATAAAGTCAGTCTAATTCCATAATGTGAATCATGTTTTGTTAATGCCATATTTTATTTGAGATGGTAATAACATTTTATAACTCAAATTTTAATGTCACATGTGTACTAACATGGCAAGGAACCACTGCATTATTTTACAATAAACACAACACATTTCTTTTAAAATATCCTTTCTATTTTTCTGTACTGCATGCAATAAATTGATACTTTAAAATTTTTTTTTGTTTGTTTGTTTTGAGGTAGGGTCTCACTCTAGCTCCGAATTCACTATGTAGTCTCAGGGTGGCCTCGAACTCATGGTGATCCTCCTACCTCTGCCTCCTGAGTGCTGGGATTAAAGGCATGCACCACCATGTCTGACAAAAAGTTTAAAAAAAAAGAATATGATGGAAAATGGAGTTTCAAAGGGGAAAGTGGGGGGAGAGAGGATTATAAAAAATATACCATGGGATATTTTTTATAATCATAGAAGTTGTTAATAAAAATTTGAAAAAAACACCAAAAGAAAAGAAAATAACAGCTGGGTGTGGTGGCACATGCTTTTAATCCCAGCACTTGGGAGGCAGAGGTAGGAGGATCATGAATTTGAGGCCACCCTGAGACTACACAGTAAATTCAAGGTCAGCCTGAGCTAGAGTCAGACCCTACCTCAAAAAACCAAAAAAAAGTAAAAAGAGAAAAAGAAAATTACAGGCCAATCCCCTCCCTCATGAACACAGATGCAAAAATTCTCATCAAAATATTGGCAAATAGAATACAAGAATATATCAGAATGATTATTCACACCAACCAAGTAGGCTTTATTCCAGAGATGCAGGGATGGTTCAACATACTCAAATCAACAGATGTAATACACTATATATGGACTGAAGGACAAAAATCACATAATCATCTCAATAGATACAGAAAAGGTATTTGACAAAATTCAACATCCCTTCATGGTAAAAGTCCTACAAAAGGAACATATCTCAATATAATAAAAGCTATTTATGACAAACCTACAGCCAACATAATACTAAGTGGGAAAAAACTTGAAGCTTTTCTAGTATATTCAGGAATAAGACAAGGGTGTCCACTGTCCCCACTTTTATTTAATATAGCACTGGAAGTCTTAGCCATAGCAATAAGGCAAGAGACACTCATAAAAGGGATACAAATTGGAAAGGAAGATATCAAATTATCATTATTTGCAGGTGATATGATTTTATATATAAAGGACCTTAAAGACTCTACCAGCAAACTGTTAGAGCACATAAGTACTTTTTTTTTTTTTCAAGGTAGGGTCTCACTCTAGCCCAGGCTGACCTGGAATTCACTATGGAGTCTCAGGGTGGCCTCGAACTCATGGCAATCCTCCTAACTTGGCCTCCTAAGTGCTGGCATTAAAGGTGTGTGCCACATAAATACTTTTAACAACATAGCAGGATACAGAATAAGTACTCAGAAATCAGTAGCTTTCCCGTATGCTGGGAATCTCTCCCATTCACAATTGCCTCAAAAAAAAAAAAAAAAAAAAAAAAAAGGACCTTGGAATAAACCTAACCAAGGAAGTGAAGGATCTCTACAATGAGAACTTTAAAACACTCAGTGAGAAGACACTAGGAAATGGAAAGACATCCCATGTTCTTGGATTGCAAGAATCAATATTGTGAAAAATATCAATCCTACCAAAAGCAATCTACTCATTTAATACAATTACCATTAAAATTCCAATGATG
Organism: Jaculus jaculus; assembly: GCF_020740685.1. Classification (NCBI taxonomy): domain Eukaryota; kingdom Metazoa; phylum Chordata; class Mammalia; order Rodentia; family Dipodidae; genus Jaculus; species Jaculus jaculus. The sequence goes on from NC_059114.1 coordinate 23,699,274, forward strand.
TTCTTCATGGAAATAGAAAAAAATCCTAAAATTAATTTGGAAGCACAAAAATCCTCAAATATCCAAAAAAAAAATTTGAGCCACAAAAATAAGGCTATTGGTGTCACTATACCTGGTTTTAACCTATATTACAAAGCCATAGTAACAAAAACAGCATGGTACTGGCACAAAGACAGACATGTAGATCAATGGAACAGAAAAGAGGACCCAGATGTTAATGCAGGCAGCTACAACCATCCAATTTTTGACAAAAATATTTGTTGGAGAAAAGATAGCCTCTTCAACAAGTGATGTTGGGAAAACTGGATAGCTAGATGTAGAACAATAAAAATAGATCCTTGTCTTTCTCCATGAATAAGACTCAAATCCAAAGGGACCAGAGACCTTAATATCAGACCTGAAGCTCTAAAACTGCTAGAGGAAAAAGTAGGGTAAACCCTACAACATATTTGCATAGGCAATGACTTTCTGAATTGCTCAGGAAATAAAACCACTAATCAACCAATGGGAGCTCATGAAACTATAAAGCTTTTGTACAGCAAAGGTCACTGTGAATAGAGCAAAGAGGCAACCTACAGAATGGGAGAAAATCTTTGCCAGCTACATATCTGACAGAGGACTAATATCCAGAATATACAAAGAACACAAAAAACAAAACAATAAGAAATCAAACAACCCAGGGCTGGAGAGATGGCTTAGTGGTTAAGCGCTTGCCTGTGAAGCCTAAGGACCCCAGTTTGAGGCTCGATTCCCCAGGACCCACATTAGCCAGATGCACAAGGGGGCACATGCATCTGGAGTTTGTTTGCAGTGGCTGGAAGCCCTGGCATGCCCATTCTCTCTCTTTCTCTCTGCCTCTTTCCCTATCTGTCACTCTTAGATAAATAAATAAAAATAAACAACAAAAAAAATAAAAGATAAAGAAATCAAACAACTCAATTAAAAAATGGGCTAGGGCTGGAGAGATGGCTTAGCAGTTATGCGCTTGCCTAAGGACCCCGTTCGAGCCTAGATTCCCCAGGACCCACGTTAGCCAGATGCACAAGGGGGCGCACATGTCTGGAGTTTGTTTGCAGTGGCTAGAAGACCTGGCGCGCCCATTCTCTCTCTCTCTGCCTCTTTCTCTGTCTGTCACTCTCAAATAAATAAAAATAAACAAAAAAAATTTTTAAATGGGCTAAATAGCCAGGTGTGGTGGTGCACACCTTTAATCCCAGCACTCAGGAGGCTGAGATAGGAAGATCACTGTGAATTAGAGGCCACTCTGAGACTACATAGTGAATTCCAGGTTAGCCTGGGCTAGTGCAAAACCTTACCTTGAAAAACAAAACAAAATAAAAAACAAAATGGGCTAAGTAACTAAATAGAGTTCTCAAAAGAGACGGCATACAGACAGCATATAAACATTAAAAAAAGTGTTCTACATCCTTAGACATCAGGGAAATGCAAATTAAAACTACTTTGAGATTCCATCTCACTCCTGTCAGAATGGCTATCATCAAGAAAAGAAATGACAATAAATGTTGGCGAGGATGTGGAAAAAGAACACTTCTATACTGTTGGTGGGAATGTGGTCCAGCCATTGTGAAAATCAATGTGGAGGTTCTTGAGACAGCTAACAATAGACTTACCATATGATCCAACTATAGCACTCCTAGGGACATATCCTAATGACTCTTCTCATTACCTTAGAGATACTTGCACAACCATGTTAATTGCTGCTCTATTCACAATAGCTAGGAAATGGAACCAGCCTAGATACCCCTCAACAGATGAATGGATAATATAGATGTGGTACACTTACACAATGGAATTCAATTCATCAGTAAAGAAAAATGAAATTTGCAGGGAAATAGGTGGATCAAAAAAGGATTATAGCCAGATGTGGTGATGCACATCTTTAATCCTAACACTCAGGAAGCAGAGGTAGGAGGATTGCTGTGAGTTCAAGGTCACCCTGAGACTACATAGTGAATTCCAGGTAAGCCATAGTGAATTCCTAAGCTAGAGTGAGACCCTACCTAAAAAAAAAAAAAAAAAAAAAAAAGAATTATACTAAGCAAGTAACCCAGACCCAGAAAGCCAAGCATCAAATGTTCTCTTTCTCATATGTGGATCCTAGCTACAGATGTTTAGACCTGTGTGTGAGCTAGGACCAAAAGTCAGTAGCAGAGGCTAGAAAAAGGTATAAGAGAGGGAGGATAGGGAAGGACTTAAGGGGATGGTAGTGTATATATGTAAGTAGAAAAACAGATTACAGGTAGTGGAATGGCCTAAGCGAGGCCAGGGGAAGAGACTGAGTAAAAGAAGGGTGGGGGGAGTGTTGCAGTCAGGTTCACATTGTTGGTAGAAATCACCCAACCAAGAGCAGTTTGTGGGAAAAAAAAAAAAAAAAAAAAGAGGTTTATTTTGGCTTACAGGCTAGAGGGGGAAGCTCCATGATGGCAGGGAAAACGACAACATGAGCAGAGGGTGGACATCACCGCCTGGCTAACATCAGGTGGACAACAGCAATAGGAGAGTGTGCCAAACACTGGCATGGTAAAACTGGTGTAACACCCATAAACCTACCCCCAACAATACACTGCCTCCAGGAGGTGTTAATTCCTAAATTTCCATTAGCTGGAAACCTAGCATTCAGAACTTCTAAGTTTATGGGGGACACCTGAATCAAACCACCACAGGAAGGGTCAATCAAAACTCAAGATATTCTGAATAAGACAGATGAAAGCCTACTTTTTTTTGTTTAATTTTTTTTGTTCATTTTTTATTTATTTATTTGAGAGCGACAGACATAGAGAGAAAGACAGATAGAGGGAGAGAGAGAGAATGGGCGCGCCAGGGCTTCCAGCCTCTGCAAACGAACTCCAGACGCGTGCGCCCCCTTGTGCATCTGGCTAACGTGGGACCTGGGGAACCGAGCCTCGAACCGGGGTCCTTAGGCTTCACAGGCAAGCGCTTAACTGCTAAGCCATCTCTCCAGCCCGAAAGCCTACTTTTTTTTTTTTCCAAGGTAAGGTCTCACTCTAGCCCAGGCTGACCTGGAATTCACTATGTAGTCTCAGGGTGGCCTTGAACTCACAGCAATCCTAATACCTCTGTCTCCTAAGGGCTGGGATTAAAGGCATGTGCCACCATGCCTGGCTTGAAAGCCTACATTTGGATAATGGTACATCCAGAAGCCATAGATTGTTACTAGAAAATTTTCACTGCCAAGGATGGGATATGTTCCAGTGAGCTGTTGGCCAGGGAGATCACTGTTGCCTCCAAAACATTACAGGCTATTGCCAAGGCCCTTGATTTCCCATGAGATGGTAAGTCCCTATTGCTTAAGACTTCACATGTCTGGGTGGCAAGGTCACTGAGAAAACAAGCTGGTGCTGAGCTGAAAACCTTCTCCCTGTAGACCAGCCAACTGAAAGCTGGAAAAAGCTGTACTGCATGAAATCCTATGGGAGACAGAAGTTATCAGTGGTGAAAATAGTGGACACTGGAAACCTCAAGTTTGGCCAGACAGGCCAAATGACCGAACAGTTGCAATAGTGGCATATCTGCTCTGGGGGAAACCAAGTGCTCTCTAGTTGGACTGGAGGCCCGCTCTATGGGAGGGAATACATTCCTGGTACTGAAAACCTAATCAAAAGCCTATGGCAGGGGAGGTAATGAGCCTTGTGGGTATAAAGCCTACTCTTGTCTGGCTAAATGCATATATTATGCTCACTAAACTGCCCTGTAAGCACTACACTTAATGTTCATATTCATATATTTAAAAAAATATTTTATTTTTCTTTATTTGAGAGAGAGAGAGAGAGAGAGAGAATGGGTGTGCCAGGGCCTCAAGCCATTGCAAATGAACTCCAGATGCAAGCACTCCTTTGTGCATCTGGCTTATGTGGGTTCTGGGGAATTGAACCTAGATCCTTTAGCATTGCAGGCAAATGCCTTAATCACTAATCCATTTCTCCATCCCCTTCATATTCATATATTAATGCTACTTTCATTTATGGTTAGAGAAGCTTCTCTTTTCAGATGGTGGTGACCACTGGGATGACCCAAAAGGCTACATAGTGCCTAGAAGAAGGGACAGAGGAGTGCTCAGCACTGAAACATCTCTATCACACCCTCCAAGGCGCAGGGTCCTTTGCAGAAGAGGTGGTAGAAAGAATGTAAGAGCCAAAGGAAGGGTAAGACTCCTTACAATGTAATTGTCCAGACAGAAATTGGCTTCTATATCCACGACCTAGCAATGCCTTCACAAGACCCTCATAATAGGAGGAAAAGATGATGACATCAATATAAAAGAGAGACTAACAGAGAGAAGGAGGGGATATGATGGAAAGTGAAGTTGTGAAGGGGAAAGGTGGGGAGGGAATTATGGTTTATTGTCTGTAAGCATAGAAGTTGTCAATAAAAAAAATTATACATTAAAAAGGTAAAAGAAATCGGGCGTGATGACTCATGCCTTTAATCCCAGCACTTGGGAGGCACAGGTAGGAGAATCTCCATGAGTTCAAGGCCACTGTGAGACTACATAGTGAATTCCAGGTTAATCTGGGCTAGAGCAGGACCCTACCTCAAAAAACAATTGGTTATTACAAGAAGTTTTATTGAACAGCTTTGTATAGACTGGAATATCTTATTTGGGATCTGCTTATGAGAATTCTTTAATTTTCAGTTTTTTCTTGCTTTCCTGAGAGAAAGAGAGAGGGGGGAACAAAACTAAAAAGCAAATGAATAATATCTTCTTAAATCAGTCAGATGAAACTTCATAGAATCATAACATTGTCAGGCTGGATGAGGGATTAAAGATCATATAGAGATACTACACAGTACAGTTAGTAAAGTTCTTATCTCGCAAACACGAGGACCTGAGTTCAATCCCTATAACCCGTGTAAAAATGTCAGGTGTGGTGGCACAGCTTGAAATCTAAGCAATGTGGAGGAGGAGACAGGTATTTTCCTGGGAGTCACATGTGAATCTAACATAATTAGTGAGCTCGAGGCTAATGAGAGAATCTGTCTCAAAAGAAACAGAAGTGGAGATACAGCACAGTTGGTAAAGTGCTTGCTTAGCATGCAAAACATCCTAGGTTCAATACTCAGCACTGCATAAAATAGGTATGGTGATGTAAGCCTGTTATCCTAGCACTTGGGATGTATATGCAAGAGGATCAAGAATTCAAAGGCCATCCTCAGCTACATTAACAAGTTCAATGCCAGCTTGGGCTACAAGAGACCCAGTCTCCAAAAAAAAAGTAGATGGCATGGAGGAATGCCTTAGGAGTTAAGGCGCTTGCCTGCGAAGCCTAAGGATCCAGGTTCAATTCCCTAGTACCCATGTAAACCAGATGCACATGGTGGCACATACATCTAGAATTCGGTTTCAGTGGCCAGAAACTCTGGTGTGCCCATTCTCTCTCTCTTGTTCTCCTTCCCTCTCTCTCTAATAAATAAACAAACAAACAAATAAATAAATAAAACATTAAAAAAGCAGATGCTATTTCTTTTTATTAAAAAATATTTATTTGAGAGAAAGAAGCAGATAGAAAGATTATATATATACATATATATTTCCCTATGTACTCTCAGGGTGGCCTTGAACTCTCAGAAATCCTCCTACCTCTGTCTCCCCTGTGCTGGAATTAAAGGTGTATGCCATCATGCCCAACTTAAAAATATTTCTCTGGGCTGGAGAGATGGTTTAGTGGTTAAGTGCTTGCCTGTGAAGCTAAGGATCCTGGTTTGAGGCTCAATTCCCCAGACCCATGTTAGCCAGATGCACAAGGGGGCACACGTGTCTGGAGTTCATTTGCTGTGGCTGGAGGCCCTGGCATTCCCATTCTCTCTCTCTCTCTCTCTCTCTCTCTCTCTCTCTCTGTCTCTCTCAAATGCATAAATAAAAATTGAATAAAAAATCATTTAAAAAATATTTCTTGTTTTTTTTTTTTTTTTTTTGGTTTTTGAGGTACGGTTCCACTCTAGCCCAGGCTGACCTGGAAGTCACTCTATATTCTCAGGGTGGCCTCGAACTCACAGCGATCCTCCTACCTCTGCTTCCCGAGTGCTGGGATTAAAGGCATGCACCACCAGCTAAATTCCAGGTCAGCCTGGACTAGGGTGAAACCCTATGTCAAGAAAACAAAAAGAAGCCTGCCATGGTGGCGCATGCCTGGGCTAGAGTGAAACCGTACCTTGAAAACCAAAAAAAAAGTAAAACCCCATCAAATAAAGGTTCACAAAAGAGACATAATATGCCCAAGGCCAAATAGGAGGTAAGTGACAGAACTAGTCTCCAAGATATCTCCTGATTTACCCCTAAAATGTCCATTTCTTGGATTCTATATGCAGATAAATGTGTAAATGAATTTATTCATTCAATTAATATTTATCAAGCTTCATTATATGTTCAAAAGAATATCATTTTTATCATTATAAAAGTGATTTGTAGGCTGTAGGAAAAAGTGCTTGGTGGCTTTCCAAATTGTTTTACTCTTATCATGCCCTGAACAAAGCTTCCCCTTCAAAAAAACGTAACAGGCCAGATGTGGTGGTGAATGCCTTTTATCGCAGATTGAATTCCAGGTTAGATCCTGCCTCAAAACAAAACAAAACAGAAAGAACATAACAGCTTGGCGTGGTGATGCATGCCTTTAATCCCAGCACTCGGGAAGCAGAGGTAGGAGGATCACTGTGAGTTTGAGGCAAGCCTGAGACTACATAGTAAATTTCAGGTCAGCCTGGGCTACAGTGAAATCCTATCTTGAAAAACAAAAATAAAACAAACAAACAAAAAATAGCATTAAAAAAAAAAAAACATGGGCTGGGGAGATGGCTTAGCAGTTAAGTCATTTACCTACAGAGCCAAAGGACCCAAGTTCAATTCCCCAGGAGCCATATTAGCCAAATGCACAAGGGGGCACACATGTCTGGAGTTCATTTGCAGTGGCTAGAGGCCTTGACGCACCCATTCTCTCCCTCTCTCTCTGTCAAATAAATAAATAAATAAATAAATAAATAAACAAATAAATAAATAAAACATAACAGGATAGATGTGGTGGCACATGTCTTTAATTCCAGCGCTTAGGAGGTGGAGGTAAGAGGATCACCTTAAGTTCAAGGACACCCTGAGACTACATAATGAATTCTAGGTCAGTCTGGAATCTAGTGATACCTCCAAAAAAGAGGGCTGGAGAGGTGCCTGCCTGCAAAGACAAAGGACTTAGTTTCAATTCCCCAGTACCCATGTAAGCCAGATGCACAAAAGAGCACATGCATCTGGAGTTCGTTTGCAGTGGCTGGAGGCTCTGGCCCATTCTCTCTCTCTCTTTCTCTCCCCTAAAATAAATAAATAAATATTTTTTTAAAAAGAAAACTATAGAAGATTAGATATTTAATAAAGTATATAATAAGATGAAAACCTGCAGAGACATTTAAAAAAATGAAAATTGATGATTTCACAGAAAATGTTATCTGTCAGAATCACTTAGTGATATAGTGAACACATGAGAAACAAGAAACTCACCAGAAGCTGGGTGTGATGGCAAATACTAGGGAGGCAGATGTAGGAAGATCACCATGAGTTTGAGGCCAGCCTGAAACTAAAGTGAGTGCCAGGCCAACCTGGGCTAGAGTGAGAACCTACCTAGAAAAAAAGAAAAAAGAAAGACAGGAGGAAGAAAGGAAGAGGAAAGAAAGAAGGGAGGGGAGGAGGGAGAAAGGAAGAAGAGAGGGCTGGAAAGATGGCTTAGCAGTTAAGGCACTTGCCTGTGAAGCCTAACTCATGTTTGACTACCCTCCCCAGATCCCATGTAAGCCAGACACACAAGTTGATGCATGCATAAAGTTGCACATGTGCACAAGGTGGCACATGTATCTAGAATTTGATTATAGTGGCTGGAGGTACTGAAGCCAATTCTCTCTCTTCCTCTAATTCTCTTATTTAAAAAAGGGGGTCCAGAAATGAGCCAATGGGTGCAATAGTGGCACATCTGTCATAGTGGAAACCAACTGCGCTCTAATTGGACTGGAGGCCCACTCCATGGGAGGGAATACATCCCTGATACTGAAAACCTACAACAGGGGTAGTCATGAGCCCCATGGGTATAATGTCTGCTGCTGTCTGGCTAAATGTATATACTGTGCTCATCTAACTGCCCAGTAAGCACTTCTCTTAATGTTCATACCCTTATATTAATGCTACTCTCACTTTTGGTAGAGAATCTTCTCTTTTCAGATGGCAGTGGCCTTGGGAGGATTCAAAAGCCATCATGGTGCTGGGAAGAAGTGACAGAGGAGTAATCAGCACTGCAATATCTCTATGACACCTTCCAAGGCTCAGGGCCCATGGCAGAAGAGATGGCGGAAAGAATGTAAGAGCCAAAGGAAGGGTAGGACTCCTTACAAAGTGCTCCTCCAGACACAAAATTCCCTGTATATCCATGACCTCACAGTGCCTGACACTACCTACACAAGGCCATCATAATAGGAGGAAAAGATGATGGCATCAAAGTAAAAGACTGATTGAGAGGGGGAGGGGATATGATGGAGAGTGGAGTTTCAAAGGGGAAAGCTGGGGGGGAGGGAAAGAATTACCATGGGTTATTGTCTACAATCATGGAAGTTGTTAATAAAAATAATAATAAATTTAAAAAGAATAAAAAAGGGCCAGTTGGTTGGGCTTGTCTCAGGGGAAAAATATGAAAGAAAAAAGAAAAGAAAAGTAAGGGAAAGAAATTCACCAGGCATGGTGATGCACACCTGTATTTCTAGCCCTTGGGAAGTGGAAGATGGGAGATGAAGAGCTCAATGACAGCCTCAGAAGTGCTCTTCTCATTGAGCAATCTTCCCAGCCCCTTGGTTTGCTTTGTGACCTTGTCAGCCTACAATTCCAGAATTCAGGTGGCAGAGACAGGCAGATCCCAGGGCCAAGCTGGTTAGCCAGATGAGCTGAATTGGTGATCTCTGGGTTCAGTGAGAGACCCTATCTCAATAAAACAAGATGGAGGGTGATAGAAGGAGATACCCGTTACCAATCTTTGGCCTCCATATGCATGCACACACATGTGCATGTACACACACGCACAGAGATACACACTTGCATGCAAGCACACATACATGAATGCACACACATATTAACACACAAACACATGCACACACATAAACACATGGACATAATTATGCAAATACAAAAAGACATCAATTTGCTATAAATAAATTACTCTTTAGCAATAAAATAATGAATTAGGGCTGGAGAGATGGCTAAGTGGTTGAAGGCACTTGCTTTCAAAGCTTGAAGGCTTAGGTTTGATTCTCCAGTACCATGTAAAATCAGATGCACAAAGTGGCACATGTCTGGAGTTTGTTTGTGGTGGCATGAGGCCCTGCACACCCATTCTCATTCTCTCTTTCTGCTTGCAAATAAATAAAAATTATTTTTAAAAAATGGATTGCTTATTCATGCTATAATGAATGAAATTCAAAAGGATTATGTCAAGTGAAAGAAACCAGACACAAGAAACCACACACATACATTGTTATATAAAATAACGTATTCATATGATATGTCCAGAAAAGGTAAGTCTACAGAGACAGAAAGTAGAGTATTTGTTACCTAGAGCAAAGGGTCTAAAAGGGAACAGTACAAAGGTATGTTGGCCACCTTCTGCTCGTGCCATCATTTTCCCCTGCCATCATGGGGCTTCCCCTCCAGTCTGTAAGCCAAAATAAACCCTTTTTTTTTTCCCCAAAAGCTGCTCTTGGTCGGGCGATTTCTGCCCGCAATATGAACCTGACTGCAACAACCACTATGTTTGACTTGCATGCAGATTTATATGAGTGGCTAAGAAATTAAACCAGAGCTGACAGGCTTTGCAAGCAAACAACTTTAACTGCTAAGCCATCTTTCCAGCTCCTTAGAGTACTCCTTTCTTTGTTGTTGTTTCTGAGGTAGTGTCTCACTCTAGTTGAGGCTGACCTAGAATTCACTATGTAATCTCAGGCTGGCCTCAAATTCGAATTTGCAGCAAGCCTCCTCCCTCAGCCTTCCAAGTGCTGGGATTAAAGGCATGTGCTACCACACCCAGTTTACTACTCTTTTTTTCTTTTTTAAAAAGATTTATTTATTTGAGACAGAGAGAGGGAGAGAAAGAGAGAGAGTGAGAATGGCACACCAGGGCCTCTAGCCACTTCACTGGAAACAAACTCCAGATGCATGTGTGACCATGTGCATCTGGCTTATGTGGATACTTGAGAATCGAACCTGGGTCCTTAGGCTTCACAGGCAAAAGCCTTAATGACTAAGACATCTCTCCAGCCCTAGTCTTACTGCTCTTTACTGTTATATTTACTCTGAATAAGACTTACCAGCAGAGATGTGCTCTGTCCACTCTGGTTATGTTTCTTCCTCAGCTCTGTATACAGATACCAGATGTAATTGATGGTGTAGAGAAATGAGGAAATGCAGAATATCTAGGTGAAAGTCAAAACAACCCATCATAACCATTCCAATCTGACTTCTTAAAATTTATCCCATTATCCTACCTGTGGCCTGTTAGTAACATACCATCTAGTCTTCACACCACATAAACTGGTTGTACTTTACCCAGACTACATAAATGACACCCAAGTTTTTTTTTCAACTTCTTTATTTCATCCTTTTGATTATTTAGAATAGCCACAGCATTTTTTACTTCCTCTCACCTAAATGTTGTACTTTTTTGTTTGTTTTGTTTTTCACAGCAGGGTCTTGCTCTAGCCCAGGCTGATCTGGAATTCACTATATAGTCTCAGGCTGGCCTCAAACTCATGACAATCCTCAGCCTCCTGAGTGCTGGAATTAAAGATTTACACCACCATATCCAGCTATTGTATTTGTATGAATATTTTTCTATCATATATTTTTAAAAGATTTTTAAAATTTTATTTTTCTCTTTTAGAGAGAGAGAGAGAATTGGCATGCTAGGGCCTCAGCCACTGAACTTGAACTCCAGACACTTGCACCGCCTAGTGGGCATGTGTGACCTTGATCTTGTCTTACGTTTGTGCATCTGACTTATGTGGGATCTGGAGAGTCGAACATGGGTACTTAGGCTTTGCAGGCAAGCGCCTTAATCGCAAAGCCATCTCTCCAGCCCAGGATTTCCATTTTTAATAGTGGTAACTGTATTCGTCCATTTTTTCATTACTGTAACAACACTCTAGAGTACAACTATTTTTGAAGAAAAAAAGTTTATTTTGGCTCACAGTTTTGGAAGTATATTATCTAGGGGCTTTGTCTTGTGACTTTTTTGCTGGCAGAGTCTTTCTTGGGGGCAGCATAGACTCCCATAGCAAAAGATAAAGAACACACATGCAGATCTGTATCTGTCTCTCTCCATCTGCTTGCAAAGCTACAAGGAGTCACCTAGGGAACTTGTGGTTTCAATCAGACGCCTCCCATAAACTCATGTGTTTTGAACACTTGACCCCCCAGCTGATAGCAACTTGGGAGATGGAGCCTTACTGGAGGAAGTGTCACTGGGGTGGACTTTGAGGTTTATTAGCCTCTAGCTTGCTAGTGTTAGTTCAGCTGACTCTCCTGCTGCTGTTATCCACCTACTGTGGCAGAGGAGATGTCTAGCCTTTGTTCATGACATGCCTTCCTCTGTCATCATAAAGCTTCCCCTCAAGACTGTAAACCAAAATAAAGTCCTTCCTCTCTCCAGGTGTTCTAGTCAGGTGTTTTTAGTCAGGTGTTCTGTCCCAGTAATGAGAAGGTAATTGCAGCAGGGCTCTTTCATTTTTTTTCTGCTTTGTTTTTTCTAGTTAGGGTCTTACTCTAGCTCAGGCTGACCTGTAATTCACTCTGTAGTCTCAGGTTGAACTCATGGCAATCCTTCTACCTCTGCCTCCTAAGGGCTGGGATTAAAGGCATGTGCCACTATGCCTGGCTCTCATTTTAAAAAACATTATCTAATCCTAATCCTCTAAAGATCTCACCTCTAAACACTATGGTTAGTTTCCAGCCTTTTAATAACATTGTTACACATATATGATACATACATGATTATGGGGATTAAACTACTCCATGAATTTTGTGGAAACAAAAAATATCCAAACTAGCCAGGCATGGTGGTGCACACCTTTAATCCCAGCACTCAGGAAACAGAGGAAAGAGGATCACTGTGAGTTCAAGGCCACCCAGAGACTACATATTGAATTCCAGGTCAGCCTGGGCTACAGTAAGACCCTACCTCAAAAAAAGCAACAACAACAAAAATCCAAACTATAGAAATCCCTGGGCTGGAGAGATGGTTTAGTGGTTAAGGTGCTTGCCTACAAAGACAAAGGATCCAGGTTTGGTTCCAAAGGACCCATGTAAAGCCAGATGCACAAGGTGTTGCATGCATCTGGAATTTGTTTGCAGTGGCTGGAGGCCCTGACATGCCCATTCTTTCTGTCTCTCTCTCTCTCTTTGTCTCTCTCAAATAAATAAATAAATAAATAAATAATTTTTTTAATTAAAGAAAAGAAATACCCTACATTACTTGAACTGAATTTTTTATTCAAAAGAATGAAACAGGGGCTAGGAAGATGGCCCAGCAATTAAAAGCACTTGCTTGCAAAGCCTTTTGTCCCAACTTCAATCTTCCCCAGCAGAAAGTGGTGCATGTGCCTGTGGTCCCAACACACCTATGACAACAGGAGGCAGAATTAGAACCCAAAGTTCATAGACTAGCATTCATTTGTAATGACAAAGGACCTTGTCTCAAAGAAGGTGTAAAAGCACAGATTCCCAAAGGTTATCCTCTGATCTCCACATGTGTGCCATAGCAAATCACTCCTATACACATACACACTGGATACAATATTGTGTGTGGGGCTGGAGAGTTGGCTCAGCAGTTAAGACACTTGTCTGCAAAGCCTAACAACCCAGGATTGATTCCCCAGCACCCACATAAAGCCAGATGTACAAAGTGGTACATACATCTGGAGTTTATTTGCAATGGCTAGATGCCCTGGCAGGTCCATATTCATCCATTCATTCATTCTCTCTCTGCTTGCAAATAAATTATTTTTTAAAATATTGTTTGTGGGTTGGGAGTGGTGGTGCATGCCTTTAATCTTAGCGCTTGGGAGGCAGAGGTAAGAGGATCACTGTGAGTTCAAGAACAACCTGTGACTACAAACTCAATTCTTGGTCAGCCTGGGCTAGAGTGAGACCCTACCTCAAAAAAAAAAAAAAATTGTCATAGCTGGTGTGGTGGCACACACTTTTAATCCCAGCGTTCTAGAGGCAGAGGTAGAAAGATCACCATGAGACCATGAGTACAAGGCTACCCTGAGACTACATAGTGAATTTCAGATCAGCCTGGGCTAACGTGAGACCCTACCTCGAAAAAAAAAAAAGTGTGTGTATGGGTGTGCATGTGCCACAGTGTGTGTGTGTGTGTGTGTGTGTAGATCAGAGGACAATTTCAGGACTGATCCTTACCTTCTACTTTGTTTGAGACAATACATCTCTCTGAACGTTGGCTGCCACATACACCAGGTTAGCTGGCCTATAAACTTGTGGGATTCTTCTGACTACTACAGTCATGCAGGAATTGAAGATGTGTGTTCTACTGTATCCAGCTTTATGTGGGTGCTGGGGATCTAAACTCTGGTAATCAGGCATGTGTAACACATTTTTAACCACTAAGCCTTCTCCCCATTTAAAGATCTTTAAGAGAACTAAAGAACAGGGGCTGGGAAAGTGGCTCAGTGGTTGAAGGCACTTGATTGCAAAGCCTGCTAGCCTGGGTTCGAGTCCCAAGCCACCCACCCATGTAAGCTAGATATAAAGAAAAAAATTGGCACAAGCACTGTGGCAAGAGGTCCTGGTGCACTCATGCACATACATACATACATACTGATAACAAGGAACCAGCAGAACAAAATAGGACTGGATTTCTGCTTCAGCTACTGATGAAATGACAAAAAGAAAATGTACTCTCTGGCCTCATATATTTTTTTAAAATTTTTTGTTTATTTTTATTTATTTATTTGAGAGTGACAGTGAGAGAGAGAGAAAGAGGCAGATAGAGAGAGAAAGAGAGAATGGGAGCGCCAGGGCCTCCAGCCACTGCAAATGAACTCCAGATGTGTGTGTCCCCTTGTGCATCTGGCTAATGTGGGTCCTGGGGAATTGAGGCTTGAACGGGGTCCTTAGGCAAGCGTTTAACCACTAAGCCATTTCTCCAGCCCATGGCCTCATATTTTTTTAACTTCTCTTTTTAAAAAATAATTTTTATTTATTTGAGAGAAAGAAAGCGGGAGAGAATGGGCATTCCAGGGCCTTCAGCCTCTGCAAATAATTTCCATACACATGTGCCACCTTGTCATCTGTCTTACATGGGCATGAGGAATCAAACCTGGATCCTTTGGCTTTGTAGGCAAGTGCCTTAACCACTAAGCCATCTCTCCAGCCCACAGCCTCATATTTTTAAAAACTGGACAAAATCTATTGAAACACCCAGTTTTGCCAGGTATGGTGGTATATGTCTTCAATCCCAGCACTTGGGAAGTCGGAGTAGGAGGATCTCTGTGAGTTTGAGGCCAGCCTGAGACTACATAGTGAATTCCAGGTCAGCCTGGGCTAGAGGGAACCCTTCCTAGGAAAAGAAAGAGAGAAAGAAAGAAAGAAAGAAAGAAAGAAAGAAAGAAAGAAAGAAAGAAAGAAAGAAAGAAAGAAAGAAAGAAAAAAAGAAAGAAAGAAAGAAGGAAGGAGATAGCAAGCAAATAGGTAAATTAGCATGATGGCTCATACCTGTAATTCCAGCATTTGAGAATCTGATGTGGGAGGATTTCTGTGAGTTTATGCCAGCCTAGCTACATAGTGAGTTCTGGCCACAGGTCAGCATGGGCTAGAGTAAAACTCTGTCTCAAAAAAGCCATATCCCATTACCGCCAAAAAAAAAAAAAGGTGGTGTGTATGTGATTTTATTCAAACCAGTAGAGGGAACCAGGATGTCATTATATCAAATAGATTCCTCAATCAGCTCAAGAGCATTATAAAATCACTTTTCTTGAAGTTGGAAGACTTAAAAATTTATAAAAAGCCTAAGTGATATTGTTAACAACTATGACCATTGTGATTAATGTTAATACTCAGTGTTTTATCCTAACTGCTTTGTATTTTTTGAGGTCGAAGCCTCATCAAACCTGTCATCTCTATTCTATTAAATCTCAGTAAGGCAAATACTGGTTTAACTACTATCAGGTATAAGGAAGAAGCTATGGAGTAAAAGACAAAAGAACTTTCTGCTCATTTTATTACATTTGTATTTCTACAAGCATGCACCATGATGTTTCATCCTGGTTTTTTTTTTTTGTTTTTGTTTTTTGAGGTAGGGTCTCACTCTGGTCCAGGCTGACCTGGAATTAACTCTGTAGTCTCAGGGTGGCCTCGAACTCATGGCGATCCTCCTACCTCTGCCTCCCGAGTGCTGGGATTAAAGGCGTGTGCCACCATGCACGGCTCATCCTGTTTTTTATAATAAGAAAAACAAGAAATTTATTATTGAAGGTTCAATAAGTGGCAGAAGCTATTTTGTTTCTGCTATTAAACTAATAAAATAAAGTAGTGGATTATTTATCCCAAATCTTTCCCATACTAGCATCCAGCCTAAAGCAGATCCAAAAAGGAAATTCCAGAGTTCTGGCTAGGTGGCTTTCTTTTTCTTCTCTTTTTTAATATTTTATTTATTTATGGGGGAGAGAGAGAGATTGGGCATGCCACGGCCTCTAGCCACTGCAAACAAACTCCAGATGCATGCACCAATATGTGTATCTGGCTTACATGGGTTATGGAGAGTCGAACCTGGTTTCTTAGGCTTCACAGGCAAGCACTTCAACTGTTAAACCATCGCTCTAGCCCTCTTTGTCTTTGCTTTCTTTCCTTCTCTCATTCTCTTTCTTCCTTCCTCTTTCTCCTTTTTCTCCCTTTCCTTTCCCTCCTTCCTTCTTCTCCCCTTCCTTTCTCTTCTTTCCTTTCCTTCTCTTCCCTTTTCCCTTCTTTTTCTTTTGGTTGTTTTTGGAACAGGGTCTCACTGTAGCCTGGGCTGAACTAGAACTCACTTTCTGTTGCCCAGCTGACTTCCAACTCATGATAATCTTCCCATATCAACTTCCAGAGTCCTGAGCTTAAAGGTATATACTACTGAAGAGCCCAAACCAAAGTAATGCCATGACAGACTTTAAATATATTAATAGGCCTAAGTTTCTGTTTCCCTGCAGGGCCCAAATTACTGACACAGCACTTTGCAGTTACTGGGAGAAACAACCACAAACTGCTCAGAACCCAAAATAATCCCTGTAACAAGCCAATCAAAAAAGACCAAGTAGATATTATACATTCCTGTGGCTCTTGTGACTGTAGATAAATTTGCTTAACAGTCCTCAGCTACTACGTAACCAATCAGCCTGCAACATATATGCTCTTGCTACATGTCAACCAATCATGTAACTACTACATTGGAAATTACCCTTTTCTATGTTTAAACCTAATAAAAGCTCCACGCAGACACCATTCGGGGCTCTTAGAGGTACCCACTGTGTTGGCAAAGTCTGGAGCCTGAGCTTAAGTCCAAAATAAAGCTCTTTGCTGTTGCATACGTGTGGTCTTTGGGGACTCTGTGATCTGGGCATAACACCACCACACCAGGCTTTCTGTCCATTTCTTCCCTTCTTTTTCCTCCTTCACTTCCCTCTTTTTTTTCTTTTCTTCCCTTCCTTCTTTTATTTATTTATTTATTTTTTTTGGCAGAGTCTCACTCTAGCCCAGGCTGACCTAGACTCTGTAGCCCACCATGTCATTCTCATTTCTAAGTTATGTTTTGCTTCTGAGGCAGGCTTTCATGTCAACACATCACAAGTACTGAGATGATATGATAGATATTAGCCACTACCTTTGGATCACAGTCCTGGTTTTCAAGATCTTTAAAAAAGACAATGAGGTCTAAAAAAATGTTCTACGTCACTAGTCATCAGGGAAATGCAGACTAAAACTACATTGAGATTCCATCTCACTCCTGTCAGATTGGCCACCATCATGAAAACAAATGATCATAAATGTTGGCGGAGATGTGGAAAAAAAGGAACCCTTCTACACTGCTGGTGGGAATGCAATCTGGTCCAGCCATTGTGGAAAACAGTGTGGAGGTTCCTAAAACAGCTAGAGATTGATCTACCATATGACCCAGCTATAGCACTCCTAGGCATATATCCAAAGGACTCATCTCATTTTCTTAGAAATACTTGCTCAACCATGTTTATTGCTGCTCAATTTATACTAGCTGGGAAATGGAACCAGCCTAGATGTCCCTCAACGGATGAGTGGATAATGAAGATGTGGCACATTTATACAATGGAGTTCTACTCAGCAGTAAAGAAAAATGAAGTTATGGAATTTGCAGAAAAATGGATGGACCTGGAAAGGATTATACTAAGTGAGGTAACCCAGGCCCAGAAAGCCAAGCGCCACATGTTCTCTCTCATATGTGGATCCTAGCTACAGATTATTGGGCTTCTGTGTGAGAATGAAAATACTTAGTAGCAGAGGCCAGTAAGTTAAAAAGGAGACATAAAGGGAAGAGAAAGGAAGGGAGGAGGATACTTAATAGGTTGATATTGTATATATGTAATTACAATGATTGTAATGGGGAGGTAATATGATGGAGAATGGAATTTCAAATGGGAAAGTGTGGGGGTGGGGAGGGAGGGAATTACCATGGGATATATTTTATAATCATGGAAAATGTTAATAAAAATGAAAAAAAAAAAAGACAATGAGGTACGGTGGCTCATGCCTATAATTTCAGCACTAGGGAGGCTGAGATAGGAGGATATCCATGAATTCAAGACCAGTTGGAGCTACAGAATAAGTTCCAGGAGTGAGGCTCTGCATAAAAACAAAAGAAAGCCAGCCTGGGACTACAGAGTAAGTGCCAGGTCAGCCTGGGGTAGAGTGAGACACTACCTGATAAAAACCAAAGAAATAAAAATAAAATAAGGAGGAGGAGCCAGGTGTGGTGGTGCACACCTTTAATCTCAGCACCCGGGAGGCAGGGGTAGGAGGATCACTGTGAGTTGTAGGCCAGCCTGAGACTACATAATAAATTCCAGGTCAGCCTGGACTAAAGAGAGACCCTACCTTGAAAAAGAAGACGAAGAAGAACCTTGATGTGGTGGTTGACCTGTAGTCCTAGCACTCAACGGCTGAGGCAGGAGGATCAACTGCAATTTAGGTTACATAATGAATAACAGGTCGCCCTGGGCTTTGAGACTCTGCCTCTCATCAACTAAAAATTTTTTTTCTCTAGCCAGCACTGGTGGCACTCACCTTTAATCCCAGTACTCAGGAGGCAGAGATAGCAGACCTGCCATGAGTTCGAGACCAGCCTGAGGCTACAGAGTGAATTCCAGGTCAGTCTGAACTACAGCAAGACCCTACCTCAAAAAAAAAAAAATTCTTGGGCTGGAGCAATTAAGGCACTTGCCTGCAAAGCCAAAGAACCCAGGTTTGATTCCCCAGAACCCACATAAACCAGATGCACAAGATGGCCCACACACCTGGAGTTCATTTGCAGTGGCTAGATGCCCTGGCATGCCCATTCTCTCCCTTTCTCTCTACCTGCCTCTCCCCGCTTCTCTCTAATAAATAAATAAAATAAAATATTTTTTAAAATTCTTTATTTTTAAAAAAAATTATTTATTTTCAAGGAAAGAAAGAGAATGGACAAGCTGAAACCTCTTGCCAGTGCCTATGAACTCCAGATGCATGACATGTTGACATATGCCTTTAATCCCAGTACTTGGGAGGCAGAGATAGGAGGAGTGCCATGAGTTTGAGGCCACCCTGAGACTACATAGTGAATTCCAGGTTAGCCTGGGCTAGAGTGAGACCCTACATCGAAACAACAACAACAAAAAGTAACAAACCAGTAACTATGTAAAGGAAACACTAGATCTAAAGGTGAAATTTGTTTTTGAAGAGGTGGAGAATTTTTTTTTTTTAAACATTCGGGTCTTTTTTTTTTAAATTTTATTTATTTATTTGAGAGTGATAGACACGGAGAGAAAGACAGATAGAGGGAGAGAGAGAGAATGGGCGTGCCAGGGCTTTCAGCCTCTGCAAACAAACTCCAGATGCGTGCACCCTCTTGTGCATCTGGCTAACATGGGACCTGGGGAACCGAGCCTCGAACCGGGGTCCTTAGGCTTCACAGGCAAGCGCTTAACCGCTAAGCCATCTCTCCAGCCCAAGGTGGAGAATTTTTAAACCTTCAAAATAAGAATAGTTTACATTAACTGAAGACAGCATCTTTTTTTTTGTTTATTTTGTTTATTTTTTTTTTAAGGTAGAGTCAAACTCTGTAGCCCAGGCTGGCCTCAAACTCATAGCAATTCTCCTACCTGTGCCTCCTGAGAGGTGGGAGTAAAGGTGTATGTCACATACCCAGGTACTTATTTATTTTATTTTTTTAGTTGTTTTCAAGGTAGGATCTCACTCTATAGCCCAGGCTGACCTGGAACTCACTCTGTAGTCTCAGGCAGGCCTTGAACTTATTTACTTGAGAGAGACAGAGAAAGAGGCAGAAAGAGAAGGAAGGAAGGAGTGCATCAGGGCCTCCAGCCACTAAAGGAACTCCAGATGCATACGCAACCTTGTGCAATTGGCTTATGTATTTCCTGGGGAATCAAGCCTCAAACCAGGGTCCTTAGGCTTCACGGGCAAGTGCTTAACCACTAAGCCATCTCTCCAGCCTGGCTTTGACCTGGAATTCACTGTGTAGTCTTAGGCTGGCCTTGAACTCATGGTGATCCTCCTACTTCTGCCTCCCAAGTGCACCATGCTCAGCTCCTGGCTTAGTTTTTAAATCTACTTTGCTTCTGAGGTAAGTTCCAGAACAGAGGAGTAGCTCATAGCTTTTAGTAAATGAATATTTGTGTGTGTGTGTGTGTGTGGGTGTGTGTGTGTGTGTGTGTGTTCATTCCAGTTCAGTAAAGTGGCATAAGGGTACTCCAGCTGTGCCCAGCCAGTTCTCCTCCTGAATAGCTCTAGGTATGCTCTAAAGCTCTTTTCATTATCTAACTCAATACATAAGGAAGTTATAATAATATAAGATGAACAAGCCTAGTTCTAATTTCTACACCATGACTACCCCAGCAGAAAGAGAGAGAGGAAAATAAAATCTCAAAGCAGAAAAATATTAATGCTGACGGAACCATTAGGATCTGAAACCTTTAAAGGACATTAGAAAGCTATTCAGGGGTAGGAGAAATGGCTTCGTGGTTAAGGCACTTGCCTGTGAAGCCTAAGGACCCAAGTTTGATTCCCAGTACCCACATAAGCCAGATGCACAAGGTGGTGTAAGAGTCTAGAGTTCATTTGCAGTGGCTGAAGGCCCTGGCGCACCCATGTTCTTTCTATCTGCCTGTTTTTTCTCTCTCTCTCTCTAATAAATAAGTAAATACACTAAAAAAGAAGAAGCTACTCAGGCTGGAGGCAGAGATAGGAGGATCTTTGTGAGTCAAGGCCAGGGTGGGGCTACCACATGAGTTCAAGGTAAAATCCTCCTTGAAAAAAACAAAGCAAAACAAAAAAACTATGCCAGGTGTGGTGGCGCACACCTTTAATCCTAGCACTTGGAAGGCAGAGGTAGGAGGACTGCTGTGAGGTTGAGGCCACCCTGAGACTACAGTGAATTCTAGGTCAACCCCGACTAGAGTGAGACCCTACCTTGAAAAAAAAAAAAGCTATTTAGGTACCCTTCTCTTGCTTGCCTCAGTGTCCCACACTGCCACATGTCAGTGATAACTCTATGGGTGCCCTCCTCTGAGTGCCCTTCTCTCTGTCAACATCCCATACCACCACCAAATCAAGGAAATGGAATCAGCCTAGATAATCTCTTCAAGTTTCTTGATTAGTGGGTATAAGTGAGAATGAGTGTCTGTAGGGCCAGGAAGCTAAAAAAGGGGACATGGAGGAAGGGTAGAGCACATAGAACATGCCACCACGCCCAGCTTCAAATGTTTGGCATTAGAAGGCATTTTTTTTTTTTTTTGAGACAGTGTCTCATGTAACTGAGACTGCTCTTGAACTTGTTATATAGCCAAGGATGAACTCATTCTATGGAAATTAATATTAATTGCCATGCATTTTCCAAAATGCTTGTCCACGGTTTTCAAAAAGAGGACAACATTTTATTTTTTAAGCTTTCTTTTTTTAATTTTTATTTATTTATTTATTTGAGAGCAACAGACACAGAGAGAAAGACAGATAGATGGAGAGAGAGAATGGGCGCGCCAGGGCTTCCAGCCTCTGCAAACGAAATCCGATGCGTGCACCCCCTTGTGCATCTGGCTAACGTGGGACCTGGGGAACCAAGCCTCGAACAGGGGTCCTTAGGCTTCACAGGCAAGCGCTTAACCGCTAAGCCATCTCTCCAGCCCAACATATATATATATATATTTTTTTTAATAAAAGAGCCTTCCTTGGCTGGGCGTAGAGGCACATGTCTTAATCCCATCAGTTGAGAGGCTGAGGTAGGAGGATCGCTGTAAAGTCAAGGCCACCCTAAAACTACATAGTAAATTCCAGGTCACCTTGGGCTAGAGTGAAACCCTACCATGGGGCGGAAAAAAAAAGTTTTCCTGCTTAAAGAATAGAACTGGAAATCTAATAACAACAAAAAAGCCAGACGTGGTGGTGCACATCTTTAATCCTTGCTCTCTGGCTCTCTGAAGGCAGAGGTGGGGGACTGCTATGAGTTTGAGACCAGCCTGGGGCTACAAAGTGAGTGCCAGGTCAGCCTGGGCTAGAGGGAGACTACCTTGCCTTAACTGCTGAGCCATCTCTCCAGGCTACCTTGAAAAAAAAAAAAAAAAAAGAAGAAGGAACAAGAAAGAAAATTGGAAATCTAGATTCTTGTTTGTTTAGATCAGGTGACTGCTTCTTTCTTTACTGTGGCTCTTTGAGTCTAGGACCTCTTCATTTGCTTATACAAGAATGCCCTGCCCCTCTCAACCCCTAGTTTTTTTTGTTCCTCAAGAACCAGCTAAAAGAGAATTTTGAACAGTAGAGCTATGCCATCTAAACTGATCAAATTATAGAAGTAAAAGCAGGAAGGGAAATGAACTTTTACTTTTCAGTACATATCCTTCAGGATTTTAATTAATTAATTTTTTTTTTTTTTTTTTGAGAAAGGGTCTCATGTGCCCCAGGCTGAATTTGCTATGTAAGCAAAGATGACCATGAATTTTTGATCCTCCTTCTTCTACTTCTCCAGTGCTGGGAATAGAGGTATGTGCCACCATGCCTGGTTTATGCAGTACTGGGATTTCAACCCAGGGCTTTATGCATGGTAGGCAAGTACTCTCCCAACTGAGCTGCATCTCCCACGTAGTATTTAAATTTTGGGGGGGTGGGATTTCAAGGTAGGGTCTTGATCTAGCCCAGGCTGACCTGGAGCTCACTATGTAGTCTCAGGGTGGCCACAAACTCTCAGCTATCCTCCTACCTTGGCCTCCCAAGTGCTGGGATTAAAGGCATGCACCACCACACCCAGCTAATATTTAAATTTTTATAAAGATTATGTATTGGGTCTGGAGAGATGGCTTAGCAGTTAAGGCACTTGCCTGAGGAGCCTAAGAACCATGTTTGAATCTCCAGGTCCCATGTAAGCCAGACATATAGTGATGCAATCGTACAATGTCACACATGCACGCAAGGGGATGCACGTGCTTGGAGTTGGTTTGCAGAGGCTGAAGACCTTGGAGCACCCATTATCTCTCTCCTCCTGTCTCTCTCTCTCAAAATATTTTTTTTAAAAAAGATTATGTATTGGAGCCATGTGTGTTTGTTTTTGCCATTGTTTGTTTGTTTTGAAGCAGAGTCTCACTCTAGCCCAGACTGCCCTGGAAATCACCCAGTTAAGCCCAAACTAGCTCCAACCTACAGCTATTATTATTTCTCTGCCTCCTGAATTCTGGAATTAAAAGCATGCTCCTCGGGGCTGGAGAGATGGTTTAGCAGTTAAGACCTTGCCTGTGAAGCCTAAGGACCCCAGTTCCAAGGAAGCACACACATCTGGAGTTCGTTTGCAGTGGCTGGAGGCCCTGGCACGCCCATCCTCTCTTTCTCTCTCTCTATCTTCCTCTTTCTCCGTCTGTCACTCTCAAATAAATAAATAAAAATGAACAAAAAAGTTTAAAAAAAGCATGACCCTCTAGGATCCATGATCCATAAGAGAAAAAAAGGACAAGTTAGACTGTATTGGGAAATTAGTATTCAGACTAACAAATACACCCATGTACACAGCAGCACTGTTCACACAGTACAAACAACGGATTTTATTCAGGCATAAACAGAAATACCAAACATACTACATACTAAATGAACCTTAAAATCTGCTAAGTGAAAGAAGTAAGTTACAAAATACCATATATTGTGCCAGGTGTTATAGGGCACACCTGTAATCTTAGCATTAGTGAGGCATATGCAGGAGGATCTGCTGCAGGTTCAAGGCCAGCCTGATCCAAATAGCAAGTTCCAGACCAGTCAGAGCTACATAGTGAGACCCTCTCTCAAAAAAGCCAAAAGTGCCAGGCGTGGTGGCGCATACCTTTAATCCCTGCACTTGGGAGGCAGAGGTAGGAGGATCACCCTGTGTTCAAGGCCACCCTGAGACTACATAGTGAATTCCAGGTCAGCCTGAGCTAGAGTGAGATCCTACCTCAGAAAAAAAAAAAAAAAAAGAAGCCAAAAGAGGTCTGGAGGGATGGCTTAGTGGTTAAGGCATTTGCCTGAAAATCCAAAGGACCCAGGTTCGATTCCCCAGGACCTACATTAGCCAGATGCACAAGGGGGCACACGTGTCTGGAGTTTGTTTGCAGTGGGTGGAGGCCCTAGTGTGCCCATTCTCTCTCTCTCTCCCCCTCCCTCTTTCTCTATCAAATAAATAAATAAATAGATAAAATGCATTGCCAAGGCCCTTGATTTCCCACCAGGAATAGATGGTAAGACCTTACTGCTGAAGATTCCACATACTTGGGCTGCAAAGCCACTGAGAAATCCTGCTGGAACTGAGCTAAAAACCTCTTCCATGTAGACCAACTGACAGAAAGCTGGAAGAAGCCATGCTGCATGCAGTTCAATAGGAGATAGAAATCACCAGTGAAGATACTCCACAGTGGACACTGCAAGCCTTATATTTGGCCAACCAGGCCAAATGAGCCAACGAATGCAATAGTGGCAAGTCTGTTATGGGGGAAACCAACCACCCTCTAATTTGACAGGAGGCCCACTCCATGGGAGGGAATACATGCCTGATACTGAAAATCCACAACAGGGGTAGTCATGAGCCCTAGGGGTGTAACATCTGCTGCTACCTGGCTAAAAGTATATATTATGCTCACCAAACTACCCAGTAAGCACTTCTTTAATGTTCATACCCATATATTAATGCTCCTCTCACTTTTTCATTACAGAACTTTCTCTTTTCAGATGGCAGTGACCTTGAGATGACTCAGAAGGCACCATAGTGCTGAGAAGAAGTGACAGAGGAGCACTGAAATATCTGTATCACACTGTCCAAGGCTCAGTGTCCATTGTGGAAGAGGTGGCAGAAAGAATGTAAGAGCCAAAGGAAGGGTAGGACTCCTTATAATGTGCTCCTCCAGACACAAAATGGCCTGGATATCCATAACCGCACAGTACCTGACACTACCTACACAAGACCATCATAATAGGAGGAAAAGATCATGACATCAAAATAAAAGAGAGACTGAAGGGGGAATATGATGGAGAGTGGAATTTCACAGGGGAAAGTGGGGGGAGGGAGGGAATTACCATGGGATATTGTTTACAATCATGGAAGTTGTTATTTATAAAAAATAAAATTAATTTTTAAAAAAGCCAAAAGAGAGCCTGGTGTGGTGGCACACATCTTTAATCCCAGCACTCAGGAGGCAGAATAGGAGGACTATCCTGTTTGAGGCCACCCTAAGACTACATAGTGAATTCTAGGTCAGTATGGGCTCAAGTGAGACTCTACCTCAAAACAAACAAACAAACAAGACAAAAACTGGACATGGTGGTGCACACCTTTAATCCCAGTACTTGGGAGGCAGAGGTAGGAGGAGTGCCCTGAGTTCAAGGTCAGCCTGAGATTACATAGTGAATTCCAGGTCAGCCTGCACTAGAGTAAGACACTACCTTGAACCCCCCCCCCCAAAAAAGACAAAAGACAAAGAAACCCCCCACCAACACCACATATTGTTAATTGTATTTATAAATCTATCTATTGTAATGGTAGAATATACCAACAGAAAGGAGGCTAGTGATTTCTAGAAGGTAGTAGAAGGGGATAAACAACTTTGTAATGGGTGAGAGGTTTCTATTTAGGGTAATAAAAATGTTCTGGGGCTGGAGAGATTGCTCAGTGTTTAAGGCACTTGCCTACATAGACTAATGACTCCAGTTCAGTTTCTCAGCACCCACATAAAGCCAGATGCACAGTGGCACATGCATGTGGAGTTCATCTGCAGTGACTATAGCCCTGATATGCCCATTCTCTCTCTCTCTTTTTTCGCTCCTTGCAAATAAATAAAGAAAAATAAGTGTTATGGAACTACACAGAGATAATGGTTGAAAAACATTATGAGGGGCTGGAGAGATGGCTTAGCAGTTAAGCGCTTGCCTGTGAAGCCTAACGACCCCAGTTCGAGGCTCAATTCCCCAGGACCCATGTTAGTCAGATGCACAAGGGGGCACAGGCGTCTGGAGTTCATTTGCAGTGGCTGGAGGCCCTGGCGCGCCCGTTCTCTCTCTCTCTCTCACACACACATTCTTTCTCTCCCTGTTGCTCTCAAATAAATAAGCAACAAAAAAATGTTTTAAAAAATTATGAAGTTACTAAATGGCATTGAGTTACTCAGTAAGAATAGCTGATTTGGGGCTGGAGAGATGGCTTAGTGGTTAAGCACTTGCCTATCAAGCCTAAGGACCCCAGTTCGAAGCTCGATTCCCCAGGACCCACGTAAACCAGATGCACAAGGGGTGCACGCATCTGGAGGTCCTTTGCAGTGGCTAGAGGCCCTGGCGTACCCATTCTCTATCTATCTATCTGCCTCTTTCTGTCTCTGTCTGTTGCTCTCAAATAAATAAATAACAAAAAATTAAAAAAAAAAAAAGAATAGCTGATTTGGGGGCTGGAAAGATGGCTCAGTGGTTAAAGGTGCTTGCTTGCAAAACTTGTCAGCCTGGGTTTCATTTCCAAGCTCCAGGAAGGTGAATACAAAAAAGTGACACAAGCCAGACCTGGTGACCACACCTTTAATCCCGGCACTTGGGAGACAGAGGTAGGAGGCTCACTGTGAGTTCAAGGCCAGCCTGAGACTACAGAGTGAATTACAGGTCAACTTGGGATAGAACAGGACCCTACCTTGAATAACCAAAATAAAACAAAACAAAACAAAACAAAAAGGATTTTTTGTTGTTTTGTACATTCGTGTATACAGTACATGTGGTGGTGGTGGTGGTAGTGGTATGTATATGTGAATATGCAGATGTGCAAGACCATACAAGCACCCGTGGAGGCCAGAGGAGATGGTGTCTTTCACTGGTTCTGGAGCTTGCCATTTCCCAAGCCCAAGTAATTCTTGGATTTCTTCATCCCACAAGACTGGGGTTACGGACATGCATGGCCAACACCAGATATTTATGTGGGTGCTAGTAAATCAAATTCAGGTAGTCTCAGGTCCCCTCATTCTTGTATGAGAACCAATGAGCCATCTCTTTAGTTCATGCTGTTATTTTCTTAAATACTTTACTTATTTATTTATTTAAGAGAGAAAGACAGAGGCAGATAGAAAGAGAGTATGGGCATGAGCTAGGTAGTGCAAATGAACTTCAGATGCATGCACCATCTTGTGCATCTTGCTTTATATAAGTACTGGGGAATAGAACCTGGGTCCTTAGGCTTTGCAGAATCACCATGAGTTTAAGACCTCACTGAGACTACATATTGAATTCCAGGTTAGCCTGGGATAGAGGGAGACCCTGCCTTGAAAAGCCACACACACACAAAGAAAAGACAGAAAGGAGGGTGGGGGAGAGAGAGAGATGGTAAGCATGCCAGGACTTTTTGCTGCTGCAAACAATATCTAGACATAGTCACCACTGTGTGCATCTGGCTTTATGTGGATACTGGAGAATCGAACCCAGGTCATCAGACTTTGAAATCAAGTCCCTTTAACCACTGAGCCATCTCTCTAGCCTTTTTCAAAATTAAAAAAAATTTACTTTTCATTTACTTATTTGAGAGCAAAAGAGAGAGAATGGGCATGCCAGGGTCTCAAACCACTGCAAATGATCTCCAGATGCATGTACTACCTTGTGCATCTGGCCTATGTGGGTCCTGGGGAATCAAACCTGGGTCATTTGGCTTTGCAGACAAGCACCTTAAACATTAAGCCATCTCCAGCCCTTAAAAACTTTAATATTGCTGGGCATGGTGGCTGACACCTTTAATCTCAGCACTTTAATCTTAGTGAGCTCAAGGCCAGCCTGAGACTACATAATGAATTACAGGTCAGCTGGTGCTAGAGCGAGACCCTACTTTGAAAGATCAAAGACAAAGAACCCAACCAAAAACTTTTTTTGGGTGGGGAGGTGGTTTCAAGGTAGGGTCTCACTCTGGCCCAGGCAGACCTGGAATTCACTATGTAGTCGCAGGGTAGCCTCGAACCCACAGCGATCCTCCTATCTCTGCCTCCCAAGTGCTAAGATTAATGGGATTAAAGGTGTGTACCACCACATCTGGCTCCAACCAAAAACGTTTTATTGACCACCTTCATATAAATACAATGTACCTTGGTCATAATTCCCTCTTACCACTCTCCTTTTTTTCCTCTCCTGTATTCCCTCCTTCACTAGTCCCTCTTCTATTTTGATGTCATCATTTTTGCCCTATATTATGCAAATCTTGTATAGGTAGCACCAGACATTGTGAGTTTTTTTTAAATTAATTGATTGCTTAAATAATTTATTTATTTTGAGACAGAGTCTCACTGTGTAGCCTAACTGGTCTTCTGGTCTAGATCCTCTTCCATTCACCTCCTAAGTTCTGGTATTACAGGTATACTCCATGTTTATTGTAGGAACTATTTCCAACACACAAAAAAAATTATTGATAATGAAGATGTGGCACATTTATACAATGGAGTTCTACTCAGCGGTAAAGAAAAATGAAGTTATGAAATTTGCAGAAAAATGGATGGACCTGGAAAGGAGTATACTAAGTGAGGTAACCCAGGCCCAGAAAGCCAAGTGCCACATGTTCTCTCTCATATGTGGATCCTAGCTACAG
This sequence comes from Jaculus jaculus, assembly GCF_020740685.1. Taxonomy (NCBI): domain Eukaryota; kingdom Metazoa; phylum Chordata; class Mammalia; order Rodentia; family Dipodidae; genus Jaculus; species Jaculus jaculus. The sequence continues at coordinate 23,727,662 of NC_059114.1, forward strand.
ATGATTGGGCTTCTGCGTGAGTAGGAAAAAACTCAGTAGCAGAGGCCAGTAAGTTAAAAAGGAGACATAAAGGGAAGAGAAAGGAAGGGAGGAGGATAGTTAATAGATTGGTATTGTATATATGTAAGTACAATGATTGAGATGGGGAGGTAATATGATGGAGAATGGAATTTCAAAGGGGAAAGTGTCGGGGGGAGGGAGGGAATTTCCATGGGATTTTTTTTTATAATCATGGAAAATGTTAATAAAAATTTAAAAATTAAAAAACAAACAAACAAAAATTATTGAAAGCTACTGTGTCAATGTGTAACAATAAACAAATGGTCTCCTTTTTCCAGAATGTATCCTCTTTGATTCTTAGAACTGATTGTATCTTCCTTGAAAAGTATGTTCAGAGTTTAGTAGCACTTACCTCTCCAATTGTTTGTAGGTTATAGCAAATGATGTCCTTATGTGTTGTTGAAGTTCCATAAAGAAGTGCCTTCATGAGCCAACAAATTCCCAACAGGAGGTCAGAAAAGTTCAGGTAAAAGAGTGGTTTTATCTGTCAAAAGCCACAAAATACTACTTTAGTAAGTGATGTTGCTAGGAGAACAAAACAATCATTTACATTCACATTTATATTTTAAGTAGAAAGTTAGGTGTCATTTTGCCAGAGCTTCTGTAAACTGTTTGACTGTGGTGATTGTAAGGGAAGACTCCAGGTAGAAAGGAATCTGTATTCAATTATTTCAATGTCCTGGAATAAGAAGATTCATGAATTAAATAGCACTTGACTTTCTTACTCACAGGAATGTTCCTTCCTCAGATATAGGGCCAAAAAAGAATGGATAGATGAAGCTTTTTTTGTAAATAGATAACAAAAACGGATGATTGAGAGTATGCTAGCTGCACAGCCAACATGTTCTAAATTTGGAAAATGATGTCATTAGTGAAGTGTTTAGAGATATAGTTGATGACTTAAAGAAAAACAGAAATAGAGAAGCATACTAATGCAAAGCAAAGGGAAAATACCAGGATTATTCATGCTGCCTTCTAACTTCTGACTGTGTTGGTGAAGGTTATCCCTTATTTTTAGTATCCTTTTGCCTCCACATTCCTAATTACTTAAAAACAATTTTGGGGGCTGAGAGATGGTTTAGTGGTTAAGGCATTTGCCTGCAAACTCGGTTCAATTCCCCAGAACCCACGTAAGCCAGATGCTCAGGGTGGAGCATGCATCTGGAGTTTGTTTGCAGTGCCTGGAGGCCCTGGCATGCCCATTCTCTCTCTCTCTCTCTTTCTCTCTCTCTCTCTCTCTCTCTCTCTCTCTCTCTCGCTCTCTCTGTGTGTATGTGTGTGTGTGTGTGTGTGTGTGTGTGTCTGCCTCTTTCCCTCTCTCACTCTCTAAAATAAATAAATAAAAATTTTAAAAAATCAATTTTGAAGATTGAGTAAAGGAAGGGTGGGGGAATATTAATCCAAATCTAAGGTTATGAATAAGTCACATGGAAACCTCCTTTTTTGTTTATTTTTATTTATTTATTTGCAATCAGAGAGAGAGAGAAGAGAGACAAAGAAAGAATGGGCATGCCAGAGCCTCTAGTCACTGTAAATGAACTCCAGACACATGTGCCCCTGTGTATCTGGCTTATGTGGGTCCTGGGGAATTGAACCTGGGTCCTTTGGTTTTGTAGGCAAGCACCTTAAGTGATAAATAATCTCTCCAGCCCAAACCTCCTTTTTTGGACAACAGCACATTCAGAACCCATAGATTGTTACTAGAAAATTTTCAGTGCCAAGGATGGGATACCTTCCAGTGAGTTGTTGGCCAGCAAGATCCCTGATATTCTGAAACCAGTACAGGCCATTTTCAAAGCTCTTGGTTTCCTACTAGGAACAGATGGCAAAACCCTATTGCTGAAGACTCCACATGCTTACACTGCAAGGTCACTGAGAAATCCGGCTGGAGCTGAGCTGAAAACCCCCTCTGTGTAAACCAGAATACAGAAAGCTGGAAAAAGCTATCCTGCATGCAGCTCCATGGGAGAGAGAGAAGTCATCAGTGGAGATAAACAGCAGTGGAGATTGCAAGCCTTAGGTTTAGCCAGACAGACCAAATGAGCCAATGGGTGCAAGGGTGACATGTCTATTATGGGGGTAACCAACCACTCTCTAGTTGGACTGGAGACCTGCTCCACAGGAGGGAATACATGCCTGATACTGAAAACCTATGATGGGCAAAATCATAAACCCTAGTGATGTTACACCTGCAAGTGTCTGGCTAAATATATATATTATAAACACCAAATTGCACAGTAAGCACTTTTCTTAATGTTCATCCCCATATGTTAATGCTATTCTCATTTCTGGTTAGAGAAGCTTCTCTTTTCAGATGGCAGTGACCTCTGGAATGACTCAAAAGGCACCATAGTGCTGAGAAGAAGTGACAGAGGAGTCCTCTGCACTGAAACATCTCTATCACACCTTCCAAGGCTCAGGGTCCATTGTAGAAGAGGTGATGGGAAGAATTTAAGAGTCAAAGGAAGGATAGGACTCCTTACAATGCACTCTTCCAGACACAAAATGGCCTGGATATCCATGAGCTCACAGTGCCTGACACTAGCTGCGCAAGACCAGTATAATAGGAGGAAAAGATGATGATACCAAAATAAAAGACAGACTGATTGAGAGAGGGAGGGGATATGATAGAGAGTGCCATTACAAAGGGGAAAGTGAGGGGGGAGGAATTTTCATGGTTTATTGTCTATAACTATGGAAATTGTCAATAATAAAAAATTAAAAAATTTTTTGAGTCTTTGAAGAAAAAATATTTCTTGGGAATTGGAAAGATTGCTCAGTGGTTAAAGGTGCTTGTTTCTAAAGCCTGATCATCTGGTTCAATTCCCCAGGGCCATGTAAGCCAGATGCACAAAGTAGCATATACATTTGGAGATTGTTTGCACTGGTAAGAGACCCTGGCATATCTACTCTCTATCTCCCCCCCTCCCTCCCTCTCTCTTTCTCTCTCTACTTGAAAATAAATAAATAAATAGTCTGGACATGGTGGTGCATGCTTTAACCCCAGCATTTGGGTGGCAGAGGTGGGAGGATTACTGTGAGATTGAGGCCAACCTAGGACTACAGAATGAATTCCAGGTCAGCCTGGGCTCGAGTAAAATCATGCCTCAAAAGAAAATTGGAAAAAAAATTATTGAGAAACATCAAAGAAAATCTAGCAACACATGGATTACAAGATTAAAAAAAATGTCAGTTTTGGCCAGATGTGGTGGTGCATACCTTTAATCTCAGTATTTGAGAGGCAGAGGTAGGAGGATCGCTGAGGTTCAAGGCCAGTCTGGAACTACAGAGTAAGTTTCAGGTTAGCCTGGGCTAGAATAAGACCCTACCTTGAAAATGAAAAAAGTCAGTTTTACTGAAATTGATCTATATATCAAGTGTAATCTCAATTAAATCTCATCTGCTTTTCCTATGAAATTTGTCAAACTGACTCTAAATCTGATGTAGAAATACACTAATTAGCAGGGAGTTGTGGCACACCTATAATCATAGCACTCAGGAAGTAGAGGTAGGAGAATCATTAGTTCAAAGGGGGCTACATAGTGAAACTTTGTCTTTAAAAACTAAAATAAGCCTGGCGTGGTGGCGCACGCCTTTAATCCCAGCACTCGGGAGGCAGAGGTAGGAGGATCGCCAAGAGTTCGAGGCCACCCTGAGACTACTTAGTGAATTCCAGGTCAGCCTGAGCCAGAGTGAGACCCTACCTCGAAAAACAAAAATAAAACTAAAATAAAATATTCTTAAAGAAAAAAATTTCTCTATCTGCTCTCAAGACTTCATATACAGCCTGCGATAGGTACTCTATTCTGAAATTGACAAAACAGATTCAACAGACCCTAAAGCAAACCCAGGCACATGCAGGCCTCTGATGTATGATAAAGATAATAAAGATGTTTCCTTCTTCTGGAGGTCTTTGTTGTTGTTGTTGTTGTTTGTTTTTGAGGTAGGGTCTCACTCTGGCCCAGGCTGACCTGGAATTCACTATGTCATCTCAGGGTGGCCTTGAACTCAAGGCAATCCTCCTACCTCTGCCTCCTGAGTGCTGGGATTAAAGATGAGCACCAACACACCCGGCTTTAGTTTTTTTTTTTGTTTTTTTTTTTGAGGTAGGGTGCCACCATGCCTGGATTTCTTTTCTTTTCTTTTTCAATATGTTTTATTTATTTATTTGAGAGAGAGAACAAGGCAGAGATCAAATGAGAGAGAGAGAGAGAGAGAGAGAGAGAGGGAGGGAGCAAGAATATGGGCACACGAGGGCCTCTAGTTGCTACAAACTCCAGACACATGTGCCACCATGTGCATCTGGCTTACATGGGTCCTGTGGCTTTACAAGCAAGCACCTTAACTGCTAAGCCATCTCTCTAGCCCACTTTTTTATAATTATATAATTTTAAATAATTTAAATAAAATATTTCTATCAATTTATTTGCCAGTGAGAGAGAGAGAAAGAAGGAATATGAGCATGCCAGGGCCTCCTGCCACTGCAAATGAACTTTAAGTGGGTGCTGGCCACTTTGTGTATCTGGCTGAATGTGGTACTGGGAAATAGAAACCCATACTGTCTGGCTTTGCAAGCAAGTGCCTTTAACCACTAAGCCATCTCTCCAGCCCAAATGACTTACATGTGAAAGGCAAAAATGTTAAAATGTTTTAACAAGGGCTGGAGAGAGACGGCTTAGCGGTTAAGCGCTTGCCTGTGAAGCCTTAGGATCCTGGTTCAAGGCTCTATTCCCCAGGATCCACGTTAGCCAGATGCACAAGGGGGGGCGCATGCATCTGGAGTTTGTTTGTAGTGGCTAGAGGCCCTGGCATGCCCATTCTCTCTCTCTCTCTCTATCTATCTATCTATCTATCTGCCTCTTTCTCTCTGTCTGTTGCTCTCAAATAAATAAATTTTAAAAATTGCTTTAACAAACACTATGTGAGACTTTCAATTCAGTTTTGTTTTCTTTTTTTGTTTTTTTTGCAGTGGGGTTTCACTCTAGCTCAGGCTGACCTGGAATTCACTATGTAGTCTCAGGGTGGCCTCGAACTCACGGTGATCCTCCTACCTCTGCCTCCCGAGTGCTGGGATTAAAGGCGTGCACCACCACGCCCGGCTCAAAATTCAGTATTATTAAGCAAACACAATAGGCTTCAGAAGAAATGATTAAAAACAGTTGGGCATGGTGGTGTACGCCTTTAATCCCAACACTCAGGAGGCAGAGGTTGGAGGATCTCCATGGGTTCAAGGCCACCCTGAGACTAAATTCAATGTCAGCCTGGGCTTGAGCAAGAGTACCTAGAAAAACAACAACAAAACATGAAAGATGGGCAAAAGTAGGTCTAAGGAGATTGCTCGGTGGGTTAAGACCACTTGCTGTACACATTATGTGGACCTGAGTTTGATCCCTAGCTTCCATGTAAAAAGCTGGGCATGGCTGTACATGCTTATAAGCCCAGAGATGCGGAGAACACAGACAGGAGAATCATTGGGGATCAGTGGCCAGCCAGTCAAACCAGAAAAATGACAAGCTCCAGGTTCAGTAAGAAACACCCCTGAAGGAAACAAGGTGGAAGAGTGACAGAGGAAGACAGCTGAAATCCTCTTTTGGTCTCCACATACATGCACACACACACACAAGTTCATATATACACATCATACACACCGTACAAAAAAGAAATGTGGAGGGCTGGAGAGATGGCTTAATGGTTAAGGCACTTGTCTATGAAGACTAAGGAACAAGGTTCAACTCCAGAATCCACATAAGCCAGAAGCACATGGTGGTGCATTTGTCTGGAGTTTGTTTGCAGTGCATAGAGGCCCTGGTGCAATGACCATTTTCTCTCTCTCTCTCATTAAAAAAATAAAGAAAAGGGCTGGAGGGATGGCTTAGTGCTTAACACATTTGCCTCAAAGCCAAAGGACCCAGGTTCAATTCCCCAAAACCCACGTCAGCTAAGATGCACAAGGGGGCACATGTGTCTTAGAGTTTGTTTGCAGCGGCTGGAGGCCCTGACACACCCGTTCTCTCTCTCTATCTCCCCCTCTTTCTCTGTCAAATAAATAAATAAAATAAAATATTTTAAAAAGAAAGAAATTAATTTTAAAAAGAAATAAAGAAATGTGAAGATGGGGTTGCCCAGCCCTCATTTACTTTCTTTAAAAAAATATTTAGCACTCTCTCTCTGTTCTTTGAACTTTCTTTTTTCTTTCCATGCTTTTTCCCCCCAGATTCATATCTGGTCACACGGATCCCTGAGCCAAATGTGGCCTGCGTGGGCTTTTGGGCTCCACATGCTGTACTTCTCTTTACCCACTTTATCTTCCCTTATCTCCCAGCCTTCCCCTTTCTGCACTCTTTTGGAAAATCTGAATAACATGTGGTATTTTAAAAATCATTCTCTTGAATCTGGAATTGCCAATTCTTTGGTTAGTTTGCAGATATGGACTCAGGGCTTGGGGTTCCAGGAAGCACTTCAGAACCCCAATTTCCCCATTACAAGACTAGTATACAGCCATGTGAGCGCTGAGATCTGTAAGAGTACCTGCTATGTGAGCTGAGGTCTGATTTTTCAACCAAAAGCAGTTGAAGTGAGTGGGTTTATTTAGGCTTCCTCAGATACACAGATCATCGGATCCCACAGGCCTCTTTGCCCTGAAAGCCTGCCTTCCACTTTAGATGGTAGCAGGCAGCCCAGCTGTGACCTGCAGTTCTGATCAAGCAGCTGTAAATTGGGGGTTCCCATGACTCACTCTAGTTCAGGCTGACCTGTAATTCACTATGTAATCTCAGGCCGACTTCAAACTCACAGTAATCCTTCTACTTTGCCTCCTGAGTGCTGGGATTAAAGGCATGTGCTAACATGCCTGGCAACAGAACCTATTTTTATTAGTTAACTGGCCCAATAAAACCAAATGGCGGGGTTGGAGAGATGGCTTAGCAGTTAAGGTGTTTGCCTGCAAAGCCAAATGACCTTGGTTCAATTCTCCAGGACCCATGTAAGCCAGATGCACAAGGGGCACATGTGTCTGGAGTTCGTTTGCAGTGGCTAAAGACCCTGGTGTACCCATTCTCTCTCAATCTCTCTGCCTCTTTTTTTTCTCTCTCTAATTAATTAATTAAATTTTAAAAAATCAAATGGTATTTTCCATATACAAAAGTTCTCCTATACATGTTCTATGCTACTTTTTTTCTTTTTTTGGTTTTTCAAGGTAAGGTCTTGCTCTAGCCCAGGCTGACCTGCTAACCTGGAATTCACTACGTAGTCTCAGGCTGGCCTTAAACTCATAGTAATCTCCTACGTCAGCCTCCCGAGTACTGGGATTAAAGGTTTATGCCACCAAGGCCAGCTCTATGTTTTGACTGATTTTATGTCACTTGGCCTGATTAGAACAGTTGCTTCTGTTCTTTTAAAATTTCTACGGAGCCGGGCATGGTAGCTCATGCCTTTAATCCCAGCACTTGGGAGGCAGAGATGGGAGGATTGTTGTGAGTTTGAAGCCACTCTGAGATGACATAGTGAATTCCAGGTCAGCCTGAGCTAGAGTGAGACAAAAAAAAAAAAAAAAAAAATCTGTATACCAGTCTTTCTAGGAATCTAGTATCCTAGTATTCTGAGTCGAGTTTTGTTAACTTGAACTTTTTGATGTGAATAGTTTTATGAAGGGTGTATTTTTTAAATATTTTACTTTTATTTGTTTATTTGAGAGAGAGAGACAGAGGGAGAAGGGGAAAGAGAGAGAGAGAGAGAGAGAAAGATAATGCACCATCTTGAGCATCTGGCTTAAATGGGTCCCGGGGAATCAAACCTAGGTCCTTTGGCTTTGCAGGTAAGTGCCTTAATCACTAAGCCGTCTTTCTAACCCCTCTGTTAAATTATTATTATTATTATTATTATTGGTTTTTCTAGTTAGGGTCTCACTCTAGCTCAGGCTGACCTGGAATTCACTATGTAGTCTCAGGCTGGCCTTGAATTCACGGTGATCCTCCTATCTCTGATTACGGAGTGCTGGGATTAAAGGCATGTACCACCATGCCTGGCTTTTTAAAATATTTTATCTTTATTTATTTATGAGGGAAAGAGAGAGAGAGAGTGAGTGTTCAAGGGCCTCTAGCCACTACAAATGAACTCTAGACATATGCACCACCATGTGCTTCTGGCTTACATGGGTTCTAGGGATCTGTTTACAGACAAGCGCCCTAACTGCTAAGCCATTTTTCCAGTCCTTAGGGGTGTAATTTTTTTTTTTTTTTTTTCGTTTTTCAAGGTATGGTCTCACTGTAGCTCAGGCTGACCTGGAATTCACCATGTAGTCCCAGGGTGGCTTTGAACTCACAGTGATCCTATTACCTCTGCCTCCTGAGTGCTGGGATTAAAGGCATGGGTCACCATGCCCAGCAAGGGATGTATTTTTGTTGTTGTTGCTGTTTATTTTTATGTATTTATTTGAGAACGACAGACAGAGAGAAGGAGGCAGATAGAAAGAGAGAGAATGGGCACACCAGGGCTTCCAGCCACTGCAAACTAACTCCAGATGCATGCGCCCACTTGTGCATCTGGCTAACGTGGGTCCTGGGGAATCGAGCCTTGAACTGGGGTCCTTAGGCTTCACAGGCAAGCACTTAACCACTAAGCCATCTCCCCAGCACTAGGGGTATATTTTTGATCAAAGTTAAATTGTAATTAAATTGTAATAATGACAGAAAAGCAATACAAATATCTTTCACATAGTAAAATCTCTGAACCGACTAACCCCAGTATTAATTTTCCAAAGGTAGCATAAAAAACTCACCTCTACAAAGTAAAGTAAATATAAATATAAAGTACATATAGTCTTCAGATAAAACTGATTCTATAACCTTAATTAGTGCATACCCACATTTATTAGTTAATCTCTAAGAATTTAAAGTGATAGCTAAGGGGCTGGAGAGATGGCTTAGTTCAAGTTCAAGTTCAGTTCAAGGCTCGATTCCCCAGAACCCACGTAAGCCAGATGCACAAGGGGGCGCACACATCTGGAGTTCGTTTGCAGTGGCTGGAGGCCCCGGCACACCCATTCTCTTTCTCTTTCTTTTTTTTTTTTTTTTAATTTTTTTTAAATTTTTTTATTTATTTTTATTTATTTGAGAGCGACAGACACAGAGAGAAAGACAGATAGAGGGAGAGAGAGAGAATGGGCGCGCCAGGACTTCCAGCCTCTGCAGACGAACTCCAGACGCGTGCGCCCCCTTGTGCATCTGGCTAACGTGGGACCTGGGGAACCGAGCCTCGAACCGGGGTCCTTAGGCTTCACAGGCAAGCGCTTAACTGCTAAGCCATCTCTCCAGCCCCTCTTTCTCTTTCTATCTGCCTTTCTCTCTGTCTGTCGCTCTCAAATAAACAAATTTAAAAAGTAAAATAAAATAAAGGAAAGTGATATCTAGGGGCTGGAGAAATGGCTTAGCAATTAAGGCACATGCTTGTGAAGCGTAAGGACCCAGGTTCGATTCTCTAGGTCCCACGTAAGCAATATGCACATGGTGGTACATGTGACTGGAGTTCGTTTACAGTGGCTAGAGGTCCTGGTGCCCCTATTCTCACTCACTCTATCTCTCTCTGTGTCTGTAATAAATAAATAAAATAAAATCTTTTAAAAAGGGGAGGGAGGGTATTACCATGGGATACTTTTTATAATCATAGAAAATGTTAATAAAAATTGAGAAAAAAAATCTTAAAAAAAGAGTAAAAGCTAACAATCACTGCCTAGAAAAGGAAACCCTACTGGCAGTGTTTTAAAAGGGAACCCTACTGACAGTGTCAAAAATATCTCAATCTATTATTATAAAGAAGTTATAAGCAGGCTCAGTGTGGTTATAAGAAATTCATGGAATTTTCCATCATGCCCAGGTTAACATTAATCTGCTCCTCATTTCAAAGGCAAGGTCACTAAAAGTTCAAACTGAACATAGACATTACTCACCTCTGGAGACTTCTGTGTATTCTGGAATACAGCATAGGTAATAAGTGAACTTGAACCTATAACACTGAGAGACACAGGTGAAAACCATTAAAACAGGTCAGCAAGACTTCTTTATTTTTTTTTTAAATACTGTTGGTGTTATTCATATATATACACATACATATATATATATATATATATATTTTTTTTTTTTTTTTTTGAGGTAGAATCTCACTCTAGTCCATGCTGACCTGGAATATGTAGTTTTAGTGAAGCCTCAAATTCACAGCGATCCTCCTATTTCTGCCTCCCAGGTGCTGGGATTAAAGGCATGTGCCACCATGCCCAGCCCTATTTTTACATTTTATTGGACAGAAAATCTAAATGTAGGACATAGTATAATTTGTAACTAAAGAATAAAATCAAATCCCCAAAGGGAAAAATGTAGAAAACCACATAATTCTTCGGTTTTACTCACACTAATTTCAACAGTCATAAGATTAAATAAACATACCTCAGAGTAGCCATGACAAATTGTATCCACTGTATTGCAGAGAAATCCTAAGTAAGAGAGAGGAAAAATTAAATCTCTCACATTTAATATTCAACCCAACTTTCATTTTCACTATTTATTAATCATTACTTCAGCACAAATGCTTTTTCAAAACAATGTTGCAAGTTTCAGTAAAAAGGCTCAAGAGACATAAGGAAGGCAGAGTAGTTCCTTTGTCCTCTCTTATTCCTACAGAAAAGAGCATGGGAAATGAGAGAATTAGAAAAAATGAAAAAATAAGATGGGGAAAAAGAAATAAAAAGTTACAATTTGAGAGAGAATAGACAGATGTATGAAAATAAAAGGTGACAAGAATGACTAATACTAAGTACAAGTGATTGACATAAAGCTAAAAAATGGGTCATAAATGATAAAAAGAAAAGTTACTAGTATAGAGAAAACTCCTGTGTGTGGGGGGGGGGGGAACAGACGAGAGAGGAAGAAAGGAGGAGGAAAGAAGAAGGAAGAGACAGCTTTGGACCTTACAGAGTCCCATTTGTCCTCCAGAGTGCTAGCCTCCAGTGGGAAGGCCATAAGGACTTCAGTCCCAGGGACCCTCAGATAGGTGGAGAATCTGTCTCAGCCAGGTTCTAAATCCCCAGGCAGTAAACAGGTAGCTCCACCCCTTCCCCTGCTGGACTCCTCCCCATCTAATCCTGCACAGTACCTTGAGGGCAAGAAGTGAAGTGGTAGAAAGTGCCAAGGAGAAAGTCAAAAATAGAAAGAGCAGGTGACAAGGAAATTCAACTGTAAGAAGCATTAGAAATTGCAAGGAAGGGCAAGAACCAGGAGTAAAAAAATGTAGAGAGAATGAACCATAAGATAAAGGAAAAGGAAATAAAACTGCGAAAGAAAAATGGACCAAAAAAAGGACAAGAAAGAAATGGGGTAGAATGGAAGTCTGCTTAAAACTTGTTCATGTTTTGGAAAGAATGGATATTTGTGCTTGATTCAGCAGCACACATTCTAAAATTGGAACGAGACAGTGCAGATTAGCATGGCCCCCGTGTGAGGATGAAAGAATGGATATTCACTTAAAGGTTTTAGTACTCACAGTGAAAAGATAGAAGACAGATGTTTGCAATATTCAATACTAACATTTGTGTTTGTTTGTTTTTCAAGGTAGGGTTTCACTCTAGCCTAGGCTGACCTGGAGTTCACTATGTAGTCTCAGAGTGGCCTCGAACTCTACTTCCCAAGGCGTGTGCCACCATGCCCAGCTAATACTAACATCTTAATATTCTGAACTTAAAAGCCCATCAGAGGGAGGAGGATACTTAATAGGTTGATATTGTATATATGTAATTACAATGATTGTAATGGGGAGGTAATATGATGGAGAATGGAATTTCAAATGGGAAAGTGTGGGGGTGGAGAGGGAGGGAATTACCATGGGATATATTTTATAATCATGGAAAATGTTAATAAAAATTAAAAAAAAAAAGCCCATCAGAGTGTGGTGTTAGTGGTATAGTGATGAGCACAGCTGCCTTCTGAAATCCCACCAGAAATATAACAGCATCATTAAATTGTACTTAATTAAATTGTATTTAATATAGTTATGCATAAATGCTAGTGTTTTGAACAGGATTTGGAAGGACTGTTAAAGTTTGTAACCATTTATCTTTAACCATACTTTCATATAGTCAGAAAAGTCTTCTTTGTGCCCAGAGGCTCACATATGCAAAGCAGTCACTCTACCACTGAGCTATATCCCACCACCTGAATACTTGTAATAACATAAATTAGGTCATTTGCATGGCTAGAGTCATTTTTTTATTTGAGAGACAGCAAGAGAGAGAGAGAGGGACACAGAACTGACACACTAGGGCCTCTGCCACTACAATTGAATTCTACACACTTGCATCACCTAGTGGGCATGTGTGACCTTGAGTTTGCCTCACCTTTGTGCATCTGGCTAAGATGGGATTTGGAGAGTAGAACATGGGTCCTTAGACTTTTTAGGCAAGTGTCTTAACCACTAGGCCATCTACCCAGCCTTAGAGTAATTTTTTTTTTTTTTTTTTGAGGCAGGGTCTTGCTTTTAGCCCAAGCTGGTGTGGAATTCACTATGTATTCTCAGGCTGGCCTTGAACCCATAGCAGTCCTCCTACCTCTGCCTCCTGAGTGCTGGGATTAAAAGTTTGCACCACTCACACCCAGCCAGAGTAATTTAAATATAATATTCATATCAGATTAAGAGGAAAACAATTTTGTTTTGGTTTTTCTAGATAGGGTCTTGCTCTAGCCCAGTCTGACCTGGAATTCACTATGTAGTTTCAGGGTGGCCTCGAACTCATGGAGATCCTCCTATCTCTGCGTGCCAAGTGCTGGGATTAAAGGCATGTGCCACCACAACTGGGTTGTTGTTGTTTTTAAAGTATTTTATTTTTATTTGCTTATTTGTGAGAGAGAAAGACAGGGAGAGAGAGAGAGAACGGGTGTACCAGGGCCTCTAGCCACTGCAAATGAACTCCAGATATAGGAGCCACCTTGTGCATCTGGCTTACATGGGTCCTGGGGAATCAAACCAAGGTCCTTTGGCTTTGCAGGCAAGTGCCTTAACTGCTCTCCAGCCCTGTTGTTGTTTTTGAGGTAGGGTCTCACTGTCTGGGAACTCACTCTGTAGCTCCAAAGTGGCCTCAAACTCTTGGTGATCCTCCTACCTCGGCCTCTATAGTGCTGGGATTAAAGGTGTGTACCACCATGTGCCTGGCTAATTATTTTATTGATACACTTATTAGATAATAAATAAAAGTACTAGGATATTTATGATCAAAAGTCTCTAGCAAAAGGTCTTGGGGAATGTTTGAGGTCTCCAAAACTATTTGATAAGGGTGGAGAGCCTAATGACATTCTACCCAAGTGATAAGAAAATGCTTTGGACAAAAGACTCTTGTGTCAGTCAAGAACAAATCTCAAATTGTTCAGAAAATAGCTATACCAAACCAGTCCACTGCTCTTGATAATATAATCAGCCTCAGAGAATTTTTCCCTTGGCATGGGTTCAAAAATGCCTATGCTACCTTCTAACATTTAGGAGTTTGCTTTTCAGACTTTTTCTCTAAATCCCTACCTTTCTCTTCTCTCAGTCCCTCCCTCCAGCTTCCTCTGCTCTCCACTCCCATCTCTTCCCCCACCACATTCTTTATTTTTAAAAATAAAAACTTGGGCTGGAGAGATGGCTTAGTGGTTAAGGCACTTGCTTGCAAAGCCTAAGGACCCAGGTTCAATTACTCAGTGATCATGTAAAGCCAGATCCACAAGGTGACACATGCATCTGGAGTTCATTTGCAGTGGCTAGAAGCCCTAACAAGCCCATTATCTCCCTATCTTGCCTCTCAAATACATTAATTAAAAAGAAATCTGCTGGGTGTGGTGGCCCACGCCTTTATTCCTGGCACTCAAGAGGCAGAGGTAGGTGGATCACCATGAATTCGAAGGCACCGTGAGACTACAGTGAATTCTAGGTCAGCCTGGGCTACAAAGTGAGACCCTACCTCTAAAAACAAAAATACAAAAACAAAACCAAAATCTTGTCATCTTCTTTTTATTGGACCCAAACAATGAAGTAGGTAGTATTTGTTTTCCTCTTTTTAGTTCTGGTGTGTGTGTGTGCTCATGAGCATGTTTGCGTATATTTCTGGCATCAAACCCAGGCCTTGTATAAGCAAGACATCTTACCCCAACTCCTTCTCATTTTTTTAAATGTTTTAATGCTGAATAATTTACTAGTTATCTTCGTCTTTTACAAGAGTATAAGGATAGGTTGTTTGTAAAGTCTGCCAGGTTCCGGTTCAATTCCTTCACATAGTAAGTGGCATCCCCCCCCCCCAACAAAGAAGTGGAGCATTATCTGGAGTTCTTTTGCAGAGGCACTAGGCCCTACCTAGAGTGCCCATTCACTGTTTGCATATAAATGAAATTAAGAGGTAGTGGTAGGAAGATTGCTGTGAGCCAGCCTATGACTACAAAACAAGTTCCAGGTCAGCGTGGGCTACAGTGAGACCCTACCTCAAATGAGAAAAAAAACAAAAACAAAGGTAACCAGGCTTAGTGGCTCATGCAAATACTCCCAGGAGGCTGAGACAGGCTGGTCACAGTGTTGGAAACAAGTCTGACTTATAAAGTGAGACTATTAACTCAGCACATCAAAATGTAAAGATATAAGGCACTCACCCTAATGCAGTCACTAAATGATCTGTTCAACACAAAGCCCAAGGCTCACTTTTTTTAACTATTTATTTTGAGAGAGAATGAAGGGCCACACCAGGGCCTTAAACCACTGCTTGTTAACTCCAGATTGAGTGTGACCCATTGCACACATTTGTGACATTGCTTGCTTGTGTCACTGTATCTGGCTACGTGGTTCCTGGAGATTCGAACATGAGTTCTCAGGCTCCTCAGGCAAGCTCCTAATTGCTAAGCCATCTCTCCAGCCCTTTTTGGGATAGGGTCTCACTCTGGCTCAGACTGACCTGGAATTCACTATGTAATCTCTAGGTGGCCTCAATCTCACTGAGATCCTACCACCTTTGCCTCCAGAGTGCTCAGATAAAAGGCATGGGCCACCATGTCAGGCTCAAGAATCTTATTATTATTATTATTTTTAAGAACAGAGATTTCCAACTCAACGCCTGTAGGTAAATTCTATTCTGCTGTCTCTGTCAATTGCCAACAGAAAGCTAAACTCCAAGTGCATGCACCACCTTGTGCATCTGGCTGGGGAATCAAACTTGGGTCTTTAGGCATTGTAGGCGAGAACTTTAACTGCTAAGCCATCTCTCCAAACCACGAATGTTTTATTTTATTTATTTGAGAGAATGAGAAAGAAGCAAACAGAAAGAATGCACTACCAGGCCCTCTAGCCATTGCAAACAAACTCCAGACACATGCACCACCATGTGCATCTGATTTCTGTAGGTATTAAGGAATGGAACTTTGATCCTTGGACTTTCCAGGCAAGTTCCTTAAACCACTATGCCATCTCTCCAGCCCAAGAATGTTTTTAAAACAGGTAAATGGGATGGCTAAGAGGTCTGAAGCACTTGCCTATAATGTAACATCTGGCCCAGTACCCAGGACAGCCCGATGCATCAAGTGGTGCATACTCCTGGAGCTGTAAGCATTCTTCTCTAGAATCTGGTTGAGTATCTGTTCTTTCCGTACGAGTTGATGTAATATGTTACATGGTGTGACAAAGGAGTCAGAGATCTGATTTTCTGGTGGAGACAGGTTTTGCGTTCAGGCGAGGACATCTGAAGCCAGTTGCAATGCTGTGCTATTTTCTTTCTTCAGGTAGGTCAAGAATACCCTATCTTCAAGTCATCCTGGCCTTTGCCCACGCGCTCTGCTCCAGAGCTCTTCCGGATGCTACCTGCCTGCCAGTCGCTGCAGCCTCCTTCTCATTTTTAAAAAAATATTTTATTTTTGCTTATGAGAGAAAGAGAGAACAGAAATGCCAGGGCCTCCAGCCACTGAAAACTAACTTCAGACGCATGTGCCACCTTGTGCATCTGGCTTACATGGGTACTGGGAAATCAAACCTGGGTCCTTAGGCTTCACAGGCAAGTGCCTTAACCACCAAGCCATCTCTTCAGCCCATTCTTTCCCTTTTTCATTAAAGTTCCCTTTAAACACATTCCAAGTCACTTATTATTACAAATAACACATAGTACATATCAGTTGAAATGAGAATATGGTCTTTAAACTACCATGAGCAATTTACTTAAATGGATACAAAAATATTTTATGGAGCAAAAAGTTTTCTAAAAATAATAAATATTTCTAATAATAATAGCTGACAATTTCATTTATTGTGTATGTATGTATGTGTATGTGTGAGTGCATGCATATACAGTAGTGTCTCCTGCTGCTGCAAATGAATGCTGTACACACGCACTACTTTGGGTCCAGCTTTATATGGTTGCTGAGGGATCAAACCCAGACCTGCAGGTTTGCAAGTAAGCACCTTAACTTTTTGTTTTGTTTTTGTTTTTCAAGGTAGAGTCTTGCTTTAGTCCAGCGTGACCTGGAATTCCCTATGTAGTCTCAGGGTGGCCTCGAAATCACCTCAATCCACCTACCCCTGCCTCCCAAGTGCAGGGATTAAAGGTATGCACCACCATGCCCAGCAGCACCTTTAACTTTTAACTGTTTTAACCACTAAGCCACCTCTCCAGCCCAACAGCTGTTTTTGAGTGGATTCTATGTGGAAGGATCCACGCTATGTAATTTAGTTCTTTAATTTTTTTTTTTCAATTTGTTTGAAAGGAGAGAGAAAATGAGGAGTGAGTGTAGCCAGGGCCTCTTGTCACTGCAGACTCCAGAAGCATGCACTGCTTTGTACAACTGGCTTTCTGTGGGTATGGGAAACGAATCTGGGCTGTTAGCCTTTGTAAGCAAGTGTCTTTAACTGAGCCAACTCTCCACCCTCAACTTTTACAGAACTTTTGAGGCAAGAAGTGTTTACAGAGGAAGAAGCTAAGGCTTTAAAGAGTTAGCACTTCTCAAAGATTACAGTTATTAAGTGAACCTGCAAATATTCAAACTCAGTCCAACTTGAGATTTCTCACTTATACACTATAGGATTATGACAAGGAGTGAATCAATAGAACCACACAATTAAAACATGCATGTTTTATTTTGTTTTTTTTTTCAAATTTTTATTAACAACTTCCATGATTATAAAAAATATCCCAAGGTAATACCCTCCCTTCTCCCACTTTCCCCTTTGAAACTCCATTCTCCATCATACCCCCTTCCCATTTCAATCAGTCTCTTTTATTTTGACGTCATCATCTTTTCCTCCTCTTATAATGGTCTTGTGTAGATAGTGTCAGGAACTGTGAGGTCATGGATATCCAGGCCATTTTGTGTCTAGGGGGAGCATGTTGTAAGGAGTACTGCCCTTCCTTTGGCTCTTACATTCTTTCCGCCACCTCTTCCGCATTAGACCCTGAGCCTTGGAAGGTGTGATAGAGATATTACAGTACTGAGCACTCCAGTCACTTCTTTCCAGCACCAAAAAAAATGCATGTTTTAAATGAATGTGAAATAAAAGGAACTTTCCGATTATATCATAGGATACATATATTTAGTGCTGAAAAGAGTAGTACAGAAAAAGTTATCAAAAAGGCAGCAAAAAAAATGGTTTTTAAAAGTAGCATAGCCAGGTGTGGTGGTACAGGTAGGAGGACTGCCAGGAGTTTGAGGCCACTCTGAAACTATATAATGAAGAACAGGTCAGCCTGGGCTATAGCAAGACCCTACCTCAAGAAACCAAAAGAAAAAAAAAAGAAGCATAAATCTTTGAAAAATCAGGCAATGGTGTTTACAACATCACAATCATGGTTTAGAAGATGGCTCAGTGGTAAAGTACTTGCCTTGGAAGCATGAGAATATGAGCTTGATCCTCAGATGTAAACCGATGTCGAAATGGTGGTGTGGTAGTGTGTGCTTATAATGCCAGCCTTGTTTTTCTGTTTTGTTTTGTTGAGTCAAGCCTAATGGACTGACCTTTTTTTTTTTTTTTTTATGCGAGAGAGTAAGAGAGATGAAATTGGCATGCCAGGGCCTCCAGCCACTGTAATCAAACTACAGACGCGTGTGTGACCTAATGAGCATGTGCAACTCTGCACACTCGCATCACCTTGTGCATCTGGCTCATATGGATCTGAAGAGTTAAACATGGGTCCTTAGGCTTTGTGAGCAAGTGCCTTAACCACTATGCCATCTCTCTAGTCCCTAGTTTTTTGAGATAGGGTCTCACGCTAGCCCAGTATGACCTGAAATTTACTATGTGGTTTTAGGCTGGCCTTGAACTCACAGTGATCCTACCTTACAAGTAGGATTAAAGCATAATCTCCATGCCCAGCCACTTTCTTTATTAGGAGAAAAGATCATAGAATCTGCAATCATAAATTAAGAAATTTAGTATATTTGGGATTTGGACAAAGTAGTTAGCGAGAAATTTCATGATATAAAAGGAATAAAATATAAGCCAAGTATGATGGCACATGGCTTTGATCCCAGCACTTGGATCACCATGAGTTTGAGGCCACCCTGAGACTACATAGTGAATGAATTCCAGGTCAGCCTGGGCTAGATTGAAACCTATCTCAAAAAAAAACCTAAAAATAAATAAAGAAATAAAAACAAATAAGTTTCTTCAGGAGAGAAATTTTTATCATTTACTTTTGTAATTTATTTTTTCCTTTCTTTTTTTCAATTTTTTATTAACAACTTCCATGATTATAAAAAATATCCCATGGTGATACCCGCCTTCCCCCCATGTTCCCCTTTGAAACTCCATTCTCCATCATATCCCCTCCCCATCTCAATCATCTCTCCATCTCTTTTATTTTGATGTCATGAACTTTTCCTCCTCTTATGATGGTCTTGTGTACGTAGTGTCAGGCACTGTGAGGTCATGGATATCCAGGCCATTTTGTGTCTGGACGGAGCATGTTGTAAGGAGTCCTACCCTTCCTTTGGCTCTTACATTCTTTCCACCACCTCTTCCGCATTAGACCCTGAGCCTTGGAAGGTGTGATAGAGATATTGCAGTACTGAGCACTGCGGTCATTTCTTTCCAGCACCATGATACCTTCTGAGTCGTCCCAAGGTCACTGCTATCTTAAAAGAGAAGATTCTCTACCAAAAGTGAGAGTAGCATTAATATAAGGGTATGAACATTAAGAGAAGTGCTTACTGGACAGTTTGATAAGCATAGTATATACATTTAGCCAGAGAACAACAGACATTACACCCCTAGGGCTTATGACTACCCCTGTTTTAAGTTTTAGTATCAGGGATGTATTCCCTCCCATGGAGTGGGCCTCCAGTCCAATTAGAGGGCACTTGGTTTCCACCATGGTAGATGTGCCACTATTGTACCCGTTGGCTCATTTGGCCTGGCTGGCCAAATATAAGGCTTACAGTGTCCGTTGTTAAGTATCTTCACTGGTGATTTCTCTTTCTCCCATTGAATTGCATGCAGAATGGCATCTTCCAGCTTTTTTTTTTTTTTGGTTTTTGTTTTCTGAGGTAGGGTCTCACTCCAGCCCAGGCTGACCTGGAATTCACTATGGAGTCTCAGGGTGGCCTCGAACTCATGGCGATCCTCCTACCTCTGCCTCCCGAGTGCTGGGATTAAAGGCGTGCGCCACCACGCCCGGCTTATCTTCCAGCTTTATGTCAGCTTGTCTACCAGAAGGAGGTTATCAGCTCAGTTCCAGCAGGATTTCTTAATGGCTTTGCAGCCCAAGTATGTGGAGTCTTCAGCAATAGGGTCTTACCATCTATTCCTTATAGGAAATCAGGGCCTCTTCAATGACCTATAACATTTTGGGGGCATCAGGGGCCTCCCTGGCCAACAACTCACTGGAAGATATCCCATACCTGGCACTGAAATTTTTCTACCAATAATCTATGGCTCCTGAGTGTTCCATTGTCCAAAAAAAGTAGGATTCCATATGATTTACTTATATCCTCTTAGATTTTGATTAGCCCTCCCACTACCTTTTCTTTACTCGAACTCTTCCCCTGACCTCACCTTGGGCCTTTTCACCCCCATTAATCTAGTCTTCTACTTACATATATACAATACCATCCTATTAAGTATCCCTTCCCTTCCTTTCTTCCTTTTATATCTCTTTTATAGCTTACTGGCCTCTGCTACTGAGTTTTTTCCTTCTCACACAGAAACCCAACCATCTGTAGCTAGGATCCACATATGTGAGAGAACATGTGATGCTTGGCTTTCTGGGCCTGGGTTATCTCACTTAGTATAATCCTTTCCAGACCCATCCGCGTTCCTGAAAATTTCATAACTTCATTTTTCTTTACCGCTGAGTAGAATTCTATTGTAAAAATGTGCCATATCTTCATTATCTTCCATCAGTTGAAGGACATCTAGGCTGGTTCCATTTGCCAGCTATTGTGAATTGAGTGGCAATAAACATAGTTGAGCACGTACTTCTAAGGTAATGAGATAAGTCCTTGGGATATATGCCTAGGAGTGCTATAGCTGGGTCATATGGTAGATCAATTTTTAGCTGTCTTAGGAACTCCACACTGATTTCCACAATGGCTGGACCAGATTGTATTCCCACCAACAGTGTAGAAGGGTTCCTCTTTTTCTGCATCCTCACCAGCATTTATGGTCACTTGTTTTCATGATGGTAGCCAATCTGATGGGAGTGAGATGGAATCTCAACATAGTTTTAATCTGCATTTCCCTGATGACTAGGGATGTAGAACAATTTTTTAGATGCTTACATGTCCTCTGTATTTCTTCTTTTGAGAACTCTCTTTTTAGTTCCATAGCCCATTTTTTAATTGGCTTGTTTGATTTCTTATTATTTAATTTTTTGAGTTCTTTGCATATCCTAGATATTAATCCTCTATCAAATGTATAGCTGGCAAAGATTTTTCCCCATTCTGTAGGTTGCCTCTTTGCTTTTTTCACTGTGTCCTTTGCAGTGCAAAATCTTTGTAATTTCATGAGGTCCCAGTGATTAATCTGTGGTTTTATTGCCTGAGCAATTGGGGCTATATTCAGAAAGTCTTTGCCAAGACCAATATGTTGAAGGGTTTCCCCTTTTTCCTCTAGCACTTTCAGAGTTTCAGGTCTGATGTTAAGGTCTTTAATCCATTTGGACTTAATGTGCATGGAGAGAGAAAGAAGAATCTATTTTCATCCTTCTACAGATAAATATCCAGTTTTCTCAGCACCATTTGCTGAAGAGGTTGTCTTTTCTCCAATAAGTATTTTTGGCATTTTTATGGAATATCAGGTGGATATAGCTACCTGGACTTACATCTGGGTCCTCTATTCTGTTCCATTGATCTACATGTCTGCTTTTGTGCCAATACCATGCTGTTTTTGTTACTATGCCTCTGTAGTATAGGTTAAAATCACCAGCCTTATTTTTGTTGCTCAGTATTATTTTAGATATTCAAAGTTTTTTGTGATTCCAAATGAATTTTGGCGTGTTTTTCTACTTCTGTGAAGAATGCCATTTTTATTAGGATTGCATTAAATATGTAGATTGCTTTTGTTAAGATTGCCATTTTCACAATATTGATTCTTCCGATCCAGGAACAAGGGATGTTTTTCCATTTCCTAGTGTCTTCTGTAATTTCTTGCTTGAGTGTTTTAAAGTTTTCATTGTAGAGATCCTTTACTTCCTTGGTTAGGTTTATTCCAAGGTATTTTATTTTCTTAGATGCAATTGTGAATGGGAGTGATTCTCTGATTTCATCCTCTGTGTGTTTGTTGTTAGCATATAGGAAGGCTACTGATTTCTATGTATTTATTTTGTATCCTGCTACATGGCTATAGGTGTTTATCAGCTCAGTTTGCTGGTAGAGTCTTAAGGGTCCTTTATATATAGAATCATGTTATCTGCAAATAATAACTTGATCTCTTCCTTTCCAATTTGTATCCCTTTTATGTGCATCTCTTTTTTTAAAAAAATTTATTTATTTGAGAGCGACAGACACAGAGAGAAAGACAGATAGAGGGAGAGAGAGAGAATGGGCGCACCAGGACCTCCAGCCTTTGCAAATGAACTCCAGACGCGTGCGCCCCCTTGTGCATCTGGCTAACGTGGGACCTGGGGAACCGAGCCTCGAACTGGGCTCCTTAGGCTTCACAGGTAAGCGCTTAACCGCTAAGCCATCTCTCCAGCCCTTATGTGCATCTCTTGCCTTACTGCTATGGCTAAGACTTCCAGTACTATATTAAATAAAAGTGGGGACAGTGGACACCCTTGTCTTGTTCCTGATTTTAGTGGAAAATCTTCCAGTTTTTCCCCATTTAGTAATATGTTAGCTGTAGGCTTGTCATAAATAGCCCTTATTATATTGAGATAGGTTCCTTCTATTCCTAGTCTCTGTAGGGCTTTTATCATGAAGGGATGTTGGATTTTGTCAAATGCTTTTTCTGCGTCTAAAGAGATGATCAAGTGATTTTTGTCCTTCAGTCTATTTATATAATGTATTACATTTATCAATTTGCATCTCTGGGATAAAGCCTACTTGGTCAGGGTGAATGATCTTTCTGATATATTCTTGTATTCTGCTTGCCAATATTTTGTTGAGAATTTTTGCATCTATGTTTATGAGGGAGAATGGTTTGTAATTTTCCTTTTTTCTTCTATCTTTGCCTGATTTTGTTATCAGGGTGATACTGGCTTCGTAGAAGTTTAGTAGGATTCCTTCTTTTTCTATTTTATGGAAAAGCTTAAGAAGCAACGGTGTTAGCTCCCTGAAGGTCTGGTAAAATTCAGCAGTGAATCCATCTGGGCCTGGACTTTTTTTAGTTGGGAGATTTTTGATAAATGCTTGGATCTCCATACTTGTTATAGGTCTATTTAAGTGATTAATCTCATCTTGATTTAATTTAGGTAGGTCATATAAATCAAGGAAATCCATTTCTTTCAGATTTTCATATCTAGTGGAGTAGTGTCCCTATGATTTTTTAAATTTCTCTGGTCTCTGTTGTGATATTGCCTTTGTCATCTTTAATTTTATTAATCTGTGTCTCTTCTTTCTTTCTTTTGATCAGATTTGCTAGGGGTTAATCAATCTTGTTTGTCCTTTCAAAGATCCAACTCTTTGTTTCATTGATTCTGTGGATATTTTGGTTTTGATTTCATTGATTCCTGCCCTAATCTTTATTATTTCTTCCCGTCTACTAATATATGGTTTGCCTTGTTTTTCTTTTTCCAAGGCTTTAAGGTGAAACATTAGGTCATTTACTTGTGACCTTTCTAGTTTCTCAAAATAGGCACTTAAAGATATAAATTTACCTCTTAGGACTGCCTTCATTGTATCCCAGAGATTTTGGTATGTTGTGTTCTCATTGTCGTTTGACTCTATGAATTTTCTGATTTTCTTCTTGATTTCTTCATGGACCCATTCATCATTTAGTAGTGTATTGTTTAGTTTCCATGATTTTGTGTATGCTCTATAGCTTTTCTTGCTATTGATTTGTAGTTTGATTCCATTGTGATCAGATAGAATGCAAGGAATTATTTCAACTTTCCTGCATTTGTTAACATTTGTTTTGTGTCCTAATATATGGTCTATTTTAGAGAAGGTTCCATGTGCTGCAGAAAAGAAAGTGTATTCTGCACCATTTGGATGAAATGTCCTGTATATATCTGTTATGTTCATTTCTTCTAAGACCTTCTTAGTCCAGATGCCTTTCTGTTTATTTTTCCCGGGATGACCTGTCAATTGATGAGAGTTGGGTGTTGAAATCACCCACTACCACTGCGTTTGGTGTTATCTGTGGCCTTAGTTCTAATAGCGTTTGTTTGATGATTTGGGGAGCCCCCATGTTAGGTGCATATATGTTTAGGATTGTAATATCCTCCTGTTGGAGGGTGCCTTTAAACAATATAAAGTGACCTTTCTTATCTTTCTTAATTAATGGTGGACTGAAGTCTACCTTGTCGGATATTAGGATAGCAACCCCTGCTTGTTTTCTAGGTCCATTTGCTTGAAACACCATTTTCCAACCTTTCACCCTAAGATAGTGTCCATCCTTTGTAGAAAGGTGGGTTTCTTGGAGGCAACAAATTGAAGGATCCTGCTTTTTAACCCCGTCTGCAAATCTATGTCTTTTGGTTGGGGCATTGAGGCCGTTGGTATGAAGAGATATTATTGAAAGGTATTTATTTTTTCCATTTTTTGTAGTTCTTCCGGTTGTACCTTTGCTCTCTTGTGTTAATTAGTATTTGTTTTTTACAGATTCCTTATATGAGTGCTTTTCTTTCTCTTCAGCATGGAGGAGTCTTTCAAGTATTTTCTGTAGAGCTGGTTTTGTCTTCAAATACTCCTTTAGCCTTCTTTTGTTGTGGAATGTCCTTATTTCTCCATTTATTTGAATGGATAGCTTTGCAGGATAAAGTAACCTTGGTTGACAGTTGTTATCTTTCAGAACTTGGAATACATCACTCCAAGCCCTTCTGGCCTTTAAAGTTTGTGTTGAGGGCTTGAGAGATAGCTTAATGGCTAAGGCCTATGACTGTGAAGCCTAAGGACCCAGGTTTGATTCTCCAGGTCCCACATAAGCTAGATGCACATGGTGGCTCATGCATCTGGAGTTCATTTGCAGTGGCTAGAGGCCCTCGTGTGTCCATTCTCACTTTTTCTATCTCTCTCTCCTTCTTTCTGTCTCTAATAAATAAATAAATAATAAAAAATATTTTTTAAAAAGTTTGTTTTGAATAATCTGCTGTAATCCAGATGAGCTTGCTTTTGTAGGTAACTTGATTTTTCTCTCTAACTGCTTTCAATATTTTTTCTTTGGTTTGTATGTTTGGTAGTTTGATTATAATATGGCAAGGAGAGGTTCTTTCCATGGTTTGTCTGGTTGGTGTTCTAAAGGATTCCTGTATCTGCATTAGCACCTCTTCCCCAATTTGGGGGAAGTTTTCTTTTATGATTTGTGGAAGATGCCTACTATGCCTTTGGAGTGAAATTCTTCTCCTTCTACTATGCCCTAAATTCTTATGTTTGATCTTTTCATAGTGTCCCAAATATCTTGAAATTCCCATTCATACTTTTCTATTAGTTTGTCTTTCTCTTTGTTGGACTATATTAGATCTGTCACCTGGTCTTCAAGCTTAGATATTCTGTATCTATTCTACTGGTGAGATTTTCTACAGAGTTTTTATTTCATTAACTCTGTACTTTATTGCTAGTAATTCTAACTGGTTTTTCTTTATTATTTCTATTTCCTTATTTATGTCTAGTATTGACCTCTTTATTTCATTAAATTGGTGTCCTGTGTCTTCTTTGAATCCTTTGATATCCTCTTTTATTCCTTTGATTTCTTCTTTGACTTCTTTGAACATATTTATAATCATTCTTTTGAAATCTTTCTCAGGCATTTTCTCTAGCTTGTTTTCACTGGAGGTCATTTCTGATGCATTAATACTTTTTGGTGGATTTATATTGTCTTGAGTTTTGGTGTTTCTCGTGTATAGTGTATATATTTTTGCATCTTGGATTAATTTAATGCTTGGATTTTCTAGTTAGCTGGGTATTATTAGATGTATCAATCAATGTGATGCTATATATCTTCAGGGTAGGAGCTTAAGGTTCTAGGTGTGGCTCTCAATGCTCTCAGAGTATTTACAAAAGTGACCCTAGGTGTTGGGTTTCCCTGCTATAAGAGTATTCAAGTAGGCTGAGTGGAACAAAATACAGGCAGATTCTAAAATTTAACTAAACAATGAACACTTCCAATGAAAAACAGCACAGAGTATTTATGCAAGAGTAGGTATTATGACAACTAGATCCTCTATCAACAAGGAGGTTAAGTTTTCTGGTCTGTTGAGGGTTCCAAGTCAGCTTGTGGCCAAATGAGACCCTTTCCTAATGTATAACAGAAAAGGAAACAAAGCCACTATAAATCAAGAAGCAAAAAATAATAAGCCCAAAATATAGCTTATTTAAGAATGGCAAATCTAGCCGGGCGTGGTGGCGCACGCCTTTAATCCCAGCACTCGGGAGGCAGAGATAGGAGGATTGCCATAAGTTCAAGGCCACCCTGAGATGACAGAGTTAATTCCAGGTCAGCCTGGACCAGAGTGAGACCCTACCTTGAAAAACCAAAAAAAAAAAAAAAAAAAAGAGAATGGCAAATCTGACCACCCACCAGATTTAACATACAATTTATCCTGATATGGAAGGTGCAATTAGCACTTCTGGTTCAGGGCTATATACCAGGTTTATTAGGTAGGTAATGACCTGGTGTAATCCCAGTTACCTTTTGGGATAATTTTGGTCTCAGTTATGCTGCGCTCCTGCTTGGGTCCCTCTTTGGTGCACTGTGGGTTCAAGTAGGCTGGTTGGGTCGTTGGACCGCTGCTCTGTTTGCCAGAGCTGGGCACTGGCAGCGGGGGAGGGGAGGCTGTCCATGGTGGCTCTAGTTCTCTTGCTGGTCCACGTGATCCTCTCCCTTGTGTTCTGCTCCTCTGTTGTTCACAGCCGGTCTCCCTTCACGTTTCTTGAGTTTGCAAAGAGCTCTGGTGTGAGTGGAGAATCTCTTTACCTGGCTTTTCCTGCAGCTCAAGCTGAGCCTGGCAGCTGTGTCCCTGGGGACCTGGCGCCGCCACAGCTGCTGGAGCCACTTCTGCCTGCCTGTGTGGTTTCTGGATGCTCTGGATCTCTCCTACTTCCCTGCTGCCGTCTTAATTTCTTATACACCTCACTTTTTAGTAAAAGTGTGTATTTTGCTGATTTTTTTTTTTTTGGCTTTTTATCCCCTAGGCTGCTTTGGTGTGGTTCCTATGCAGCCATCTTAACCAGAAGTCTGATAATTTTTTTAATTATTTATTTTTTAGAGAGAGAGAGGGAGAGTCAGAGAGACAAAGAAATGGGTACACCACAGCCTTTAGCTGCTGCAAACGAACTCCAGACATGTAAGCCCCCTTGTGCACATGTGCAACATTGCATGCTTGCATCACTGAGCACCTGGCTATGTGGGACTGGAGATTTGAACATGAATTCTTAGGCTTCACAAGCAAGTACCTTAACCACTAAGCCATCTCTCTAGCCCCAGAAGAGGATTTTTTAAAATTTATTTATATTATTATTTGAAAGTAGGGGGAGAGATGGAGAAAGAGAATGGTCCTACCAGGGTCTCTTGCCACTGCACATTAACTCCAGATAGATGTGCCACTTTGTGCATCTGGATTTACATTGATAGTGGGGGTTTGAACCTGGTCTGTCAGGCTTGCAAGCAAGCACCTTAACCACTAAGCCATCTCTACAGCCCACTTCCAGAGAGTTATAATTGGTAGGCTTAAAGGAGGTAGGCATGACTCCTAGGAGAACATAAAGTGACTTTGGTATACATGCATAGTATGTCAGTGTAAAGGCCTGTCAACTGGACTCCATCTATTTGTCTACTAGAGAGGCAGTCACTAGGAAGCAGTGTAGAATGTAATATTCTCTAGATATTGATATAGGAAAATGTATTAAGGGTGACTGAGTCATTCTGGCACAAGAACCAACTTATAGTTAATATGATACCCAAGGAAAAAATTTTTAAGAATTTATTACATTTCCTGAATGTGATGGTATACATCTATAATCCCAGTGAGGCTGAGGCAGGAGGTGAGTTTGAAGCCAGCATGGGCTCCACAGTGAAATCTTTTTTATTTTATTGTATTATTATTATTATTATTATTATTATTATTATTTTGGTTTTTTGAGGTAGGGTCTTGCTCAAGCTCAGGCTGACCTAGAATTCACTATGTAATCTCAGCATGACCTTGAATTTATGGCAATACTCCTACCTCTACTTCCTGAGTGCTGGAATTAAAGACGTGTGCCACTACACCCAACAAATCATTTTTTAAAATTATTTATTTATTTGCAAGGAGAGAGAGAACATAAATGGACATGCTAGAGACTCTTGCCATTACAAAGGAATTCCAGACACATGCACCACTTTGCGTATCTGGCTTTATGTGGGTATTAGGGAATTGAACGCAGGCCATCGGGTTTGCATGCAATCACCTTAACTGCTGAGCCATCTCTCCAGCCCTGAAATCTTTTTTTTTTTTTTTTTTTTTTAATGAGGGTAATACATTTGTAGAACAAAAGCTATAAGTTGTTTCTCTGTAATAGGCATTTAGAGCAGTTAGGAATTGTACTAAATTTTGACTCATTTATAGATAATTTGCAGTAGAGTGTACTGGGAAAAACAAACATTAAAGGAACAAAGAAACCTCCTAGGTTAGTTCAGAAGTTAAAAAAAAAAAAAGAAGTTCAGCAGGGCATGGTGGCGCAAGCCTTTAATGCCAGCATTCAGGAGGCAGAGGATCACCATGAGTTCGATGCTACCCTGACATTACATAGTGAATTACAGGTTAGCCTGGCCTTTCAAGACCCTACCTCGAAAAACTGAAAGAAAAAAGAGTAGAAGTTGGGGGCTGGGGAAATGGCTTAGCAGTTAACTCACTTGCCTATGAAACCTAAGTACCAAGCAAGGTTCAACTCCCCAGAACCCACATCAGCCAGATGCACATGCATGTGGAGTTCGTCTGCAGTGGCATGCCCATTTTCTCTGTCTGCACCCCCTTCAAATAAATAAATAATAAAAAAAAACTTTTATTTATTTAATTTGTTTTGGTTTTTCAAGGTAGGGTCTCACTCTACCTGGAATTCACTATGGAGTCTCAGGGTGGCTTCAAACTCACGGTGATCCTCCTATCTCTGCCTCCCTAGCGCTGGGATTATATGCATGCGCCACCACGCCCGGCTTTAAAAAAATTCTTTTTTAAAAAATGGAACTTGGGGGCTGGAGAGTTGGCTTAGAGGTTAAGTGTTTGCCTGTGAAGACTAAGAACCCCGGTTGGAGGCTTATTTCCCCAGGACCCACGTTAGCCACATGCACAATGTGGGGGTGGCGCATATGTCTGGAGTTTGTTTGCAGTGGCTGGAGGCCCTTGCATGCCCATTTTCTCTCTCTCCCTCCCTCACCGCCTCTTTCTGTCTGTCGCTCTCAAATAAATAAATGAAAATAAACAAAAAATAAAAATAAAAAACAGGGCTGGAGAGATGGCTTAGCGGTTAAGCGCTTGCCTGTGAAGCCTAAGGACCCCAGTTCGAGGCTCGGTTCCCCAGGTCCCACGTTAGCCAGATGCACAAGGGGGCGCACGCGTCTGGAGTTCGTTTGCAGAGGCTGGAAGCCCTGGCGCGCCCATTCTCTCTCTCTTCCTCTATCTGTCTTTCTCTCTGTGTCAGTCGCTCTCATATAAATAAATAAATAAATAAATAAATTTAAAAATAAAAAACAATGCAACTTGGGGCTGGAGAGATGGCTCAGCACTTAAAGGCGCTGAGCTTGCAAAGCATGACAATCCAGGTTCGATTCCCCAGTACCCACATAAAGTCAGCTGTAGCATGCACCTGGAGTTCATTTACAGCAGCAGGAGGCGTTGGCATGTCCAAACACACGCACTCTCTCCCTCTTGCTCTCTCAAATAAATAAAACACACACACACACACACACACACACACACACACACACACACACACGTCAACCAAGACACTCAATGGGAATTTCTTCAACCTCTCTGGATTCGAGGTCACAGGTAACCAGGTGTAGGCCCTGAGCTTCCCAAAGCCCGCTTTTGCAGGTCACTGGCACCTCGTCGACGACGGGAGGAGGCCCGGCTGGGCTCTGCAGGCTCTGCAGGCTCTGCAGGCCGTAGTGATCTCCATCTGAGTGCGCCTGACCACCTCTGAGGAAGAGCTGCCTGACTGGCTGACAGTAGGCTGGCGGAGGGGAGTGGCACAGCCTTAAGGGTTGACTAACCTACAACAGGACCAAAGGCAGGAATGACATGACGGCCACCTCGCCTCCACACACGAGCTTCGCGCCTCTCCTCACGCGCTCGCCCAGCGCCGCGCTGCGATTTCTCCCGCCCACCCTGCACGTGACCACGCCCTCACCAGGCGGGGGCGGGGCACAGCGTGCGCGCACGCGCAAACACCACTTCCCCCGCCCGCCCCTTACACTACTGCGCGTGTGCGCGAGGGCCGCCCCGTCACGTGACTGCTGATTCAGAGCGTGTGGCGAGTGCTTGGTCGTCTCCCGCTTCCTGGATTCTGGCGTCATGGCTGCCGCCCTTTCCCTCTCTCCACTGCTTCCCCTTCTGGGTCTCCTGCTCCTCTCCGCTCCGCACGGCGGCAACGGCCTGCACACCAAGGGCGCCCTTCCCCTGGACACCGTCACTTTCTACAAGGTAACGAAGGCCAAGGGGGACTGTGCGCAGGTGCTGCCTGGGCGCCCATGGGAACGTGCGCTCGTGGGGGACGTTGGGGCCCAAGGGGAGGGCAGGAGGTGGTCTTGGGAGAACCATCCCTGGACTTGCCCTCATCCTGCGGAGTACTATGTGACCCCAGGCACGTGTGCCACAGGGTCCTCTTTTCTCCCTTCTTGCTTTCACAGCACGAGTACTTGCTTGCTTTTTTTTTTTTTTTTTTTTTTGCAATGATGCAGTCAAGAAAACTAAGTTCCTCTTCTCCTTTATCCGTAGAGAAAAGACAGCCTGGGGCGAGATCCAATCCTGGACTCCCAAGTGGAAGACCCAGGGGGCGGGGCGAGGTCCACCACGGCCTGGCTCCTTGCTGGGGTGGGGATGGCGAGGGGGAAACTCAGCACATTAGCATGCACGTCTGCAGCCCTCTTCTCAGAGGATGGATTGCAGATGGATTCAGATATTACGCATCTCCCGGCAAAGTGCAAGGATTAAGAATAAGCTGCATTTCAGCCACTTGTAGGGAACATCTTGGATCTGGAAAGAAAAGAAATAAAATCAGGTGAAAGCATAGAAGAACTGCCATTCCCGCCAGCTCCCTTTTTACCAAATTTGGATCCAGGTCTGGGTAAACCGACAATGGAAATATTGAAGACAGAAAGCAGCACACTTCTGTGTACACAACCCCCTCATCATGCATCTATCTCCATCCGTGAGCAACTTCTCTCTTCCTCTAAAAGGGAATACTAAGTGTTGAGAGAGAAAGATAGGCCTTTTATTTTCTCGTTTTATACCCACTGTGGGAAAGTGAAAATAAGAGCTAACTAGCTGGGTGTGGTGGTGCACGACTTTAATCTCAGCACTCGGGAGGCAGAGGTAGGATTGTCATGAGTTCGAGGCCACCCTGAGAATACAGAGTGAATTCCAGCTCAGCCTGGGCTAGAGTAAGACCCTACGTCAAAAAAAAAAAACACCTCTGTCTCAAGGGTTTGAACAGTCGTATTTTTGAAAAGGTTGTCTGCCATCGACTGGGCACTTAAATTATGTCAAGGAAAGATTTTAGAAATATTAAAGTGTAGGCACGGCACTGGCTGGGGGACAGTCCACATCACCCTATTCTTTTTTTTTTTTTTTTTTTTTTTAAACATGAGCCAGGTGTGGTGGCACACGCTTTTTTTTAAAATTTGTTTATTTATTTCAGACACAGAGAGAAAGACAGATAGAGGGAGAGAGAGAGAATGGGCGCGCCAGGGCTTCCAGCCACTGCAAACGAAGTCCAGACGCGTGCACCCCCTTGTGCATCTGGCTAACATGGGACCTGGGGAACCGAGCCTCTAACCGGGGTGCTTAGGCTTCACAGGCAAGCGCTTAACCGCTAAGCCATCTCTCCAGCCACACCCTATTCTTTATATTCCTTTTTTACAAAGCTACCTCTCTGGTCATATCACAGTCCAAGTGTAAATGAAAGGGACATTTTGCATAATATTTCTTTTTTGTTGTGTTTTGTTTTGATTTTTCGAGGTAGGATTTCACTCTAGCCCAGGCTGTCCTGGAATTCACTATAGAGTCTCAGGGTGGCCTTGAACTCACAGTGATCCTCCTACCTCTGACTCCCAAGTGCTGGGATTAAAGGTGCACTACTGCACTGGTTCTGCATAATATTTCTTGATTAGTTGGAGAAGCTCCATCTTTACTACTGATTACTGCTGTGGTCTCGGTTGTCATTACAACAGCCTCTTAAGAGGCCTCCCCGTTTCTTCCTTGAGGCTCCACATGATAGCTAGTTCTACAGCATCTGTCTCCTCTCATTTCCTAAACATTCCCCTTGTCCTGTTTGCTGCACCCTTTAACCAGACATCATACACTAGTACATTTGCAGTAACTAGCTATTCTTAAGACTGGAACATTCTTCCCCAGTTTTTGAAGTATAGATTATTTCTCATGTTGAATCTCTTTGTTGAATCTTCAGACCCCTTCTCTTGATTTCTAGTGCCAATCATTGTTTTTTTTTGTTGTTGTTGTTGTTTACTTATTTATGAGAGAAGAGAGAATTGGCACACCAGGGCCTCTAGCCACTGCAAATGAACTCCAGATGCATGTGCCACTATGTGTATCTGGATTATGTGGGTTCTGGGGAATCAAATCTGGGTCCTTAGACTTCATAGGCAAGTGCCTTAACTGCTAAGCCATCTCTCCACAGCCCTTTTAAAAAATATTTATTTATTTGAGGGAGCAAATGGGCACACCAGGGCTCCCAGCCACTGCAAATGAACTCCACATGCATGTGCCACTTTGTGATTGCTGGGTGATCAAACCCTGGTCCTTTGGCTTTGTCAACATGCACTTTAATTGCTAAGCCATCTCTCCAGCCCTCTACCTTATTTTTTGAGACATTGTCTCTTACTGAACTAATTGCTCCCTGATTCAGCTGGACTAGCCAGCAAGCCCTTCTGTCCCCACCTCCCCAGCTCTAGGAATACAGGTGTATCCCACCACACCCAGCAATTATATGGGTGCTTACAACCCAAAAGTGGGTCCCTGTTCTTTCCCAGCAAGCGCTTTACCCATGGAACCATCTCCCACCCCCACTTTTAGGTCTCTTAAGGTAGAATAATATATGCTTGGGAAGATGTTACCTTGTTTTATTCCTGATCATCCACATAGCATTGCAGGTTCACTGTCACATAGAAGGTGTTCACTAAATACTTCTGTTGCATGTCTGAGGTGTCTCCTTCAGTCTCATTGCAAGTGGCGCTCTGCCACTATATCTGATAAGGGTTTTCCTGGCATTTTGTCCAGCAATCTTGTTCCCTGCTTCATCTTTCAGTGCTTTCCATTTAAAAAAAAAAACAAAAAACTTTTTGTCAGGTGTGGTGGTGCATGCCTTTAATCCCAGCACTTGGCTGGCAGAGGTCGGAGGATCACTGTGTATTTGAGGCCACCCTGAGACTATATCATGAAATCAAGGTCAACCTGGGCTAGAGTGAGACCCTACCTCTAAAATAAAATAAAATTCTTTATTTATTTTAGAGAAGAGAGAATTGGCACCAGGCCTCAGCCACTGTAGTCCAACTCTAAATGCTTGAATCACCTAGTGGACATGTGCAACCCTGCGCTTGCCTCACATTTGTGTGTCTAGCTTACATGAATATGGAGAGTTGAACATAGGTCCTTAGGCTTTGCAGGCAGGTACCTTAACCACTAATCCATCTCTCCAGCCCCCAAAGAACTTTTAAAATCATCACTAGAATGTCAGTTTCATTTGATAAGAGACCCTGTTTCTTCACTTAGAATGGTGCCTAATATAGTGGGTTCTTAGCAACTTCTTTCAAACAAAAAAATTTCAGCCAGCTTGTTGTTGTGGTGCTTGCCTATAATTGTAGCTCTCAGGAGGCTGAGGTAGGAGGACCACTGTGAGTTAGAGGCCAGCCTGGGTAAATAAATACATAGTGAGTTCTACGTCAGCTTGGCTTAGAATGAGAATCTACCTTGAAAAAAAAAAATTAAAATTTCAGAGCTGGGTGTGGTGGCGCATGCCTTTAATCCCAGTACTCAGGAGGCAGAGGTAGGAGGATTGCCATGAGTTCGAGGCCACCTTGAGACTACATAGTGAATTCCAGAACAGCGTGGGCTAGAGTGAGACCCTACCTCAGAAAACCAAAAAAAAAAAAAAAAATTAAAATTTCAGGCACAGTAGCACACACCTGTAACCCCAGTGCTGGGGAGGTTGAGTCAGGAAGGTTATGAGTTTGAGGGCAGCTTGGCCTACATAGCTAATTCAAGGCCGGCCCAAACTACATGAGACTTTTTCAGCCAAAATGAAACCAAAAACAATTTTTTTCACACTGCCTTAGCCTGTTAGGCAAAGCTCTTAATTTTGCTTAGTGAGAACAGTACCTGAATGGGTGCTAGTGTTCTTTATTGCAGGTGTAGGTCTCTTGATAGGGATCCTGTGTTGTGCTTTTAAAATGCACTCCCCCTCCCCAGCCCTGTGCATGCAACATCTCTTCCTAAAGACTGTTAGACTTCTGCTCATTCATCACATGTTTTTCAGTGTCTGTTATATGCCAGACATTGTGGGGCTATAAGGATAGAGCAGAACACAGGCTCTATCACCATGGCCCTTAGACTCATATAAGTGCATATTCATGGAAAGGACAGAAAACAAGCACATACAGGTTTCAGAGAATGATTACTACAGTGAAGGAAATATCTCGGGTGGGAAATGATATAATACTAGATAGTTGGAAGAGCCCTCTTAATTGAAAGAAGATGACTGCACTGAGCCTTTAATGAAAGACAGTTACGTAGAACTGGGGAACAGGCATTAGAGGCAGAGGGAGCACATGGAAGCTAGTGTGTTGACTGAAACAAGGACAGTTAGACCAGAGGGATGTGATCTGATTTATATTTTAAGGTTTCTCTGCTTTTAGGCCCCCAGAGCTCAGATTTTTTTAAAGATAACTGTTTTGCTAGCTTCTGTCTTTCATGTCTCTAGGCAGTGTTAGTATTCTTAAAAACCAAGTGGAGTCGGGCATGGTGGCGCATACCTTTAATCCCAGCACTTGGGAGGCAGCGGTAGGAGGATCACTGTGAGTTCGAGGCCACCCTGAGACTCCATAGTGAATTACAGGTCACCCTGGACTAGAGTAAGACCCTACCTTGAAAAACAAAAAAACCAACAACAACAACAACAAAAAACCCAAATGACACAAATACTGGTTAAGAAAAAAATTGTTTTAAGCTGCTCGGCATAATTATGGACAGTGATTACTTTGATGAATACCTGAGAGTAGAGATAACTGGATTAGGAAAGTAAAAAGATTATGGGGGAAGGGGAGGCAATATTATTGGTCAATGGTAGCTTATTACATAAATGTGTACACTGGGGAAAAACCATCAGAAAGATGCTTTGGTAAGTTGGAGAATCACCATGAATCCTAGAATTCCTAGAATGCCCAGGAGAATTGAATTTGGATGTTTAAACCAAAACATGCATGTCAATGTTCAGGGTAGTGCTAGCCACATCCGAAAGGCAGAAACAACCCAAATATCTACCTGTTGTGAAATACTATGGCAGGTGTGGTAGTGCACACCTGCAACCGCTACACTTGAAAGGAGGGTCCGTGTGAGCTGGCCTGAGCTACACTGACCTTTGCTCTCCTCTCCCTACCCGAAGAAAAGAGGAGGGAGGGAGGAAGAGAAAAAAAAAGGTATGAAGTATTAACACATTCTACAAAATGAACAAGTGTCAAAAACATGGCAAGGCAAGGCAAGGAAATCAGAAGGCTGCATAACATCTGATTCCACCAGAATAGCTACCTGTAGGTACAGAAGGTTGAGGAGGACGTGTTTAATGAGCAGGTTTTTGAGGACATAGTAAAAAACATTGTTGATAACGATGTGCTTACCTCAGCCTGTGTACTGGAATTAAAGGTATGAGCCATCAAACTCAGCTTTTTTTCTTTTCCTTTAGACAGGTTCTCAATATGTAGTCCTGACTGGCCTCAAAGTTGTAATTGCTCTCCTGTCTGCCTCCCAGGATGACAAACATGCACCACTAAGCCCATGTGAGCTGTACTTTAAATAGTGAATATATAAATTTTACTGCAACTGATATCCTGCCCTTTATATTTAATACCCAAAGATCTAGCCACTGGGAACTCTGGTCTTGGGAAAAGACATTAATTAACCCAAGCCTCCCTTACCAACTTTACATCTCTCTAGACAAAGCATATTGAATGGAAATCAACTCTTTTTTAAGGAACTTTTTTTTATTTGGGGCAGGGGGAGAATGGATGTGCCAGATCCTCCAGCTGCTGCAAATGAACTCCAGAAACATGGCACCTTGTGTATCTGGCTTACATGGGTACTGGGGAATAGAACCTAGGTCCTTTGGCTTCACATGCAAATGCCTTAAGCACAAAGTCATCTCTCCAGCCCAACTGGGTTTTTTTAGATAACTGTTCTCTTTTGTCAGATTTCTGTGTTTGAAAAAGACTGCCTGGGGGTAACAGGCATGACAGGACAAAGGAGTATATGCTAAGGATTCCTTGGCCTTATTGAAAAGGACACTAAGCTGGGTGTGGTGGCTCAGGACTTCAGTCCCAGCACTCCATAGTGAATTCCTGGTCAACCTGGCTAGAGTGAAACTGTACCTTAAAAAAAAAAAAAAAAAAAGACACACTATAGTAGAAGGCCTTAGCTATGTTTACCTACATCTTCTTTTGGTTGGTGTACTCAGTGTTTAGCACATAGCAGACAGACCCTACACTGCTAAGTAAATGAGTAGATAGATCCTCCTACCTCAGCCTCCCTAGTGCTGGGATTAAAGGTGTCTGGCTCCACTCTTTCTTAAACAGGGGCCCCTTGGGAAGGGGAGTTAGCCCTAAAGGTCTCTGGAACACCCCAATTTGCTCAGCTCTATACACCCTCAGGTCATTCCTAAAAGCAAGTTCGTCTTGGTGAAGTTCGACACCCAGTACCCCTACGGTGAGAAGCAGGATGAGTTCAAGCGTCTGGCTGAAAACTCGGCCTCCAGCGATGATCTCTTGGTGGCAGAGGTGGGGATCTCAGGTATGGTCAAGTCTAGGACAAATGGGGAGGGCTGAGAGGGAGGAAGCTAGGCATTATTTTTCTGTCTAGAGGGGGAATACCCAGCACCTTTCCCTCTGAGCAACTACTGAGGAGTAAATAGGTGCATGGTCTATCCAGAAATCTGGTGCCCACAGCATGCTTAGCCTGAGTAGATTGTGAGTCCTTGGAACTTCAGCCTACCTGAAGGGAAGAAATCCCCTTCTCCCTGTACTCCACCTGTCTGACATTAAACCTGCTAAGAGAACTTTGAACTCTTTCTTGGCAAAAAGGGTGCCATGTCCCCTCCTGTCCTCATTTCAGCTTTTATAACACAACTGTTGAGTTTTCGCTTTGATATTTGAATGCATAAGTGCTACTGCTAATCTACGGGCAGCTTTAAGCTGCAAAGGAAACTTTATTGCTAATAGTCTGACATTTCATGATTTACAGCCTGTGAAGATCAGCACAGACATTGACTTTTATCTTCTTGGGAAGCAAAATGTATGATCTCCACTTAGACTGTTGCTCAGGCAACTTCTCAGGCCCTGTGGAATGAGTGGCTCATTCAGAACTCCTCCCATTGTTCCAGGTGCAGCAAGTTTATCTCTGTGTCCTCCAAGCCAGGATGGCTCTATGCCCTAATAAACTGGGATCTTCCTGGTCATGGTTGTGATAGAGATAGCTAGCCCACTTTTATAAAGCAATTGGTCAATTCCAGCTCAACTTCCAGTCAGTTTCCTTGGCACTAATAGCTAACATCATGTTCACTATGTACTAGGCCACTGTCCTAAGTGTTTGTCATATATTTCATCCTCACGACATCACTATGAAGTACTATGGCACTGTTGCCCCTAGGTATGGTTACACATGCCTTTCTAAAACATTGTTTTTTTATTTACTTTTTATTTTTTTTGGTTTTTCGAGGTAGGGTCTCACTCATGTCCAGGCTGACCTGGAATTAACTCTGTAGTCTCAGGGTGGCCTTGAACTCACGGCGATCCTCCTACCTCTGCCTCCTGAGTGCTGGGATTAAAGGCGTGCGCCACCACGCCCGGCTTTAAAACATTTTTTTAAATTATTTACTTGAGAGAGAGTAAGGTATTGCCACTGCAAACAAACTCCAGATGCATGCACCACCATGGGCATCTGGCTTAAGTGGGTTCTGGGGAGTCAAGCCTGGGTCCTTAGGCTTCACATGCAAGTGCCTTGACTGCTAAAACATCTCTCCAACTATGGCACACACTTTTAATCCCAGCACTCCAGATGCCAAGGTAGAAGGATCGCCGAGTTTGAGAGGCCAGCTGGGAGCTGCAGAATGAATTTCAGGTCACCCTGGGCAGAGTGAGACCCTGTCTTGAGAAAAAAAAAAAAAAATCAAATGAGAACAGTGAGAGAGGGCTGGAGAGATGGATTAACAGTTAAGGTGCTTGCCTGCAGAGCCTAAGGACCCATGTTCCACTCTGCAGGTCCCATATAAGCCAGACACAAAAGGTGGTGCAAGCCTCTGGAGCTAAATTACATCGGCCAGAAGCCCTGGCATACCAATTCTCTCTCAAAAAAAGAAAAAAGTAGCAGAGTAAGAATCTGTAGTCCAGGCTTCCATCCAGACTGCAGTCACTGGTCTTGGCATTTCTGGCCAAGGTGTAAGAAACCCTTTGTCTCTTAGCCCTTGGTATAAGACATCAAGAGTGAGAACAGCAGCCACC
This sequence comes from Jaculus jaculus, assembly GCF_020740685.1. Classification (NCBI taxonomy): domain Eukaryota; kingdom Metazoa; phylum Chordata; class Mammalia; order Rodentia; family Dipodidae; genus Jaculus; species Jaculus jaculus. Next base: position 23,766,275 of record NC_059114.1, read on the forward strand.
ACATTGAACAGTAGATATGCTAGCCCTGTACGCGTATTCCCTTCACAGGTCCCCCCCCCCTCAGCAGCCTTTGTGTAGCAGGGACTATGGTTGCTGCCTACTGTGTGCACCTGTCCCCCCCTCCTTCCGTGCTTCCAGGCTCCAGCACACCGGCTTTCCCAAAGTTGATCTCAGCACAGGTCATCTTCACTTGCAGTCCATTTTCCTTGAGATACCCTTCCCAGGTTTCATGTTGTTGAGTTCTTTGGCATTCAGGTCCCGCACCTGACATCATTTCCACAGGGAAGTTTGAAGTAGGTTATCTCACCCAGGCACAGTCACATTACTCTGTTTGGTCTTGACACGAATGTTTCCTTTATTATCGCTCATGTCACCCTTAGAACATGAATTCTTGGGGAGGTCAGAGAGCGTGGTAGTCTGATTCATACAGGTCCTTGCACCTACAATAGTTTCTGACACATAGTGGGCATAAACATTTTCCAGAGCCCCTGTGTTTCCAGAAAGAGGGTGTTTGAGAGATGTTAAATGACTTGTCAAAAGCCACATAGCTAGTGGGAGAGGAATTCAAAGGTTTGTATAGCCAGGCTGCAGGTTTTAACTCCTACACAGCCCTCTCTGCTCAGGCTCCTTAGCCATATTCTGGTGGTCATGCTTCTCATGTCTAGTTTCTGTTCACAGATTATGGTGACAAGCTGAACATGGAGCTGAGTGAGAAGTACAAGCTAGACAAAGAGAACTACCCAGTCTTCTACCTCTTCCGGGATGGGGACTTTGAGAACCCAGTCCCATACAGTGGGGAGGTTAAGGTGGGAGCCATCCAGCGCTGGCTAAAGGGGCATGGAGTCTACCTGGGTATGCCTGGTTGCCTTCCTGTGTATGATGCCCTGGCAGGAGAGTTTATCAGGGCCTCTAGCATGGAGGCCCGCCATGCCCTTCTGAAACAGGGGCAAGACAACCTCTCACATGTGAAGGAGACTGAGAAGAAGTGGGCAGAGCAATACCTGAAGATCATGGGGAAGATCTTGGATCAGGGTGAGGACTTCCCAGCATCAGAGATGAGCCGGCTCACCAAACTGATAGAAAAGAACAAGATGAGTGATGGGAAGAAGGAGGGGCTCCAGAAGAGCTTGAACATCCTCACTGCCTTCCAGAAGAAGGGGGCTGAGAAGGAGGAGCTGTGAAAACTCTGGGGTCTCCTGGGGTGGGGAGAGGAGAATTTGCCTGTTGGCTGTGAGGATCTTTGTGAGATAAAAGGTGATGGACAAAGTGGCATCAAACCAGAAACCTGAGCCCTGTGAATGCCTGGACATTGTTGCTGATGCCCCCATGCTTAGGCATCTCGAGCTAGTGGGGAGAGCTTGAGTGCTTCTTTACACAGCTAGGGAAATACCGCCTCAGAAGGAATTGGTGCTATAAAGAGGAAGGTACTGCCCAGGTCCTTGACAAGTATAATTCTGAACTAATAAAAGTGTCAGTGTTTTGATTAAATGGACCTGAAGCCATTGGTTTTCTTACTCAAATTCTACTTCAGGCCAAGTGTGGTGGCACACGCCTCTAATCCCAGCACTTGGGAGGCAGAGGTAGGAGGAACACTGAGTTTGAGACCACCCTCAGACTACATAGTGAATTGCAGGTCAGCCTGGGCTACAGAGACCCTACCTCAAAAAAAAAAAAAAAAAAAAAGAAAAAATACTTTGGCCTATGACCTGCTTGTTTTGAATTTTTGTATCTTAATTTGGTATGGACTTCATTTTACCTGAGAAACCAACCTGATAACATTGAGACACAACCTTTGTTTATTTTCCATTGCTGTGTTCAGACTTGAGTTAAAAATGTCCTGCTGAGCTGGGTGTGTTGGCACATGATTTTAATCCCACCACAGAGGAGGCTGAGGTAGGATGATTCTTGTGAGTTTGAGAGCTGGAGGCCAGCCTGTAAATTAATACTGGGCTTTGAAAAACCGAAACAGGAAAGGAAAAAAAAGTCTTCCCTATCACTTTTTCCTAAGATGTGCAGTGTTATGAACCACACTGAACGGGCATCCAGGAACAATGGGCCATATTTTTCATGGTCTATGCAATAAATATGGGTTTTACTATATAAAAAGTATTTAGGATTTAGTCAACCAAAGCTAAACCTGGTGGCAAACAATCTGTAATCCCAGTACGAGGGAGGTAGAGGCAGAAGTTCAAGGCCATCCTCTGGTACATGAGACCCTGGCTTTAAAAAAATAGGGCTGAAGAGATGGCTTAGAGGTTAAGGCACTAGCCTACAAAGCGTAAGGACCCACTAAGTAAGCCAGAGGCACAAGGTGATGACACAAGCATATAAGTTTGCACATACATACAAGGTGATTCACGCATTTGAAGTGTGTTTGCTGTGGCTGGAGGCCCTGGTACACCAATTCTCTCTCTAGCCAGTATACATACTCTACATTTGAGGAGAGAATGGCAGTTCTCCCATCCCCAAGTAGGGTTTCACCCTAGACAATGCTTGCCTAGAATTCAGTGATCCTACCTCTGCCTCCCAAGTGCTGGTAATAAAAATGCAATTTTTTTTGTTTTAGGCTAGACCCATTTGGAATTCACTCTGTTGTCGAGACTGGCCTCATAGTGACCCTACCTGGTTATAGGCATGAGCCCAAACTAATCTACCATTTAAATTCCTGCCATTTCATTTCAGTTTTAATCAAAAGTCTCAGGACAATCTTTGGAAAGCATCTGAATTTGCTTTAGCTGCTTAATTTTATATAGCTATCGAGACCAGACTGATTCCTAAGAATGGTATTTTAGAGGAATTGGAGTCCTCACAGCCATTGTACTGTGGTCTCATCTTGATCCTCTATGAGACAAAAGCAGAAAGAACAATGGCAGTCCATCCAAGGGGATATCATAGACAACTGGTTACTGTTATGTATAACCCATGTCTTTAAGCAAGGTTTGGCTGCCATAGACCTTTTGTTATCAAATAACACTCAACTTTAAAGGGCCTTCTGTTTCTAGTTTAAATTTATTTGTACCTCACATTTGCCACAAAAACTCCTATCTTCATTGACTCTGAAGTCAGATGGATACCTTCTTTCTTAGCATCTAACACCACTGTGGTTTGGTGCAGCTATTCAAACTCAAATGAAGGCTACATACTGACTTCAAAATTCCTGATAACCTGGAGTAGACAGACCTTGGACTTGCAAGTTTTCTCAAATGGTACCAAGAATAGCTGGAATTTACAAGTAGTGAATTTCATAACACCAAAGTGTTGAGATTATTCATGCAGAAATTATCTGGGGATTTCAATGTGGCCATCAAGAATAAATACACACACAAAAAAAATAAAGAATAAATACACATGGCTGGAGAAGATGGCTTAGCAGTTAAGACATTTGCCTGCAAAGCCAAAGGACCCCAAATTCAATTTGCCAGGCCCCACATAAGCCAGATACACAAGGTGGTGGTGCATGCATGTGGAGTTAGTTTGTAGTGGCTGGAGGCCCTGGTACACCCATATTCTCAAGTTAAAAAAAAAAAAAAGTGGGCATGGTAGTGCACACCTTTAATCGCAGCACTCAGGAGGCAGAGGTTGGATTGCTGTTCAAGGCCACCCTGAGACTACATAGTTAATTCCAGGTCAGCCTGGGCCAGAGTGAAACCCTACCTCAAAAAACCAAAATAAATAAATACAATAAACACATAATGATGGCACACCTACAATACTAGCACTTGGAAGGCTGAGGCAAGCCTGTACTACATAGTGAATTCCAGGTCAGCCTGGGCTACAGCAAGACTCTACCTTGGGGGAAAAAAAAAAAAAAAAGCAAGAATGTAAGGGGAGCGGGTTCCTAGGTTTTAGCATCTTCACTTGGGTCTGTATTTTCTGGGCCATACAGAAGCTGGGTATTTCAGAAAGCTGTGCTCCTCAGCAGCACTGGGAAGCCACAAGTCATTGAAATCTATGGTCACTTTGGTGCAGTACTTTACATTGCACTCACTGCTAAGAAATATGCCTGTTACCTAAAAATTCTCATCTTTTAGGACCAGTTCACAGCAGCGGAGGTATAGGCAGAGTTAAAGGAAAACAAGAACGTTGGGGCAGAAAGGAAACTCAAGAGGAGGAATAGCTCCTGTCTGACAAAGATTAGGAGGTGTCAGCTTGTGTATCCAAGTATTCTTGGGTGGTTAGCCTGCCTAAAATCCTCCAGCAACTTGCCACTACATTCAGAATAAAATCTCAGGTCCTCTCACCACTTCCTCATTTCTCACTCCTGGAGCGCACACTGTGCTTTCCTGCCTGAGACCTTCATAACTTGTTATGTCTTCATCATTCATGTCCAGGGTCACCAACATCTGAGGGGAGCCTCATGACTTAAGTCTTGAGATAAACCTCTAGAAATCTGTTATGGCATCCCAAACTCACTATGTTAAACAGGATATAACTACAAACTAACCTTTAATTTTACTAACTATTCCCCATCTCATAGCCTCTAAGTATAGAGTCTATTTATAAGTAAAGACTAAACTTAGAAAGCAGGTATACAAGTTTATAAGAGTAAGCAAGGTATAAATTTTCAATCAAAAACAAAAATAATGCTTTTATTGTTTTGGTTTGTATTGAAAAGGTCTTATGAGCCATGAATGGTGTTGCATACCTTTAATCCCAGCATTTGAAAGAAAGAGGTAGGAGGATGTGTGTGAGTTCAAGGCCAGCCTGAGGTTAGCCTAGGCTAGAGAGAGACCCTACCTCGAAAAAACAAAACAAAACAAAAAGTCTCTTGTGGCCCAGCTTGCCACAAACTTAAGTCTACTGCCAAGGATAACCTGACCCTCTTGCCTTCACCTCCCAATGTGCTGAAACTACAATCATGTACCACCATATCTAGTGAAAATTTAAAATGATTTCTTCTTGCATTTACTTTGTTTGTTTTTCGATTCTGTAGCCCAGGTGACTTAGAATTAACTACATACATATGTCTCACGTTGGCCCTGAACTCAGAAATCCTACCTCTGCCTCTGGGATTAAATGCACATACCACCATACCTGGTCCTAATTTTGATTTTAATTTGTACATTTGTGTAGATACACTAGGGTATCTACTATAAACAAATGCCAGATGACAAAATGCTTCATTTTGCATCTGGCTTTATGTGGGAGGTTAGGGAACTGAACTGAGACTGGCAGGCTTTGCAAGCAAGTACCTTTGACCGCTAAGCCATCTCTCCAGCTCATAAAAATTTACATTCTTAAATAAAATTAAGATGTTACACCTTTTACCCAATTACAGCTTCTTCTAAGATTCTGAACAAAAATGAAAAGCCAAGCGTGGTGGTCCACACCACTCAAGAGGCAGAGGTAGGAGGATTGCTGTAAGTTTAAGACAAATCTGAGTCTACATAGTGAATTCCAGGTCAGTCTTGGTCTAGAGACTCTACCGCAAAAAAACAAGAAGAGGGCTGGAGAGATGGCTTGGCAGTCAAGGCATTTGCCTGCAAAGCTAAAGGACCTTGATTTGATTGCCCAGGACCCACGTAAGCCAGATACACAGGTGGCACATGCCTCGAGTTCGTTTGTGGTGGCTCGAGGCCCTGGCACACCCATTTTCTCTCTCTCTCTTCTCTCTCTCACCCTGTGCCTTTCCCTCTCTCAAATAAATAAAAATAAAATATATTAAAAAGAAAGAATTAGAAAGAAATGCCAACTTGAAAGTTTATAAAAATTAACTCGTTCAGTTTAAAGCAGACTTCCTAGGCTTACCTTAATTCTAAAGAAGAGTAGAAGACTTCCCATATTAGTAAATCACATCAAGTAAGTAGGAAGAGTTTCAACTATAAGCCTGTAGATAAACTGAAAACCCTTTTCATATTAAAAGTGAAAATGAAAGACAAATGCAGATTGAACATGGTAACTGCAAAATATAATGCAATTTTTAACAATTAAAATTATGAAAATATACAAAATTCATGGGCAACACAACTAGGCAGCTGTACATTTTCCAATATGTGGAGAACACCAAAAATTTCTCTACCTTTTATCCACATCAGATAAATGATTTAAAGCAAGTGTTTGCTTTGGAAAGTTTTAACTTAGGATCTCAGTAGTATAAAAAGCAATAAATTTTCAGTCTGTAAACAATAATCATGTTTTTTTTCTCTCCTTTTTTTTTTTTTTTTAAATACCAATGTACCACACAAAAACAAAACCCCATACAAACCAAAACAACAGCAGCAGCAACGGGTTACTGGGGCATTCTCTTCATATATCAATGACATATGATTGCTGGGAAAGGGTACTTTTTACTCGTGTAAGAATATATATATATATTTTAACTGTACATAATTTATAGTGCATGACAGTTTCCAAAAGAACAGATTGGTAAAAGATATTGGCCATTTCATTTCATTCTTTTCAAAAGTATCTCAAAATGTGAGAATTAGATCTAATTGAAATGCTACATTTAGTAGTAAAATCAGCAAGTAACAAATGAAGTATAACTCCAACATAACATTATTTGTCAGTAAAACCAATAAAGGTTCCAGATACCGTGGGGCAGAAGACTGGGTGGGCAGACCATTAGTCATGTGCTGGCACTGAGGACCAGCACCAGCCCACAGGGCATAAACCTTGCAGATTGATCATGGTTGGTTGAGAGAGCTGATTCAAAGATTATTTCCATTTCTATGTACACCACATTTTTGGATATTCCAAGAACATATACCATACATACTACCTCTGCACGCACACAAAATTCCAACAATGGGCCAGAGTTATATAAAATTATATGTTGATGTTGAAGGCAATTCAGGATCAATCAGAACATCAGTTCCTCTTCAAGACTGTTCCTCCTTTTAAGATGGGGTGTGTGATACTGTGGCTACCATTTTATATCAAAAATATTTTGAATCCAGGTGTGGTGGCTGAAGCCTATAATTCCAGCACTTGTGAGACTGAGGTGGGAAGAACTTTTGAATTCAAGGCCAATCTTGGCTATGGCGAGACCTTGCCTCAAAAAGTTTTGGAAGTGTTACTTTAAACAGGTATTGTAGGAATTTCTAAAAATGTCCTTGGAAGCTTAAACTGTTACCACTATATCAAATTGTGAAACTAAAAACAGTCCAGATGGACAAATATAAACTTTGCACACAGAGATTTTTTACATCTCTCTTTTGGTTTTATTTGTTTTGGTTTTTTTTTTTTTTTTTTTTTTTTTTTTTTTTTTTTTTTTTTTTTGAGGTACAGTCTCGCTCTAGTCTAGGCTAACCTGGAATTCACTATGTAGTCTCACACTGACCTCAAACTCACAGTGATCCTCCGATCTCTGTCTGGGATTAAAGGTGTGCACCACCACGCCTGGCTTTGGTTGGTTTTTAGTACCACATTTCACTAGAGCAGTGTGAAGGAATAGATCCGTAAGGTCTAACGACCAACCCACCATCAGATGCTTAAAGTTGCTCATCAAATTAATGTCTTCACTCTCCCAGAATTACTAACTCTAGAATTGTATTTAGGTAACAAAAGACTGAGAACAGAAACAGGGATTCAAACACAAACACACACACACAAAAAAAAAAATTATCAAAAAAACTGTAACATATTCAAAAGCAAGATCAACCTATTACAGTCTTGGGAAGGAAAGCTCAAGGTGAACAAAGTAGAAACCATATTACCAGAATTCTTAAGTTTAAAGAAAGTAGACTGAACATCAGAGTCATTGGATAACTTTTCTTGCCAACCCAAAATTTAAAATCTAGGTCAAACTCATAATATACAAACTCCTTCCTTGAATTACTGCAGCATATGATTTCACAAAACAGATGAAATAAGCATCAGAGTTGCCTGTGTAAAATATGTACACCTCTCTTGACAACAGTCATTCCCATTTTGCCATATAACCAACAACAGCAAGGTAGCTCTCAGCAGACTTACAAATCAGGTGGTCTATCTATATCACTTAAATACAACCCTAACCCGCACAGGAGCTAGGATGGGTATGTCTTGGCTAGCAGGACAAGGAAGCCAAAAGCTGAGCGCCTGAGTCATACATGGTGCCCTGCAGTGGCATGTGCTTATGCCAAATTTCACCTGAGACCTTTTGGTCTACAGACTTGGTTCTGTGGGGACCACACAGCTGTGGAGGCCTCACAATGAAGCACCTGCTATAGTAGAAAGGACCCCACTCCCAGTCATGTCCACATTTGCATCTTTCTGTCTCTTATGGCTCAAGAACCATACCAAAACTCCTACTGCCCTGACGAGAGGGCAATTCAGCTGCTCCAAGGTCAAGACTTTACAGTTAATTTCTATTGCTGCTTGTACAGAAACACCCATCCCAGATGCTTCTGGTGATAGGAGGGAAGTGGGTTCTCTTGTTGCTGCTATTTGCATATGAACATGTATAAAAGTGGTCAAACCCAGACAAAGGTCCTGCTTCTGCTTTATATACAATAATTTAATCAATTGTTTATATTTAATACCTCAAAAAAATAATTCACGATCAAAGTCCTTCATGCATTTTATGAGGAAGTTCTGGATTACAATGATGGTCAACCAGATGCTGCTTCTGCCTGGGAAGATGGTCAAGAGTCAGTGGTGCATGTGGTGCACACATCCTTAAATTTTTAGTTTCTTTGTGGTCTCCAGTCTTTTTTTCAGCAGCTCTCCCATTTCCAGAAGTGAATGCAGGTAACTGCTCTGCACCTTCCCCTGCACAGTCTTTGAAAATTTTTTCTCTTCCTACAAAGGGGACAAAAATTGGTTGTTTGCTCAAAACATTCACCCAGGTTAAATTCCTCAGATTAAACTTCCATCACCTCATGGTAAGCACCATCAGGACAAGTAGATGATTTTAAATGTCATAAAATGCAAAGAAGCCTAAACCCACAGCACCTGTTATTTTCCCATGTCATTTTTCACAGAATGTTGCTTCAGCATCATTATTTTACCAAGTACCTTTTGCTATAAGATATATAATGTAGAAAAGTAACACAAACTGGCCTCAGGATTCTCCTCCTTTAACTTCCTGAGGGCTGGTAGAGTTATGCACCACCATACTTGATCTGATGACTAGCTTTGAACCAAGAAAAATGGAATAATTTCAAAATATATTTGTTAGAAAGAGAGAAAGGGAAGGAGAGATGAGAACGGGCACACCAGAACCTCTTGCTGATACAAACTCCAGATACAAATGCCATATTGTCCATCTGTCTTTGTGGGAGTACTAGGGAAATGAACCGGGGCCATCAGGCTTTGCAAATAAAGCCTTTAACCACCAAGGCATCTTACTAGCCCAGAAAAATTTAGTAAGTAGTTTTAACATGAAATCATTATGACTTTGTTACAAATTGGAACAAGTATAAAATCTGAGATTTCCAAATTTATTTAAATCAGAAAAATAAATCAGAAATTACTAATTTTACAGTTGTAACAGCAACAAATTATCCTCTAAATTACAAAGTCCACAGGTGCAAGAGACAATAAAAAATTAGAGCTTTCTTTTTCTTTTTTGTTGTTATTTTGTGAGGTAGGGTCTCATGAAACCCAGGCTGTCTCAAATTTACCATGTCGAGCAGGTTGGCTTTGATCCCTTATCTCAGCCTCTTGAGTGCTAGTATCACAGGTATGAGCCACCACACCTGACTCTCAGACTTTTGTGATCTCTGTGCAGAGAACACAAAGAGATGGGGTGTGAGGGAGTGTTTAAACGTAAAAAAAAAAGGACTAGTAAGGACTGAGTAGGTTTACATGAAGTTGACAGTATTGCCGAGTCTAGAATTACAAATGAAAGCATGTCTCACTTTCTGACCCAGTAACACTGCTACATCAGATATTACCTGCTTGAGAAATGTGTCTACAGGAAGACATATACAATTACACTTTATTAAATAGTATGTGCAAACAATACAGCTGGTTCCCTTCCAAAGGTAATAAAACCACTTGTTAAACCCATGAAAGTGTCTGGGTAGCTGGGCCTGGTGCCACAGCCTTTAATCCCAGTACTCATGAGGCAGAGGTAGGTAGACTGCCATGAGTTCAAGACCACCCTGAGACTACATAGTGAATTCCAGGTCAGCCTGAGCTGGAGACCCTACCTCAGGGGGTAGAGGGAGAGGTTGTCTGGGTGTGAAAAGAAGTTGGGTCTATACTGAATATGGCAAAAAAAAAAAAAAAAAATTAATACTTTTTAAAAAATTATTCATTTGAGAGGAAAAAAAGGACAGGGGAGAGAAGAGGGGGAAATGAATGGGATGGGCCAGAGGCCTCTAGCTGTTGCAAATGAACTGCAAATACATGAGCTACCTTGTATATCTGGCTTTCGTGGGTCCTGGGGAATTGAACCTGGGTCCTTTGGCTTTCCAGGCAAGTACCTGAATTGCTGAGCCATCTCTCCAGCCCAGCAAAACTTTTTTTTTTTTCCCCAGCAAAACTTTTTTTATGGACATTATAATCAAAACATTCTAACAGGGTTGCAGAGATGGCTTAGAGTTAAGGAGCTTGCCTTCAAAGCCAAAGGACACAGGATTAGTACTCTGGTACCACATAAAGCCAGATGCACAAGGTGGCACAATGAGAAATGAGAATTCTGATTCCTTATTTCAAGAAGCAGACTGACCTTAACAGAAAAAAAAAAAAAAAAAAAAACAACAAAAAAAACCACCTGTGCATGGGGGGAGGGGTATGTGGAGACGAGAGAACAACCTCAGGACTCCTAAGATATGCATTAATCTTTTTGAGACAAGGTCTCTGTCTGGTCTGGAGCATACCTATTAGGCCAATATCACTGGCCAGTAAGCCCCAGGGATCCTCCTCTCCTGTCTACCTCCCCAGAGGTGGGATTACAGGTGTGCCTGACTAGTACTAAGAATCAAAGTGTCCCTCAAGCTTGTGAAAGGCAAGCATTTTATTGACTGAGCTTCCTCCCCAACCATCAAAACTTAACAAAAACCACTCAACATTCCTGACATTAGTAGTTTCTGTGATAGTTCTTCCCCATAAACTCACTTTCCTGCTTCTGTACTTTCTACTGGCCTCTGTCTACTTGGCATTATTTCTTGTTAGTCTGGCAAAAACTTGCTAATCTTCAAACATTCTTCTCATTTGTCTTTTTGACATTCATTTCAATGTGATTATTTCTTGGTGGTCTGTTGCTACTGTGATAGGGTCTCATTATGTAGCCCTTGCTGGCCTAAACTTGCTATGAAGACCAGTTCAACTCAAAATTTGTGGTGTGGTGCTCCTCTTGGCTCTCTCCTTAGTGCTAAGATTACAGGCTTGTACCACTATTCAGTCCTACTTACTTTAATTAGGTCTTGGGAGAGACTGTCCACAGCTGGCACATTATTCAAAGTGATGAGATATGCAAGCTTTACAAAGGAGGGGCTTGCAATATTTTATTACTGGTATGACAACCAAGACTTCATGTATTCCTTCCCCTAAAAAGGTCCAAGTATAGGTCAAGGGCAAGGGTAATGGCTGCCCTCAGGTGGTCTTCCTGCTTGGACTGCTCTAACATAGTTTATTAGTGATATTTATGCTATCTGGCATTTTTCTTTTCAAAATGTTAACTGCTGGGTTGGCAAGGAAGAATATTGTCCTCAAAGATATTATCTCAGATCTGAGAACGATAGCTGGTTTCTTCTCAAAACAGGAACCAAATTCATCATAATGTCAGTAGTTCTCATAGTAAAGAAATGTGCTAAAAAATACATGGTGGTTACAAGATTCAAAACTTCTTTCCAGAACTCTTATTAGGAGTGAATGATGAAATGAAAATTAACTTCGCCTTGTCATATGAATAAACACTGCTAATTTCCTATAATCTCTTACCAGAGAGAAAGAAGTATCTTCTAAAATAAGTTCTTCAAGTTTAAGTGCAATTAGATGTGCTTCAAGTCCTTTAATATGATCCACAACATTGGAAATTAATGTCTGAAGTCCAGTAACATAGTCTTGGAAACAGGTGAACACAGAGGGCTGGGATTAAAAAGAGCAAAAAATATTTTGAAAATTATCAATCACTTCCTATGCATATGTAAACTATATTAATTTCACGGCACACCATTGCTTAATGCTAGTAACAGAGATAGACAGTTTTTTGTTGTTGTTTTTTGAGGTAGGGTCTCACTCTAGCTCAGGCTCAGGCTGACTTGGAATTCACTATGTAGTCTCAGGGTGGCCTCCAACTCATGGCAATCCTCCTATCTCTGCCTCCCGAGTACTGGGATAAAAGGCGTACGCCACCACGCCTGGCTAAGTTTGGGATATTAAGATAGTCTCAGCCAACTTATCAGAGATAGTTTAAGTTTTTTGAGAGAATTTATTTTACTTATTTGCATTTGTGTGTATGTGTTTGCACATACAATAAGGCCTCTTGGTAATGCCAGTGCAAATGAACACCAAACACTTGCATCACTTTTTTTTTTTTTTGGTTTTTCAAGGTAGGGTCTCACTCTGGTCCAGGCTGACCTGGAATTAACTCTGTAGTCTCAGGGTGGCCTGGAACTCATGGCAATCCTTCTACCTCTGCCTCCCGAGTGCTGGGATTAAAGGCGTGCGCCACCACGCCCGGCATACTTTTTTTTTTTTTAAGATAGGTTCTCACTGTAGCCCAGGCTGACCTGGAATTCACTATGGAGTCTCAGGGTGGCCTCGAACTCATGTGATCCTCTTACCTCTGCCTCCCAAGTGCTGGGATTAAAGGCATGTGCCACCAAGCTCGGCTTGCACCACATTTTGTGTCTGCCTTGGGAATTGAATCTGGGCCAGCAGGCTTTGCAAGCAAGCAACTTTAACCACTAAGCCCATCTTCCCAGCTTTGGTTTATGGCTTTTCCTTTTGTTTTTGGTGTTAGGGATTAAATTAGGGCCTTGCTTATGCAGGGCAAGTGCTCTAGCCAGTAAAGAAATTCAAGGGGAAAGCCAGGTGTGGTGGCACACGCCTTTAATCCCAGAACTTGGAAGGCAAGAAGTAGGTGCATTGCTGTGAGTTCAAGGCCACCCTGACACTACATAATGAATTCCAGGTCAGCCTGGGCTAGAGCAAGACCCTATCTTGGAAAAAGAAATTCAGGGGGAAAGTAGTAAAAGGGAACTTACCCTAGCAGATATTAGATACATTTTGATGTTATAAGAACAAAATATTAAGGAAGCATTCTAGATTAAGAAAAGGTAAAGAGAAAAAAGCCATATCAGATCTAGGATCTAGAATTGTAATACTTTGAAAAAGGTTTTAAAAAAGCATACAATGGGCAACTAGAATAACCAACAAAACTTGAAACATAAACCTTAGTAGAGGACATAATTGCACAGGTACATGGTTTTTACAACACCCTCATTCTGTGATATGTATCATAAGTCTTACTGTTCTTTAAAAGGTTCACAAACAAGGCAGAAAGCAAATTAAGCCCAATGGGAACACAAGTAACCCAGGCAAGGATCTTTGGGGATGCCTTTATGCCAGAAGTTCACTTTTACTTGGTCTACATAACCACCTAGAAGATAATCCTCTGGGAGTGTCTGGGACAGATTTTCTAGATAAGGTTAACTGAGGTGAGAAGATCCACCCTAGCTGTGGCTGATAGCATTCACGAGCTGGGGTCTGAGAATAAGAGACAGCAAGGTGAGCACCAGCATTCATCCCTTTTCTGCCACCATGCTTTGGCTGCCACAGTAACTTGAGCCAAAGTTTAGGGGGTCAGGGGTCAGTCTTCATAACAGCACACAGAATTGTATAAGGAAAAGCAGTGCCTGGCATTGTGATACACGCCTTTCTCTGTGAGTTCTCTCTGAGACTACATAGTGAATTCCAGGTCAGCCTGAGCTGTAGAGAAACCCTACCTTGGAAAAAACAAAACAAAACAAAATCAGCATGTGAACAGACTATTAGTTCTATTTTTCTGTAATTACCATCATGATGCTAGTTTCTTTTTTCTTCTTTTTCTTTTTCTGTATATTTATTTTGTATGGTCGCAGGACACTCTCACAGTAACTGGAGACCCAAAGGATAATAGAAATAGTCTGAAAGAAGAAAATTTTCAGATTGATAAATGAATAATACATGAAACATGTGTCAGAAATTACAGGAAAGAATTAAAAAGAAAAAATCTAACTAGCAGTTCTATAAAAAATCCTATCAATTTTTCTTCCAAGTCTCCATCCCCATTTCTGAAATCACACATTGACTGATTGATCCATGTTTGGAGATGAAATGTTTCTCCAAAAAGGTTCATGTACTAAAGGCTTGGTCTCCAGCTTGTGGTGTTAAAAGGAGACTAAACGATGAGGCCTTTTATCAATGGACTTTAATTCACCGATGGGTTCATACTCTGATAGTGTTTGTGTGAGGTGATGGAAACTAGGAGGTTGGATTTGTTTAAAAGAAGGTCATTAGGAACACAGCTTTGAAGAGTGTATCCTGTCCCAGCCCCCATGGAGAAAGAAGCCTGCTCTACCACACACTCTGCCACCAAAACATTGTTCTGCCGTGCAGAGGTAATAGCAATGGAGCAAGCCATCGAGGGCTAAAACTTTCAAAACTGTGAGCCAATATAAATCGTTTTCCCTTTAAGCTATTATCTCAGGTGTTGTTCACAGGCCTTCATCTGCTCAGAATAATGTAACACACTCTTATCTATACTTCTAATTCTCCAGGCTAAAAATTTACTATCCACATATTTTTCCTTTTACTTTCCTGAAGAAGTGAGAATTCACACATCATTTTTGCTTAGTCAAAAGTCCAAATTCCTAGACATGGAATCCACAAGTTGTTTGTGTGTGTGTGTGTTTTTCAAGGTAGGTTCTCACTGTGGCCCAGGCTGACCTGGAATTCACTATGGAGTTTCAGGGTGGCATTTAACTCCTACCTCTGCCTCCCAAGCACTGGGATTAAAGGCGTGAGCCACCACACCCAGCTGGATCCAGAAGTTTTTTACAGTACAGCTTTCCCCACAACACAACCTGCCAAGCTGGGCTTACAGATAAACGAAAGGACTGCCAAGTGATAAATACTACCCTGCACTGTATTAACTGTATGTCTATACACCATATGCATGTGCATGTGCATGTATTAGTCTATTGCCTATTCATTCATTCTTAGACATTTACAATGTACATCACCAGCACAGAGTATGCTACCTTCAGAAACTTCAGACCAATAAGAAATTATATAACAGGAAGGATAATAGATTAAGTGATTGTGGGGCTAGAGAGATGGCTTAGCAGTTAAAATGCTTGCCTGCAAAGCCAAAGGACCCAGGTTTGATTCCCCAGGACCCAGGCAAGCCAGATGCACAAGGTGGCACATGTGTCTGGAATTCATTTAAGAATGGCTGAAGGCCCTGGTGTGCCCATTCTCTCTCTCACCCCCTCTATCTATCTTCCTCCATCTCTTCTCTTTCTCTCTCAAATAAGTAAAAAGTAAACAGAAAAGTAAATAAATAAACCAGCCAGACCAGGCATGCTGGCTAATGCCTTTAATCCCAGAACGGGGGGGGTGGGGGGGGGGGGAGGATGAGGTGTGTAAAGGAAGGAGGATAGCTGTGAGTTTGAAGCCAGGCTGGATGTGATGAATTTCAGGTCAGCCTGGGCTAAAGTGAGAACCTACCTTGAAAAAAAAAACAAAAACAAGAAAACTCGGTTGTTTTGCTCCATCATGCCCCATACTCCTTCACAATGCAGAAACGATGGGTAATTAGCAAACAACAACAAATAAAAGCTGGAAGAATTAATGAACTATGTAAGAAAGGGTCAGAAAGAAGAAATAGCTAGATTTAAAATGACTCAGGAATCCTAGAGAAGAATCAAGCACTTCTGGTATTTTATATTACAATTATGAAGGAAATCTTTGTATTCTTAGAAGGAATAGATATAGAAAATGTTTTAGACTACTTCAATGAACAAAAGGATTAGAGAGGTGAGAATGTAGGTATAAAGTGCCTATTACCTGCTCCATTGTTGAAAAAGAAACTTGGATACCATTAAAGAAAGTCATGCTTTTCAGGAAGAGAACAACGTACCTCAACAAAGAAGACGAGATTTTCTAAAAGAATAGGGTGTGTTTGCAAGTTACCACCTTTGACTTCAAGGAGGTTGCCTTTACACTTACTGAAGACATCTGAAAATGGAGAGAATATTTTGTGGTTTATTCACCTTAGGCTTTTAGAAATACAATGTATAATCTGAGAGTAAGCAATATAAAAACTTAACCCAGAAAGCACCAATCTGCAATTTTCAACATTGAGCCAAAATCAGAAGATATACCTTCAAGCAGCCACACTAAAATGGAATGGGGGATGAACACACAAAGTAAAAAGACTTATTGGGACTTGGGAGATGGTCAGTGGATAAAGCACTTGCCAATAGGACTGGAATATCCTTCAATCCTAACATCACCATGTGAAAAGACAGAAGCTGTAGTCAGCTTCTGTAATCCCAGGATATTTACTACAAGGGCAGAAACAGGAGACTATCCCAGTGCGCATAGTGAACACAGCAATGAACAGCAGGAGAATCCAGAACATGTGGGCATGTGGGCGCACCTGCACACACACACACAAATGAATGTATGATTACAAAATTGTAAGGGTTGCAGAGATGGCTCAGCAGTTAAGGCATTTGCCTGCAAACCCTAAAGACTCAAGTTTAATTCCCTAGTACCAACATTAGCCAGATGCACAAGGTGGTGCATGCATCTGCAGTTTGTTTGAAAAGGCGATAAGCCCTGGTGTGCTCATTCTCTTTCTCTTTCTGTTCTATTTTCCTTTCTCTTTCACTCTTTCTCTCAATAATATATTTTTTAAAAATTTAAACCTTTGACAATTTGTATGCAGTGGCTAGAGACAATGGCGCACCCTTTCTCTCTCTGCCTCTTTCCCTCCCTCTCTCTCTCTCATAAATAAATAAATAAATAAACAAATAAATAAATAAAATATTATTGTCTGTAAGCTTCAAGGCAAGTGCCTTAACTGCTAAGCTGTCTCTCCAGCCCGAAAATATTTTTAATTTTTTTTTTTCTGATTTTTCAAGGTAGGGTTTTGCTCTAAGTAAAGGCTTATCTCTTAACTCACAGGGATCCTACTACCTCTATTTCCCAAGTACTGGGATTAAAAGTGTGTGCCACCATGCCCGGTTTTAAAAACATCTTTAAGGGCTGGAAAAATGGCTCAGTAGTTACGACCCTTGCCTGAGAAGCCTATGGACCCAGGTTTGATTCCCCAGTACCCAGGTAAGCCAAATGCACAAGGTGGCACATGCATCTAGAGTTCGTTTGCAATGGCAGGAGGACTTGGTGCACCCATTTTCCATCTGTATCTTTCTTTCTCTCTCATAAATAAATAAAAAAATATTTTAAGAAAAGAAAAACAAATGGGTGTGGTGGTGGGCATGGAGGCAAAGGCAGGAGGATCACACTGAGACTACATAAAGACCCTACCTTGGGGAGAGTGGGAGGAAAAAAAAAAAGAAAAGAAAAGCAGCCTTGGTCAGGTGTGGTGGTGCATGCCTTTAACCTCAACACTAGGAGGCTGAGGTAGGATTGCCATGAGGCCAGCCTAGCCTACAGAGTGATTTCCAGGTAAGTCTGGGCTACAGTGAGAGTCTACCTTGAAAAATGAAAGAGAAAAAAAAAGCATCCTTAAAAGTGTTATATGTGTCAAAGGTAAAGACACAACCCTGTTAATCCCAGTATTATGGAGGCTGCAATGGCTAAGGAGGCTGCTTTGAGTTCAAGGCTAGCATGAAACTACAGAGTAAATTTCAGGTCAGCCTTGGCTAGAGCAATTAGAAAAACAAAGCAAAACCAAACAAAATCTTCATTGATGGCAGGTATGTTGGCACACGCCTTTGGTCCCAGGACTTGGAAGGAGGATCACTATGAGTGTGCCATCTGCCTGAAACTACACAGTGAATTCCAGGTCAGCGTGGGCTGCACAGAGAGCCTATCTTGTAAAATCATTATGACCTGAAGGTAGAAAGACTGTGGAGCCCATGTTTGATTCTCATACTTTTCATCATACCACTGTTCATACATTATTTTCCGGGACAATAAGGTAAAAGGTGATTTGAATTCCTACAAAGGACTCTTAGCAATTTAAAATACATACAGGAAACTTCCACCCAACAATTTCCTTTTAAGACTTTAATCCCAACAAAATAATTATGTATCAAACAAGCACGGTACTGCACACCTTTAATCCCAGAACTTTGGAGGCAGAGGTAGAAGGACTACCCTGATTGAGGCTACCCTATGACTACAGAATAAATTACAGGTCAGCCTGAGCTAGAGAGAGATCCTATCTTGAAAGAAAAAAAAAATTATTATTAAATCAATGATGTGTCTCAATATATGAAATTCAGCACTACTATAAGAAATATATTTAAGCTGGACATGGTGGCACACACCATTAATCCCAGCACTCTGGAGACAGAGGTAGGTGGATTTCCGTAAGCTTGAGGCCACCCTAAGACTACATAGTGAATCCAGGTCAGCCAGTGATACAGTGAGACCCTACCTTTGGAGGGAAGGAGTGAGAGAAGGAGGGAAGAAGGGAGGAAGGGAGGGAGGGAGGGAGGGAAAAACTGAAGCACAAGATACATTATGTAGTTGATGGAGGAATATAAATACATTGATATAATACTACTGAATACTATGTATACATTATTGAAAGTTATTGGAAGGTAAATATACATAAACATACTTCAAGAATCCACAGTTAAAAAAAAAATGGGCTGGAGAGATGGCTTAGAGGTTAAGCACTTGCCTGTGAAGCCTAAGGACCCCAGTTCGAGGCTCGATTCCCCAGGACCCACATTAGCCAGATGCACAAGGGGGCGCATGCATCTGGAGTTCGTTTGCAGTGGCTGGAGGCCCTGGCACGCCCATTCTCTCTCTCTCTCTCTCTCTCTCTTTTTTTTTTTTGGTTTTTCGAGGTAGGGTCTCACTCTAGCCCAGGCTGACCTGGAATTCACTGTGGAGTCTCAGGGTGGCCTCGAACTCATGGCAATCCTCCTACCTCTGCCTCCCGAGTGCTGGGATTAAAGGCGTGTGCCACCACGCCCGCCTTTTTTTTTATCTTTTTTTTTTGTTTTGTTTTGTTTCTCTCTGTCTGTTGCTCTCAAATAAATAAATAAAACAAACAAAAAATAAAAATAAAAAAAATAGAAGACTCCACAGTAAAAACTTACCTGTTAGGGCTGGAGGGATGGCTTAGCAGTTAAGTGTTTGCCTGTGAAGCCTAAGGACCCCGGTTCAAGGCTTGACACTCCATGACCCACAGTAGCCAGACGCCAGGTGGTGTATGCATCTGGAGTTTATTTGCAGTGGCTAGAGGCCCTGGCATGTGCCCATTCTTTCTCTCTGTCACTCTCAATAAATAAATAAATAATAAACAAAAAAAGCTTACCTTTTAATTGTTCGAGTAAAGACTTAAGACTAGTCTCTATTCGATCCTGTATCTCCATTGTATCCTCTAAAATCAAAAAACAAAAAAATAAAAAACATTCAGCTGGTAAGATTAAAAAAAAAAAAGCTACCTGCGGGAAGTGGAGAGATTGCTTAGTGGTTAAGGTGCTTGCCTGCAAAGCCAAAGGACTAGGTTCAATTCCCCAGTACCCACGTAAGCCAGATACACAAGGGGGCACATACGATATGGAGTTTGTTTGCAGTGGCTGGAGGCCCTGGCACGCCCATTCTCTCCCTCTCTCTCTGTCTGTCTCCCTGCCTATTTCTGTATCTCTCTCTCAAATAAATAAATACTTTTTTTTTTTAATTGCTACCTGGGCATGGTGGCACACATTTATATTCCCAGCATTCAGAACAGGAACACTGAGTTTAAGGCCAGTTGGAGCTGTGTTTAAAGAAAAAAAAAATTGCCAGGCATGGTGGCGCACACCTTTAATCCCAGCACTCGGGAGACAGACGTGGGAGGATCATCATGAGTTTCAGGCCACCCTGAGACTACATAGTGTATTCCAGGTCAACCTGAGTTGGAGTGAGACTCTATGTGGAGGGTGGGGGGAAGTTTTTACGGGCTGGCAAGATGGCTTAGTGGTTAAAATACTTGCCTACAAAGCCAGGTTTGATTCCTTAGTACTCACTTAAACCAGATGCAAAAAGGGGGTACATACATCAGTAGTTTGTTTGCAGCGGCCAGAGGCCCTACAGCCATTCTTTCTGTCTCTTTTCTATCTCTCTGCTTGTAAATAAGTAAATAAATAAATAAATAAATACCCTAGACATCTATAATTCCATTATTGAAAGAATGACAGAGAAAAAGGTAAAAAGAAAAAGGTCAGAGCCGGGCGTGGTGGCGCACGCCTTTAATCCCAGCACTCAGGAGGCAGAGGTAGGAGGATCGCTGAGAGTTCGAGCCCACCCTGAGACTACAGAGTGAATTTCAGGTCAGCCTGAGCCAGAGTGAGACCCTACCTTGAAAAACCAAAAAAAAAAAAAAAAAAAAAAAAAAGGCATGACGGCACATGCCTTTAATTCCAGCACTTAGTAGGCAGAAGTAGGAGGACAGCCCTGAGTTCAAGACCACCCCAACACTACACAGTGAGTCTGAGATCAGCCTGGGCTAGAGCAAGACACTACCTTGAAACAAACAAACAAAAAATTAAATTAAATTAAATTAAAATACTCGGGCTGGCCAGGCATGGTGGTGTACACCTTTAATCCCAGCACTCAGAAGGCAGAGGTAGGAGGATGAGGATCACCATGAGTTTGAAGCCACCCCGAAACTACACATGAATTCCAGGTCAGCCTGGCCTAGAGTGACACCCTACCTTGAAAAATAAAAATAAAATAAGCAGCAGCATGGTACTAGCAGAAAAATAAATATGTAGGCAGATCAATGGAGCAGAATAGAGGACAACTTGGCAACTACAGCCACCTGATTTTTGACCAAGAAATTTAAAAAAACCAATAATATTCACTGGAGATAAGACAGCCTCTTTAACAAATGGTACTGATAAAACCGAATGGGAAAAAAAATCTTTATCCCACACCATGCACAGGAATCAAGTCCATATGGATTAAAGACATTAATAATCAGACCTGAAACTACTAGAGAAAGAAATAGGAGGGAAAAAAAAACTTGGGCCATGCTTGCTCAACAAGAACTTTAACCACTTAGCCATCTCAACAGCCTCCAGTGTATAAAATGTTTGAGATTCTCATTGGGTTGAAAAAGCTTAGAAATAAATCTCCACAAAGGTTTCTTTCTTTTCTAAAAAATTCCTTTGCAGGCCTAGAGAGATGGCTTAGCAGTTAGGATGCTTGCCTGAGAAGCCTAAGGATCCAGTACCCATGGAACCAGATGCAGAAGGTGGCACATGCATCTAGAGTTTGTTTGCACTGGCTGAAGGCTCTGGCATGCCCATTCTCTCTCTACCTGTGTCGTCTTCTTTCTCTCTCTCTCTCTCCTTCTCTCTCAAAGAAAATAAAATAAAAAATTTATTTGCATGTGCACACACTTATTTATGAGTGTGTCAGAATCTCTTGCACTTGCAAAGGAACACTGGTGCTTGTGCTACTTTTATTTTTATGGTATTGCATCAGGTTTACATTGGTGACTTGGAAACTGAACCCAAGGCAGCCAGCAGCTTTGCAAATAAATAATAAAATATTTTAAATCAAGTGTGGTGGTGCACGCCTTTAATCTTTAATCACTTGAGAAGCAGAGGTAAGGGCCTTTAATGGCAGAGCCATCTCTCCAGTCCTCATAGCATTTCATTTTTAAAATCTAACTAAATCTAAAATGTAATATTTCAACAATCAAGGATTTCTTTTAACTGTAGAACAAAACATGATTTTAAGTATGAAAATGAAATTAGGCTTCTAAAATCATACTCTCAAATCTTAGTGTGCCCTCTTTTACATTAAACCAGTCATTTCCAGCTTTCATTTACTACCTGCTTCTAAATGTTTGAGGTTACATTTTATTGTATTTACTAAACCTTTAATGACAAAGATCCAGTAAAATCACATCCAGTGTACACTTACCTAATCCATTGGTATCCAGCTCATATACATCATTAACAAGATAAAAGGAACTTATCTGGCACTGAGAACTGCCAGAGTTAAAATATCCACCCATTCTGGTTGGTACAGGACCAAGGAAAGGATACTGGAAAAAAAAAAGGAGGGGGATGGTACATTTTAATGCATTCAAAATAAGCACTCAGAATTGCTGAGTGAAACCTGTTTCCATGACTCAGTAAAAATCCATTAATCAGGAAATAACTGACTCATACAGTATTCAGGACAAACACATGCCGTGCTAGCTGGGTATAGTGCCACATGCCTGTCATGTCAGCACTTCAGGGGCTGAGGCAAAAGATCCAAAGTTTGAGCCAGGCATAGTGGTGCACACCTTTAATCCTAGCACTCAGGAGGCAGAGGCAGATAGATCACTGTGAGTTCAAGGGCACCCTGAGACTATATAGGGAATTCCAGGTCAGCCTGGACTAGAGTGAGACCCTACCTTGAAAAACAAAAAAAAGCAAACAAACAAACAAACAAAAAAGATCAAAAAGTTCAAAACCAACCTGGACAACATAGCAAGAGTCAGTTTAATTGTTGACAGGCACCAAAAAATTTACAACTCCTCCTCCCAAAAAAAAGGATATTTTGCTTTTCTTCTGTATCTAGTCTGGGTAGGAAAAACTCTCTGAGACTAAATATTCTCATGTGTATAGGTGCCATTATCTGGAATAAATGTTCTTCATTACTCAACCACCCAGAAACTCCAATCTTTTAAAAGACAGTCATAATAAGTAGACCTCTAATAGCAAATATTATGATACCTGAATTTCCCTCTCAATAAATCTCTTTCCCGTCTCCACGGCAAATTCTAGCTGTTGGAGGAGCAAGCGAACAATGTCCATCCGGGAGGACACACCATTTTCAGCAGTCTTCTCTGAGTTCTTTGGCTCCACTGGATGGTTAAGACCAGGAAGGCCACTGATCAGCCTCAGTGTTAAGGACCGGATTCTTAGCCACGTTGTCTCTTCCTCCAGGGAAAGTTTCTTATGTTCTTCAGAAATATCCCTTAAATAGAAACATCCCCAGACCATCCATTTTATTTGACCTGTTACCTTCAAATCTTTTTGTTTTTCGAGGTAGGGTCTCACTCTAGCCCAGGCAGACTTAGAGTTCACTCTGTAGTCTCAGGCTGGCCTCAAACTCACAGTGATCCTATCTCTGCCTCTGAGTGCTAGGATTAAAGGCGTGCGCCACCACACTCAGCCAAATCTTCAGAATTTACAATATTCTACAGATCCCTTAAGACATTTTCTATACATATGCATAAAAATGTAATTGTTTAGTAAGGGGAGGAAGACAAAAGAAGGAATGGGAGATGATTATGATCAAAATAAATTACATATGTAAAACAAATGTCAATAGAATAAGGGAAACCCTTCTCTCTCTCTCTCTCAAATAATATATAAAATATTTTTAAAAAACAGTATCATTTTGGGCTGGAGAAGAGGCCCTGGCGTGCTTATTCTCTTGCTCCCAAATAAATAAATAAATATATATATATTTTAAAAAGCATAAGGGAGACTCTTTCTAAAAAAATGTCAATATGTAAAATAAGACTTAATTTTTTTTAAATTTTTTATTTATTTATTTGAGAGTTACAGACACAGAGAGAAAGACAGATAGAGAGAGAGAGAGAGAATGGGCGCGACAGGGCTTCCAGCCTCTGCAAATGAACTCCAGACGCGTGCGCCCCCTTGTGCATCTGGCTAATGTGGGACCTGGGGAACCGAGCCTTGAACCGGGGTCCTTAGGCTTCACAGGCAAGCGCTTAACCGCTAAGCCATCTCTCCAGCCCAAGACTTAAAAATTTTAAACAGGGCTAGAGAGATGGCTTAGCAGTTAAAGAACTTGCCTGCAAAGCCAAAGGACACTGGTTTGATTCCCCAGAACCCACGTAAGCACAAGGTGGCACATGCATCTGGAGTTTGTTTGCAGTGACTAGAAGCTCTAGTGTGCCCACGATCTCTCCCTCTTTTTCCCTCCCTTTCTCTCTCTTTCTCCCACTCCTTCTCTGTCAAACAAAATGATGGATGGATGGATGGATGGATGGATGGATGGATCCATCCATCCATCCATCCATCCATCCATCCATCCATCCATCCATCCATCCATCCATCTGGGGAGATGGCTTAGCAGATAAGGTGTTTCCCTCAAAAGCTTAAGGACCCTGGTTTAATTCCCCAGAACCATGTTAGCCAGATGCACAATGAGGCATATGCATCTGTAGTTCATTTGCAATACTGGAGGTCCTGGTATGCCTATTCTCTTTCTCTCTCTCAGTCAAATAAACAAATTAAAAAAATTTTTCTATCTTTTCCAGTAGAATCTCTAAGGAATTTTAGCATATACTCCTTAATCCAGCTGGAAATCACTCATATGACCATGAAGCAGGTCTGACCTATAGATTAGCTAGCAGTCCCAAAATAGGAGTGACATGTTATTTTCTTCCTTTGGTTTAACTTACATTCTCTGATCTCAACAACCAAAGTTATTTCAAATTTGTGTATATATATTTTGGGGGGCTAGAAATACATTTCTGAAGTACTTGCTTTGTTACAAAGTATGCCAGTGTTATGCCCAGACCACGGAGGCAAAATAAGAATTACAGGGCGAGCTTGCTTTTATACTAACTGAAAAAAGGACAAAATATAGACACCAGTCAGCAATTCAGCTCAACGTGTCAGGGGTCTCAGGGGGCTTGGGAATCCCAGACAAGCCCCAAAACATTATGCCCAGGTCACAGAGACCCCCCAAAGACCATCAAGAGAGTCGTACACATATGCAACAGCAAAGAGCTTTATTTCGGACTTAAGCTCGGGCTCCAGACTTCACCAACACAGTAGGTCCATCCAAGAACCCCAAATGGCAATTGGGAGAGGCTTTTATTGGGGTTCAAATGAGAATTTCCAGCTTGGCAGTTACATGATTGGTTGACATTTGGCAAGAGTATACATGTTAAAAACTGGTTACACTGCAGCTGAGGAACATTAAGCAATCTATGACCACAGAACTATATAACATCTACCTCATCCTTTCTGATCGGCCTATATTAGGGGTGTGGGGCCGTTTGTAGTTTGTCTAGTATCTGTTATGTCTTGACTAGGAAACAGAAACTTAGGCCTACTAAGAACTGAGGCCTGTCATGGTGTCACTCTCTAGTTTGGTCCTTCAGCCAGACCAGGATTCAATTTCCAAGCAAATCACATAGGCAGGATGCAAAACTGTGGCACAAGAATCTGGTCTTTGTTTCAAGCACCAAGAGGCCCTGGCATGCACAGACACAGAGGTAGATGGGAGGGAAGCAGAGAAGGAGGGTAGGATGGGGAAGGAGAAGGGAAAACTTATAGACTAAGCAGAAGGCTCAGTTGATAAAGTGCCTGGCACATAAGTGTTAATACTAACATTTGGATCCCAAAAAAACATGACAAAAAGCTAGATGTAGCAGGCATTGGTAATCCTAATACACCTTCGTCAAGAAGGGAGACAGACAGGAACAACTACCAGAACCCTGCAGGCCAGCTAACATGATGAACACAGCAGTGAACAAGAAACTGGCTTTAAAAAGGTGGAAGGGGCTGGGCATGGTGGTGCATGCCTTTAATCCCAGCACTTAGGAAGCAGAGGTAAGAGGATTGCCATGCGTTTGAGGCCACCCTGTGACTACATAGTGAATTCCAGGTCAGCCTGAGCTAGAGTAAGACCTTGGAAACACACACAGAAAAAAATAATAAAACAAAACAAAAAGGTGGAAGGAAGGGCTAGAGAAAGGACTCAGCAGTAAAGAACAATTCCTGTGTAAACATGAAGACCTGCTACAGTTCAATTATCAGAATCAGCATCAACAGACGGGTCTGGCCACAGGCATCTGTAACCCTAGTCCTGTACGGAGCAGAGACCTGAGAATTGGATCAGTATGAGACTCAAATAAGAATGGACACAAGAAGTTTGTGGAGTTTCAAAGGGGAAAGTGGGGGGAGGGAGGGTATTATCATGGGATATTTTTTATAACCATGGAAGTTGTTAATAAAAAAAATTTGAGTATTGTATATATGTAAGTACAATGATTGAGATGGGGAGGTAATATGATGGAGAATGGAATTTCAAAGGGGAAAGTTTGGGGAGGGGGAGGGTATTACCATGGGAGATATATATATATATATATATATTTTTTTTTTTTTTGGTTTTTCGAGGTAGGGTCTCATACTAGTCCAGGCTGACCTGGAATTCATTCTGTCATCTCAGGGTGGCCTTGAACTCACAGCAATCCTCCTACCTCTGCCTCCCGAGTGCTGGGATTAAAGGCATGCGCCACCATGCCCGGCTGGGATATTTTTTATAATCATGGAAAATGTTAATAAAAATTGTGAAAAGAAAAAAAAACTTGAAAAACAAACAAACAAAAAAAAAGAATGGACACAAGAAGAGCCAGGCATAGTAATGCACACCCTTGATCCCAGCACTAGGGATGTAGAGGTCAGAGGATTGCTGTGAGTTAATTCTAGCACTGGGGAGGCAAAGATAGGAGGGTCACTGTGAGTTCAAGGCCACCCTGCGACTACATAGTGAATTCAAGGTCAACCTGGGCTATAGTGAGAATCTACCTGGAAAATAAAATATATCAAAACAGAACAAAACAAGAATGGGCAAGAGTGATAGAGTGGGACAGACAACTTTTCTTCGCTCTGACCACTGCAAATTCATGCACAGGGCATCACAAGGGTGCATACACAACGAACACCATGCACATTACAAATATACCCAAGCAATAGATAAATAAATAAATACATAAATGAAGATAAGTGAATACCAAAACCTAAGTTTGTCTTCTGTCATCCAGACATACACCATAGCACATACAAGGCCACATTAAAACACACATATCATTAAAAGAAAAATAGTTGGGCTGGAGAGATGGCTTAGTGGTTAAGACGCTTGCCTGTGATGCCTAAGGACCTAGATTTGATGCCCCAGTACCCACATAAACCAGATGCACAAGGTGGTTTATGCATCTCAAGTTCTGTTTACAGTGGCTGGAGGCCTTGACATACCCACTACTCTCTGCTACTTCCTCTCTCTCGCGCTCTCAAATAAATAAATAAAATATTTAAAAAATAAGTCTGACTTGGGCTGGAGAGATGGCTCAGCAGTTAAGAGTACTTCCTATGCAAGCATAAGGGCCTGAAAGACCACTTGAATTTGATCTACAAGACACATATATGAACACCTCAGAGTGGCCACATACATCTGTAACCCTGGCCACTTATAGAGCAGAAACACACGTTAACACCACATCATACACTTTAAAAAAAATGGGTGTGGTGGTGCATGCCTTTACTCCCAGCACTAAAGAGGCAGAGATAGGAGGCCACTCTGAGACTATAGTGAATTCCAGGTCAGCCTGAGCCACAGTGAGACTCTACCTTGAAAAACAAAAAAAAAAAGTGGGGGGGGCTGGAGAGACAGCTTGGTGGTTAAGCGCTTGCCTATGAAGCCTTAGGACCTCGGTTTGAGGCTCGATTCCCCAGGACTCACATTAGCCAGATGCACATGACCTCACAGTGCCTGACACTACCTACACAAGATCATCGTAAGAGGAGGAAAAGATCATGACATCAAAATAAAAGAGACTGAGATGGGGAGGGGATATGATAGAGAATGCAGTCTCAAAGGGGAAAGCAGGGGGAGGGAGGGTAACACCATGGGAAATTTTTTATAATCATGGAAGTTGTTAATAAAAGTTTGAAAATAAGGGGGTACATGGAGAGATAGCTTCATGGTTAAGCACTTGCCGGTGATGCCTAAGGACCCGGTTCGAGGCTTGATTCCCCAGGCCCCACGTTAGCCAGATGCACAAGGGGGCACACGTGTCTGGAGTTCCTTTGCAGTGGCTGGAGGCCCTGACATGCCCATTCTCTCCCTCACATGCCCATTCTCTCTCTGTCTCTCTCTCTGCCTTTCTCCCTCTGTCTGTCCCTCTCAAAAAACTATTAGATTTATCCTAATTTTTCAGAAAAATGCTTGGGGCTATGTTCTACTTACCTGTCTTTTGGATCCCAGCTGAAGAACACATTTAAGTCTCTGTTGTCTCTCAGGTTTTCCCATGGAATGTCATCTTCTTCTGGCCTAATATTCATTGACTTTATACTTTCTGCTAAGCTTGTTGATCTGTAACATACAGAATTTTCTTTTGTCTTATTTCCTTAATATCAACAAAAGCTCACTGGGCCCAATGGTGCACGCCTTTAATCCTAGCACTTGGGAGGCAGAGGTAGGAAGATGACTGTGAGTTCAAGGCCTGTCTAGAACTACAGACTGAGTTTCAGATCAGCCTGGGCAAAAGTGAGACCATATTTGGAAAAAGAAAATTAGGAAGGAAGCACGGGCTTGGGCGGTGGATCAGTCAGTAAAGTGCTTTCCAGGGAGGCAAACATAAAGACCTAGGTTCAGTTCCCAGAACCCACACACAAAAATGCTGGTCATGGTGACACATATTTATAATGGCTTGCTTATCAGCCAATCTGTCCTATTTGACAAGCCCAGGGGAAAAGAAAAACAAAAATGAATGACAATCCTTAAAAATAATACTTGAACTTGTCTTTTGGCCTCCACAAGTCCACAAGTCCACCTAAACAGAGACATGTACTCATTTAAAATAAATGAGTAAAATGAGCAGGGCATGGTGGTGCATGCCTTTAATCTGATTGCTGTGAGACTGAGGCCACTCTGAGACTATATACTGAATGGTCAGCCTGGACTAGAGCAAGACCCTAACTTGAAAAATGATTTTATTTTTATTTATTTATTTGGTTTTTGGAGGTAGGGTCTCACTCTGGTTCAGGGTGACCTAGAATTAACTATGTAGTCTCAGGGAGGCCTTGAATTCACAGCAATCCTCCTACCTCTGCCTCCCAAGTGCTGGGATTAAAAGAGTACACTGCTATACCTGGCTGTAAAATGTATTTTAAAAAGTCATTTATAAAAATGAAAAAAAGAAGGGCTTATACAAGGTGAAACAAGCATGAATCATGCTGGGTTACTACACAACAAAAGTAAAACTTCTATAACCCTACAAAGAGAGTGAATTAGCACCAATTCCTAAACTTTTTTTTTTTTTTTTTTTGGCGTGAGGGGGTACCTCAAAAGCACAATATGGACTGGAGGATCATGGCTACTGGAAAATAGGATCTGAAATATGGCTGGCAGTACATGAGCACAATTTTCCATGACAGGCTTTTTAATGACACAAGTATCTGATCTAATCCTTAAGTTCCTTTTGACTTCTTATGAAATACTTACATATTTGCTTCAAGTAGAAGGTCTAACAGCATCCGTTCAGTACGAACTTGTGCAAAATGAAGAGAATTATTCAGCCTATTCCTAAAAGCGATAAACTCTGGGATCTTCTCAAATGCACCATATTTGTAAGCTTGAATAATATATTCTGAGGTCTGAGAAGGAAAAATATCACTTTGGTAAAAATATTTCACAGGTCAGGCAATGTAAGCAAAATTTCCAGCCAATAAAATACTACAACTACAATTAAGGCTTTGAATCCAACCTTTAAAGGTCTTGGTCATCAAGTATAGTATCAGCTATTAAGAATGCTATTTTAGGGGCTAGAGAGATGGCTTTGCAGAAAAGGCACTTTCCTACAAAGCCAAAGGACCCAGGTTCCATTCCCCAGGACCCACATAAACCAGATGTACAGGGTGGCGCATGCGTCTGGAGTTCATTTGTAGCAGCTGGAGGCCCTGGTGTGCCCATTCTCTATCTCTTTCATCCTGTCATAAACATATATATATATTATATATATAAATGCTACTTTAGCCAGGCATGGTGGTACACACCTTTACTCCCAGCACTCAGAAGGCAGAGGTAGGAGGATTACCATGAGTTCAAGGCCAGTCTGAGACTGCACAGTGAATTCCAGGTCAGCCTGGGCTAGAGTAAGACCCTACCTAGGGGAAAAAAAGGGGGTGAGGCTGTAATAATGGCTTAGCAGTTAAGGCGCTTGCCTGTAAAGCCTAAGGACCTACGTTCAATTTTCCGGTACCCACATAAGCCAGATGGTGCATGTATCTGGAGTTTGTTTGCATTGTCTAGAGGCCCTGGCACACCCAATCTCTCTCCCCCTTTCTCCAATAAAAATGTTAAAAAAAAAAAAAGGGGGGGGGGGCTGGAGAGATGGCTTAGCGGTTAAGCGCTTGCCTGTGAAGCCTAAGGACCCCGGCTCGAGGCTCGGTTCCCCAGGACATACGTTAGCCAGATGCACAAGGGGGCACACACATCTAGAGTTCGTTTGCAGTGGCTGGAAGCCCTGGCGCGCCCATTCTCAATCTCTCTCTCTCCCTCCCCCCCCCTCCTGTCTGTCTCTTTCTGTCACTCTCAAATAAATAAATAAAAAATGAACAACAAAAAATCTTTAAAAATGCTAAAAAACTGAAAAAGCTGGGTGTGTTGGCTCACGTTTTTAATCACAGAACTTGGAGGCAGAGGTAGGAGGACTGCATAAGTTCAAGGCCACCCTGAAACTACATAGTGAATTCCAGGTCAGCCTGGACTAGAGAAGCTCTACCTTAAAAAACTTTTAAAAAAAGAAAAAAAAAGTTACTTTCAAAGAGACATAGTGGCACACGCCTTTAATCCCAGAAATTGGGAGGCAAAGGTAGAAGGATGGCTGTGAATTTGAGGCCACGCTGAAACTACATAGTGAAGTCTGGGTCAGCCTGGGCTAGATAGCACAAGACCCTACCTTGAAAAACCAAAGTAGAATTTTACTTTTCACCAGGCATAGTGATTCATTCCTTTAATCTAGCACTTATGAAGCTAGGTCCAGCCTGAACTAGAGTGACACCGTGCCTCAAAAACAAATAAACAAAAAGCCAAGTATGGTGGTACACGCCTTTAATCACAGCTCTCAGGAGGCAGAGATAGGAGGATCACTGTGAGTTTGAAGCCAGCCTGAGACTATGTGCTGAATTCAAGGTCAGCCTGGGCGAGGGTCCCTGACTCAATAAAGAAAAAAAAAAGTTATTTTTGCTTCCTTCCTATTCCTGAGACAAATGTCCTCTCCACTTGATATAACTAATCACAATACACAGGTGCTGCTAAAACTTACAGGCCAGTCATGTCTTCTAATGCAACAAGACTGCAGGTCTATTATTATCACATCAGTCAGAAATGTACTTAGTGTCATTATGGAAGGAATATTACCCCATGTTTTTCTGTATCTAAGATAATCTATTTATTATACAAAGATTCCAAAGATGCCAGAATAACATCACACCTCAAATTCACTCTTCTTCAGAAAAAGACAAGACTGCTTCTTTCTGAATCCTATACCAGATATACAGGGCAGATAACCTTACCATCAGGACAGAAGACACAAACAAAAGACATGCCATAATCCATGCTGAGAAAGACTTCAAGAACAAGTTTCTTGTGCACATGAACTACCTAAGATCTCTGCTAGCAATCTCCCCAGATGAGTAAGTGAAGCAAAGACTCACCACATGTGTCTTAATTTCAGTTTGAAATATGTACCAGATGAAATGTTACAGAGCAGAGGCAAGATAAGAGTTCTAAATGGAAATCTCGATGCAGCAGAAGCAAAGCTCAGGGAAGAACACTTTGCAGAGTGGGCCTATGCCATCAGGATCAGAAGATAGATCACCCCTTTGGGCCAAGAATGTGATATCTCATCTAAACAAAGATCTTTTCTAGAAAATCCAGTCTTTTTGTATAGCCTCAACTTGTCAGCTCTGCCCCCATCTCCATATGTCTGAGTAATCTGCCCAATAGGAAAATAGGCCAATAGTCAACAACATACCCTCTGATATACAGCCTCGCAGGGTTCATTTCAGGCCGCGGGATTGCGCCACGGGCGCTAACTCAACTGCATTCGTTGCGGCTTTTAAACCCCCATGGGACACCTCGGCGAGCTGTTTGCCTGCAGTATCTGGAGAAATTAAAGACGGACGGACACAAGAAAATTAAAAAGATTACTTGTGATCCTGCAGGTTTAAAGAAGGACTATCTGAAAAAATTCACGTGTACCTTTTAACTTGATTGACGACACTGGCATGCCCTATCAAGAAGAGGCCAGGACACCAATCACATATATCTATCCTATAGTTCCTGGGCTTAGAAAACTTTGGAAGATTTACTAACAGCCCTTGCAATGGGAACTTACAGAATGAAAAAATGGGGAACATATATGACCAATCAACTAGTCAAGATGAAAATGTGACTTTGTCAATTCCAAGCAAACTATAATTCCAAAACAGGATATGTGTGGATAAAGGCAAGAACTACCCCTACTGAAGGTAGGAGCAGTTTTCATTCTGAGTGCTCCATAGAGTATCACTTCAGAAAAAAGACAATAGTTTTTTAAAAGAGAAAAACAGGGACAAAGAGAAGGTATACAGGCCTTAAGAAAGAAAGTAATTGTAGTTTGTCTTGTTTAGATAGTCCTCCTTAAACACTGCAGGGAAGTAACTACTAAACAAGGGCCTGGGAAACAACCAATAGCACCAAAGGTATGATGGCATTGCTGTTTGAGGGCACAACTCCTTAAGGGAATGCAGGCAAAGCTAGAAGACACAGTACTTTAAACACTACTGAATAGCATGTGCTATCCATACCTATTTCTACTCATTTATGCACCAATAAGGCTGCATATATCCCTATGGATTCCTGAAATGAACCCTGGTCATTACTAAAATTAGCAAAATATAGATATAAGACCCTAAATATTGATCTTCATGAATATCTAAAATAGGCTTTTGAAGCATAAACACTAAAGTAACTTTTGGAGATATGAAAACCTAGCACTGATTCTTATATTGTTTAAAAAAAAAGTCTACCCCAAAATAAGATGACAGCAGATAATGACCTCTCTAGAAGGAAAATCTCAGGGTAGACCTTCCAAAGATAACTTTTAATCCCATGGCACAAAAGTCCTACTAAGATCAATGGATTTCCATTTAAGGAGTAAGTGTTTTTTCAAAGAGTTATTTGGCAAGTGAAATACAAAGGTCACATGAAGAAACAAGCATTTGAGGAATCCCAAAATTACCAAGAATGAAAGCTATAGAACATGGAGCTCTGGCTTTGCAAAAAGAGACATTTCTCAAACTACAAGGTTTGTTTACACAAGATACACCACCACAATCATGACAGACCCCAAGTCCCATAGGAGACAATCCACACCATCATCTCTATTTCCTTATTTAGGGATACAAGCAACACAGTCAAGGTACATTTTTCTTGCAGTGTTATGCTTTTCTTTTGCCTCCAGGACTCCTCAAGATTAGCTGCTTTAGTAGGATTTAACTAGCCCCATCATAAATCACAAGCAGTGTTCTAGTACCTTAATCAATTCTGTCGGGTTCAATGTCACACATATCTAGCTAAATTGCCAACTCCTGTTACAAACAACCATCCACAATATATAGTGTCTAGAAGGCTAAGGCAGAAAGATGGAGAGTCTGAGGCTGGCCTGAGATACACAGCAAGACCTTGTCTCAAAACAGGGAGGGGGGACTTTTCAGTAAATCAAAAGTATTTAACTTCTTCCTTATAAAAAATAGAAAAAGAGAGCCAAAATAAATAATGAGATTTGAGGAAATGAATTCTGCTTATGAGTTGGTAAATTTCTTGACAACAGAAGAAGGGAGCACAGATACTTTAATACTATGAAAACCCATAGGTTCATGACTTGATTACACACTAAATCTTCAAAGCCAACGTTCCAGAGACAACTTTTGCCCTGTATGACAAGTCAGCACTTTCTAATCAACATGCTCGGATGCTGATACTCACCTTCCCTCATCACAGTGTCATAAACTAAGGCCTGACCACTGTGAGACAGGAAGGCAGCCTTCTTTCTGCCTGCTTTAGGACTGTCTTCTGCTGTTCCAGCCATCTCTAGGCCATGCCCTGAAGCTTAGCAAAAGTTACCAGAGTCTGAGAACATTGTTCACAAATCCTTCTGTCCTGCCTTCTATTTAATATACCCCACAAAACCTATGGAAGAAAACCTAACTCTTATAGATAAAAAAGGATTAATAAAAATCCTCAAGCAAAGAACTCCCAGATAATTTCCTTGCCAAGTTTGTCATCTGTTGATACAGCATGAGAATGGAAAGCAATGGGCAGGTAACTCCAGGCAACCAACGTTGTAAATATGTAAGAAACAAGTAGGCAGTGACCACGTTCAAGACCTGCCTTCTCTCCAAAATGGTTCTTGAATACTTGTTTGATTAAACCATGAGGTTTTTCTATGAAAACCTCTACCCAACCAAGTGAGATCAAGTCAGCTTGCAGTGAAAAATATGGTGCAAATTCCATCTTCTCCTCTTGGCAAGAGTAGCTATAATTTACCACTAATTCATAGTAACAGAGGACAGTTGCCACCTAAGTAGCATCCAATACCATAACCTCTTGTGGGTTATTTCTTACATCCTGGGAAAAAGTCTCTTAATGGGAATGGAACACAAAGCTAAGAGGCCTAGCACTTCTTAGCCTGTTAATATTCAGTTTTAAATGCAACTTTCCAAGGACTCAATTAAACAGAGGCACATCCAACAAACACAAACACTGTACCTACCTACCAGCCTTTGACAATCAGCTATGGCTTAAGGGCACCTGATAGCAGTACAAACAGTGCCACTCAACAAGAACACGTGACACGGGGAAGCACACTCTGACCATGTGCAGTCAGCAAGCAAGACCACAGTAAAAATGGGTTTCACTTACATCTTTCTGGTTGGAGTGGAAAAACCTGAGTGCGAAGTTACAGGACTGGGATGCAGCAGCATACTGACCTAGTGATTCTGCGTAGCGCGTCAAAAGATAACTAGGTTGGAAGGAGAAAAAAAAAAAAAATGAAAACATGTTACACTTATGTAACTCTACTATCAAATACTATGGTAAAGAAATAGCTAAGCAAAAGGAAAACTTAAAATATCCTGCTGCTGAAATAACCTAATTCACAGAAACAAATTAAAACAAAAAAGGTCATTTCGTTTTGTGAGAGGCCTGAAGCTTTGTGTTATGCTTTCTTGCTTGTTTTTATTTTTTGGTTTTCTGAGGTACAATCTCACTCTATCAAGTCTCAGGGTAGCCTTGAACTCACAGCAATCCTCCTACCTCTGCCTCCCGATTGCTGAGATTATGTGTTATGCTTTCTTATATCTCTATGATTAATGAAGTAAAAAGTTATAAGAGGAAAAAGATTTTTTTCAGTGACAAAACTACTTGTATGTGGTTCATGCTCTAGTAAATTAATAACCCTACTCACACTCCAACTAGCAAACCTAATTAAATTCAGTAAGAAGGCTATCAGTTGGAAAGAGGGGGTCTTAAGCAGGAGTGGGAGGGGGATAAGAAAGGATAATGGGGCCAGGTGTGGTACCTCATGTTTCTAATCCCAGCTCTAGAGAGGCAGAGGTAGGAGGATCGCCTTGAGTTCAAGGCCACCCTGAGACTACATAGTAAATTCCAGGTCAGCCTGGGCTAGAGTGAGATCCTACCTCGAAAAACAAAAAATAAGTAAAAGAAAGGAAGGACACTGGGAGTAAGTTTGATCAAAATACACTGCACATAGATGTATGGAATTATCCAAAAGAAAATAAAAGCCGGGTGTGGTGGCGCACACCTTTAATCTCAGCACTCCGGAGGCAAAGGTAGGAGGAATGCCATGAGTTCAAAGCCACCCTGAAACTACATAGCAAATTCCATATTAGCCTCAGCTAGAGTGAAACCCTACCTCAAAATAAATAAATAAATTGAAAGTTATAAAAGAACAATGCTATTTCTTCCCCAAAACAAATAAACTGACCTTTGTCCTTAAAAACTCATAAATAGCCAAAACACAAATTCAAAGGAATGTCTCAGGTCAACAGATAAAGTACCTATGTCAACCTCAAAAACAAGGAAGACTTAAGGACTTTCCAAACTATGAAGGAGGTTGGCTGAAGGAGTATAAGTTAAGTAGAGTGCAAGGCAAGCATGCTTACATCCTGTTTGAACCAGAAATAAAAACAGTATATAGCTTGGCGTCGTGGCACATGTCTTTAATCCCAGCACTCGGGAGGCAGAGGTAGGTGGATCAACGTGAGTTCGAGGACACCCTGAGAATACACAGTGAATTCCAGGTCAGCGTCGGCTAGAGTGAGACCCTACCTCAAAAACAAAACAGTATGTAGCTGGTTTCTATCCTTGGGGAAAAACTACCATTTTCAAATTGAGCAAATTTTATAATTACCACAAAATGATGGTAAATAAAATCTCCTGATATTTAGCAATGGGTCATAACAGGTGATTGTTTAATGTCTGAATGTCTGAACAGCCATAGAGCTAAAATCTGAAGGCAAGATTCCTATGCTTCGCTCCTGGTATGGCTGTCTGCTCATTATTCAGAGTATATACTACCAACCCAATGGTGTCGTGCTGGATGTGCTTAGCATCGAGGCTGGAGTAAAGATCCACCACTGGTTCAAATGCACCCAGCATACAGTAGATTCGAATAAGCAGCAACTTGAATTGAGCATTGGAAGGGCTGTGGGTTAGTCCTTCTTCCAGCAAAGTCAGGGCCTGCCACACAGCAGTCTCCTCATCTAAAACCAAAACAGATCATTATCCACTGGTCTTACAGACAAAATGAGTTCTCAAAAACAAGCTCTATTGACATTATCTACTCTAACTATTCTATGACTAGTTTAGATGGCAAATTCTCTAATGAAAATGATTCTCTAATTAAAATAAGGAATTTCCCCTAAATAAACAAGTCCCTCAATGGTTACATTAACTCTTAAATATACCCTTCTATAAAAAGAATGGGCAGATCTTGAGGCTGCAGAGGGGGAAGCTTATGAAACCTCACAGAATCTTAGATTCTAGAAAAGAGGTAAGCTTTGGAAGAAGTCAGCCAGACTTTCCACTAGAACACTTTCTATACAAGACCCTGGAGAGATATCTTACACAGACATCATTTTCACTCCATATGTAACTCTATTAAAAGATAATACATATAATATTGTATTGCTGCTGCTGCTTCTTCTTTTTTCCCCAAGGTAGGGTCTCACTCTAGCCCAGACAGACTTGGAATTCACTAAGTCGTCTCATGGTGGCCTCGAACTCACGGCAATCTTCCTACCTCTGCTTCCCAAGTACTGGGATTAAAGGCGTGTGCAACCACACCTGGCACATATATTTTAAGAACTGCCTTAAGGAAGCCTGGGAGACAGCTCAGTTGGTAAAGTGCGTGCTACACAAACATGGGAACCCGAGCTCTAATCCCCAGCATCCCTGGAAAAGCCAGGTATGGAGGGATATACCTGTAATGTCAAGGCTGGGTGAGGTACAGACCTCAAAAAAAACAAAAACAAAAACAAAAAAAAGGGGGGGAGGGCTGGAGAGATGGCTTGGCGGTTAAGACATCTGTCTGAAAAGCAAAAGGATCCTGGTTTGATTCTCCAGAAGCCAGAAGGCACAAAGGGAGGGTGCATGCATCTGGAGTTTGTTTGCAGTGCCTGGAGGCCCTGGCACGCCTCTCTTTCTCTGCTTCTTTCTCTCTCAAATAACTAAGTAAACAAATAAAAATAGAATTTAAAAGAGCTGGAGAGATGGCTTAGCAGTTAAATGCTTGCCTGTGAAGCCTAAGGACCCCGATTCAAGGCTCGATTCTCTAGGAGCCACATAAGCCAGATGCACAAGGTGATGCATGCATCTGGAGTTCATTTGCAATGTCTGGAGGTCCTGGCATGCCCATTCTCTCTCTATTCATCTGCCTCTTTCTCTGTCTGTCACTCTCAAATAAATAAATAAAAATAAACAAGGTGGGCTGGAGAGATGGCTTAGCGGTTAAGCGCTTGCCTGTGAAGCCTAAGGACCCCGGTTCGAGGCTTGATTCCCCAGGACCCACGTTAGCCAGAAGCACAAGGGGGCGCACACGTCTGGAGTTCATTTGCAGTGGCTGGAAGCCCTGGCGTGCCCATTCTTTCTATCTGCCTCTTTCTCTTTCTGTCTGTCACTCTCAAATAAATAAATAAAAATGAACAAAAAAAATTTTTTAAATAAATAAACAAGGTGATGGAAGCATTTAATCCCAGCACCTAGGGTGCAGAGGCAGGACCATGAGTTCAAGGCCATCCTGAGACTACACAGTGAATTCCAGGTCAGCCTGGGCCTACAGCAAGACCCTACTCCAAAAAACAAACAAACAAAAAAAAAAAGCAAGTTGGAGTGCTAGCGAAATGACTCAGGGTGTTAAAGGCACTTGTTTACAAAGCCTAAAACCCTAAAGGACTAGAAGGACTAAGTTTGATTACCCCGTACCCATGTAAAGCCAGAGCACAAAGTGGTGCTCTTTTGCAGTAGCAGGAGGCCCTAGTGTGCCCATACTCATTCTTTGTCTGCCTCTTTTTCTGTCTCTCACTCAAATATGTATATATCAATGCGGAGAACTGAGGAAGATAACAATGTTAACTTCTACCCATACACAAATACATTTGCAGGTACATACATACAAAATGTATATATACTTGTGCACTCTCAAAAAGTTTTTGTCGGGCTGGAGAGATGGCTTAGCGGTTAAGTGCTTGCCTGTGAAGACTTAGGACCCCGGTTCAAGGCTGGATTTCCCAGGACCCACATTAGCCAGATGCACAAGTGGGCGCACGTGTCTGGAGTTCGTTTGCAGTGGCTGGAAGCCCTGGCGCACCCATTCTCTCTCTCTTTCTCTATCTGCCTTTCTCTCTCTGTCACTTTCAAATAAATAAATAAAAATAAACAAAAATTAAAAAAAAAAGTTTTTGTAGTTAAAAGACAAGCTTTGTCAGACACCATGAACGAAATTAGGTAAAATAGGTAAGAAAATTATTTCAACAAGATGCTTAGTAATAGCAGCAAATGTTTCTAGCAAACTGCAAGTACCTAACAGTCTAGTGATGTGGTCAGCAGGTAGCACTATCAACATTACTAAAATGGTT
The DNA here is from genome assembly GCF_020740685.1 of Jaculus jaculus. Taxonomy (NCBI): domain Eukaryota; kingdom Metazoa; phylum Chordata; class Mammalia; order Rodentia; family Dipodidae; genus Jaculus; species Jaculus jaculus. The sequence goes on from NC_059114.1 coordinate 23,805,295, forward strand.
GTCTTCCATCCTCAAGAAAGCTGGATACCTCTGAAGACATTCAGAAATAAGGATGATAGCAAAGAATGGAGAATTCCCTGAAATGGACCATGGGGGCAGGAATGATAAGTCTTCTCCAACACCACTGACTCTTCAGTACTTTTTTTTTTTTGGGTGGGGGGGTTCAAGGTAGGGTCTTACTCTAGCTTAGGATGACCTGGAATTCACTATGTAGTCTCAGGGTGGACTTGAACTGACAATGATCCTCCTGCCTCTGTCTCCTGAGTGCTGGATTAAAGGTGTGCACCACCACACCAGCCATCTATACTCATTTCTCATAAACATATTTAGCCAGGTGTGCACAAGACGGCATCCGCAACTGGAATTCATTTGCAGTAGCTGATGGCCCTGGCACATCCATCCTCTATCTCTTCTTTTTTATTTTTTCATTTTTTTTGAGGTAGTTCACATAGGCCAGGCTAACCTGAAATTCACTATGTAGTCTCAGGGTGGCCTTGGACTCACAGCAATCCTACCTCTACCCCAAAGTGCTGGGATTAAAGGCATGCACCACCACGCCTGGTTCCATTCTCTATCTCTATGTACGACACCTCCCCCCTCACTCCCCCTCTCAAACAAATAAATATTAGTGGGAGAGAACTTGTATATATTGTGAGGGTATGTGCTCCAACTCTAGCAAAAACAAACAAAAAAAACCACCAAGAATGACTCACCTGTTTCTCTCCATATATCAATAAGCACATGGACAGCAAGAAGACAGTAATAGTCAGAAAACTGCAATTCTGTTTTCAAGCAGGATTTTCCTATGGGGAAAAAGAAATCATTATATTTTTAATACTTATAATTAACTTACCCCAACAAAAGACTCTTATAGAACAGACAGAAAAAGAGAAAAAGGAGGGCTGGAGAGATGACCCAGTGGTTAAAGTGCTGGTTTGCCAAGCCTAATGACCCGGGTTCGATTCTTCAGTATCCTCTGCTGAGGGTAAAGGTCTGCCCTGGCTGATTCTCTTTCCTCCTCTCTGCTTGCAAATAAATTAATTAAAAAGAGATAATGGAAAGCCAGGTGTGGTGGCTCACACCTTTAATCTCACCACTTGGTAGGCAGAGGTAGGAGGAGCACCATGAGTTCAAGCCACCCTGAGACTACATAGTGACTTCCAGGTCAGCCTGGACTACAGTGAAACCCTACCTTGAAAAACCTAAATAAATAAACAAATAGAGACAAAGGAAAGGAAAGGCCAGTAGCTCAGTAAAGCATTTGCTTAATCTGTGATGTAAAAGGCCCTTCTTTTAATCCCCAGGAATACAAAAGGAGAGTGAGGCTGGAGGTTAGCAGTTAAGGCACTTGCCTACAAAGTCAAAAGACCCAGGTTTGGTTCCCCAGGACCCATGTCAGCCAGATGCACAAGGTGGAACATTTGTCTGGAGTTCATTTGCAGTGGCTGCAGGCCCTCGCATGCCCATTCTCACTCTTGCTCTATCTGCCTCTTTCTATCTCTCAAATAAATGAGTAAAAATGAAATAGGAAAAAACTGGAGGAAGAAAGAAAGAGTGAAGAAGGAAAAAAGAAGAGAGAGTGAGGATAGTGGGAGGGGAAGGAGACAAGGAGAGGTGAAGGAGGGGGAAGAGAATGTATCAGAAATCAAAGAGATTAGCTGGGCATGGTGGTGTATGCCTTTAATCCTAGCCCTCAGGTGGCAGAGGTAAGAGGACTATCATGAGTTTGAGGCTACCTTGAGACTACATTTCCAGATCAGCCTGCGCTACAACAAATCCAAACCTAGGAAGAAATGGAAAAAAAAAAAAAAAAAAAAAAGAAAAAATAAACCAGGCATGGTGGCGCACACCTTTAATCCCAGCACACTTGGGAGGCAGAGGTAGGAGGACCACCATGAGTTCGAGGCCTCCCTGAGACTACAGAGTGAATTCCTTGTCAGCCTGGCCTAGCTAAAACCCTACCTTGAAACTCCCCCCCCCACCAAAAAAAAAAAAAAAAAAGAAATCAAAGTGATTAAAAGGTTAGATGACAATTGTAACAAAAACTGCTCCAGAGAAGAAAAAAAAAAAAAGATTCCATGATGGTCTCCCAAAGGGAAAGAGTAAAAAAAGTTTAGATGAAATAAAAACACAAGGCCTCTAACTAAATTTATATCATTATCTTTTCTTTGTCAATGTTTTAATATAGAGAAATACGACTTTTACTTAACAAATTATAAAAGCTATCACATGTATCCACCTAAGCCAATCTGAAGATCAACTTCTAAACTAAATTTTTAGATATATAGATATAAAATAATTTTTTTTTTTTTTTTTGGTTTTTCAAGGTAGGGTCTCACTGTAGCCCAGGCTGACCTGGAATTCACTATGGAGTCGAACTCACGGCAATCCTCCCACCTCTGCCTCCCGAGTGCTGGGATTAAAGGCATGAGCCACCACACCTGGCTAAAATAATCTTTACAATGAATAATATTCCTTTATATGAAAACATGGCCCAAAATATTACAATTAACATAAACTGTACAATCCACATACACCTCGTTAGATCAGGAAGAACAGACAAGAAGCCAGCTACAATTATGGATGGTAAGAGTGCACTGTCATATTAATTAAATGGTTATGATTATTTCTAAATTTTTTTTTTTTTTTGGTCTCAGTTTTCTTTGAGGTAAGGTTTCACTCTAGCCAGGCTATCCAGGAATTCACTTGAACTCACTATTATTCCACCTCTGCTTCCAGTGCTGGAATTAAAGGTGTACACCACCATGACCCAAGTTTTTTTTTTTTTTTTTTGAGTTAGTGTCTCACTGTAACCCAGGCTGGCCTTGACCTCATGGAGATCCTCTTACTCAGGTAGGACTAAAGACATGTGGCATCATGCCCACCTCATGAAAATTCTTAACAAACTCATTACAACAGAGTGCTAAGAATGCTTTGGAAATTATCTTCTAAATCTTAGCAGATTAGATCACTGTACATTTGGAATGGTTGCTCACCAAATTCTAGTCCATGCTGATACCTCAACATCAGTTCTCTGACCACATTCAACTTCTGGCTTTTATCCATGGTATGGTACAAGCCAAGTAATCTCGTCAGCTGCACCACACACAAGTGCTGCTGCAGAGCTCGGATGTCAGCAGGCAGTGCAAGCTTACCCTCTGCTGGTGTTGATAAAGGAACGACGCCAAGGAGCTGGTTAATAAACTGCAAAGTGGGGGAAAAAGAAACACAAGTCTCAAACTCCAACTGGTCTCCTAGAGGGACAGAAATAGAAATGGTCTAGAAAAGACATTTGGGATAAAATGTCAGAATTCTTCCTCTATTTGTGAGTAGCTCTTAAAAAGATAGTTGTGCCAGGCAGAGGGGCACATGCCCTTAATTCAACATTAGGGAGTCAGAGGTAGGATAGCAGTGAGCTCAAGGACAGCCTGGGACTACATAGTGAGATCTATGTCAGCCTAGGCTAGAGTGAGACCCTACCTCAGAAAAACAAACTAACTAACTAAAACATAGTTGTAAACAGCACTAAATGCTCATGAAACTTCAATGAAACTGGCATACTCAATCATTGCTGAACAAAAGCATGGTTAATACCATGTACTCTATCTATAAGAAAAAGCTTGGGGAAATGTTTCATCAATTATAGTTTATTGAAATACATGTTATAGTAAGAAAAAGTATGTGTTTCAGGCTGGGGAGATAGCTCAGTATTAAGGACACTTTCAAAGCCTTCCAAATACAGTTCAATTCCCCAGTACCCATATAAAGAGAGAGGGAGAAAAGGAATAAGCACCAGGTCCTCATGGTACTGCAAACAAATTCTAGATACACGAACCACTCAGTGCATCTGGATTTTGTGAGTACTGGGAAATTAAAATTGGCTGGGAGGATTTGTAAGCAAGTACCTGTAACCACTGAGACATCCATCTCCCCAGCCCAATAAAAATATTTTTTTAGGGCTGAAGGGATGGCTTAGCAGTTAAGGCATTTGCCTACAAAGCCAAAGAACCCCAGTTTGATTCCCCAGGTCCCATGTAAGCCACATGTGATAGCACTAAACATTTAGCTTGCCAAGGCAATTACCATGTCACTTCCTGCTAAACACTCCCCATGGAAAACCCAAATATTTAACCTAGTTAATGGACACTAATAGAATTCTGAAACATGCTTACTTTTGTACACTGTGAAGCAGGCAAGAGGTCAACATACACCTTAAGGTCTGTAAAACAACATGGTTTATCACCAAACTTTTTAAAATACTGGAACATTAATTCTTCTGGGTCACCTAAAAAAGGAAATATCACCAAAATTATTCATGAACTAAAGAAATTAAATGAGAAGTCTAATTTAAAAACATTTATTTTGGGCTGGAGAGATGGCTTAGCGGTTAAGCGCTTGCCTGTGAAGCCTAAACCCCGGTTCGAGGCTTGGTTCCCCAGGTCCCACGTTAGCCAGATGCACAAGGGGGCGCACGCCTCTGGTTCGTTTGCAGTGGCTGGAAGCCCTGGCGCGCCCATTCTCTCTCTCTCCCTTTATCTGTCTTTCTCCCTGTGTCTGTTGCTCTCAAATAAATAAAAAATGAACAAAAAATATTTAAAAAAAAAAACATTTATTTTAATTCAGTTAAAGCTTTACAGGCTGGAGAGAGAGCTCAGTGGTTAAAGGTGCTTACTTGCAAAGCCTGGCACCTGATTTGGATCCCCCAGCACTTACATAAAGCCAGAAGCACAAAGTCGTATGTACATATATAGTGATCGTTCCTAGCATTAAGAGATGCTGATGCAGTACGACACAAAAATAAAATAAAATAACCACTCCTTAAAAAAATAAAACTCTGTATGGAAATGAGAATGAATATAAGAAAAGAGGATGCAACGGGATGGAATCTACAAACTCAACTTATCTGTTATACTTAGGAAATATGAAGGGTTTTGGTTGGGGAGAAGTGTTACTAGTTTGAGTCAAGGTCTCAAGTCCCACTATTAGCCTAAGATGGCCTCAAATTCATAGTCCTCTTGCCTCAGCCTCCCTAGTGCTAGGATTATAGGCATACACAATGACCATGAAGCTCCTCCTCCTCATTCAGTTAATGTTTAAGTAGCAAAGATTGTTTCTAAAAAGTTCAAATCAAAGCATAAATTCATATTAAGCACACGTTTCTTTCCATAAGTTTCTGAAGTAGTAAAAGTAAGAGAAATAAAGCCAGGGGTGGTGACACATGCCTTTAATCACAGTATTTGGGAGGCAGAGGATCGCTGTGAGTTCCAGGCCACCCTGAGACGACATAGTAAATTCTAGGTCAGCCTGGGAGAGAATGAGACCCTACCTTGAAAAACCTAGAAAAAAATGAGAACTAAATCGGAGAGGAAAATGTTATAGGGCAATTATTTACTGACAAAGTCACTCATTACAGAAAGTTTAATGTAGATTTATACAGAGCTACCAGTTAATTTTACTTCACCTCAGATTAAAATCAAAAAGACCCAACCATGTAGAACATTACAATTTCAGCACATGGGAGGAGAAGGCAAAAGGATCAGTTCAAGTTTAATCCTCAGTTACATAGGAAGTTCTAGGATATCCTGGGCTACATGAGACCAGGTGTGGTGGTGTACACCTTTAATCCTAGCATTAGGGAGGCAGAGGTAGGAGGTTAGCTATGAATTTCAGGACACCCTGAGTCTATATAATTAATTCCAGGCCACCCTGGACCAGTGAACCCTACCTTGAAAAACCAAAAAAAAAGGGGGGGGAAGAGCAGGGCGTGGTGGCGCATGCTTCTCTTTACTCCCAGAGCTCAGGAGGCAGACCCTACATCAAAAAACCAAAAGGGGGGTGGGGGTGAATGGAGGGAGGGCAGAAAAGCTAGGCATTGTTGTTCATGTCTATGATTCTAGAGAGGCTGGAGAAAGGGATCAGTGTTTACAGATACTTGCTTGCAAAGCCTGCTGACAGGGAGGCTAATTCCCCAGTACCCATGTAAAGCCAAATGCACAATGTGGTGCATATGTCTAGAATTAATTTGAAGCAACAAGAAACCCTAAAATTCCATTACACGTGCATATATTTTCTCATACACACACAAATAAAACTTTTAAGGGGGAGCTGAGAAGATGGTTCAACAGTTGTTGCTTAAGCATGATCACTAATGGGGGAAGAGGCTGAGACCACCTTAGTTATACTCCTCAGAACACACATGTTAGAAAAAGGGTGGGTATGGCCAACTTGCTGGTTAAGGGAGAGACACTGTTTCAATGAAGTATATAGGTAAGCAACAGAGGACACCCAAAGTTCACCTCTGGCCTCTGCACACAACTATACACCCCTTCACAAACATGCAAATTCCACACTACACATACTCTACCCCACATTAAAAAACAACAACAACAACAAAAAAAACTTCAACGCCACTCTTAGAATACATAGTGAATTCCAGGTCAGCCCAGGCTGGAGGGAGACCCTACCTTGGAAAATCAAAGGAGGACAAAAAACAAATATTCATAGATGAAATTCTAAAAATTGTGTGAAACTATAAAGATCTCTATAAAAAGACCTTGACTTAGTTGCTGGGTCACCAAAAACTGATGAACTACAGACAATAGCGATGCTAATGTTACAAAAACTTGAATATGAGACTTAATACTGGTTTTGTAAATGAACCATCCATTAGTAATTACTTCTGGGAAATGGAGATGTCTGCTTCCCACACATGACCTTGTCAGTGTAAGCCTCAGCTAACTAAGACTGTACACAGGAGTGGAAGATATTCCTGTTATTTTCTCCATGGCTCTCAACTAACAGATGGTTCCTTACCCAGCTTGTACTCATCGTTAAAACCTTGATTTCGTAAACGTCTGATCAGCTCTAGTTTAGCCAGGTGTGGTCCCCGGAGATGTCTAGAACTTTTAGATTCTTCTGTTATCCGATCTTCTATAAACTTCACAGCTTCTTCTGCAGAATAATGTACTTCTCCTTCTAACGAACTGGATATAAACATATGAAGAAGGTATTTATTGCTACTACCATCCTTCCACAAGGTTCAAATCAAGTCAACTGATTATAGGAAACCACACTTTCGGGCTGGAGAGGACTGTGAAGCCTAAGGACCCAGGTTTGATTCCCCAGTACCCACCATAAGCCAGATGCACAAGGTGGCATATGCATCTGGAGTTTTGTTTGCAGTGGCTAGAGGCCCTGACATGCACATTCTCTATCAGCCTCTTTATCCCAACCCCCCAAGTACATAAATAAAAAAAAAATTTTTTTGAAAAAAAGAAATACAAATGTGAATAAGAGATCTACTAGGGCTGGAGAGATGTTTTAATGGTTAAGGCACTTGCCTGCAAGGCCTAACAACCAGGGTTCTAGTCCCCAGTACCCATGTAGAGCCAAATGCACAGAGAGGTGCAAGCATCTGGAGTTTGTTTGCAATGACAGGAGGCCCTGTGGAACTAATTCTCTTTCCCCCATACTTTGTGTCTCTCTTGAATAAACAATAAATACAGTTTTAAAAAGAGATCTACTAGCTGGTTGTAGTATATATGCCTATAAACATGGAGATGGAAGCAAGAGGATTGAGCTCAAAGTCAAATATAGCAATCAAGATTCTGTCCTAAAAGCAAGGGTTAGCCAGGTATGGTGGTGCATGCAGGTAATCCCAGCACTTGGAGGCTGAGGCTGGAGGACCAATGTTGAATTTGAGGCCATCCAGAGACTACAGAGTGAGTTTCAGGTCAACCTGGGTTAGAGTGAAACCCTACCTGAGAGGGAAGGGTTCAAGGACTAGGAATGTGGCTCAGTGTGGTAAATAGCTTGCCTAGCATGCTTAAGACCCTGGATTCCATCCTGAACACTGGAAAAGGGAGAAAGAAAGGGAGACAGGGGGGAGAGGAGAATGAATGAACTTACTCTAAGCCTACTCAAATAGGTAACAAATTATACCAGTATTCCCAACTTGGGCATTTTGTTCTTGTAGAATAACCACCACTGGGCATGGTGGTACACACCTTTAATCCCACCACTGGGGAGGCAAAGGTAGAAGAACTGCCACAAGTTCAAAGACAGCATGGTCTACATAGCAATTACCAAGCCAACCAAGACTGTTATCAGTGTATCACTGTGATGGTGTGATACAGCTAGCTGAGTGGTATAATGTTTGCCTAGCATGTGTGAAGCCCTGGGCTCACTCTTCAGCACAACACAAAGGGTCACTGTAATTCAGGAATTAAGACAACTTACTGTTCACCTTCAGCAGGAGGTGTCCAGGCCTCTTCAATAAGTCGAAAGACAGAATCAAAGTAAGTCATATAGAACTGCCAGTCATCTGAGCTAAAATTAGATTGAATTATGAACAAAGGATTAAATCCAAGATGGGACAAATCTGCCTTAGAAACCATGATATCAACTCATTTTCTAAGTTATAATTCTGTGTGTATCAAGAGTGTCCCTTCCTAAAAGGGCAGCACTCCATTAGAACAGTCAAAGACATCAAGACACCAGGCTTCTTCTCTCAACAAAATGACGAGTTCAAGAAAACTAACCTTAACAGAAAACTCCCATATAAGTTTTTCCTAAATAAATGGCAAAGAAGGAACCTTTCTTTCTTAGGCCAGTGTCAAATGTGATAAAATTAACAATTTTTAGCATTTATTTTCAAGATCTAATTTACCCATCACAGTGTCTAAAATACCATTAAACCTCCTTAATCACTTAATCACTAAAAATCACTTAATCACTAAAAACTTCTAGGATACAACTAGTAAAAGTATAAATCTAAAAATCTTAAAGTATACTGAGACAAAAAAAGTAAAGGCCTGGAAGTGCCAGGACAATATCAGCGCAAGCAGCAACATCTACTCACTTTTTCAGTAAGAGGCGCTGGGAAAGGGCGTTGCACTCAGGCCACCTGCTCAGCTTCTTGTACATAGCCATGCACTTGTTTTCCCGACTCTGAAGCTCACTTGTCAACTTCTCTAGAATTAAAAGTTTAAGTTGATGAGCTGCTTTCATTTACTCAAGAGCAGAATGAAGTCTAATCATCAGAAAGAAAATGTCATGTTTGTTTATTCATTCTCTTATATAAAAATGTATCCATTTTTAGACACACAAAAAAACTATCTTATAAAGATTTTGCAAAAGACAGTAAGTTTATATCTGACACTAACTCTTTTTGTTGTTTTTTTGATTTTTGAGGTAGGGTCTCATTCTAGCTCAGGCTAACCAGAAATTCACTATGTAGTCTCAGGGTGGCCTTGAACTCACAGGGTGGCCTTGAACTCCTACCTCTGCATTCCAAGTGCTGGGATTAAAGACATGCACTACCACGCCCCAGCATTGACACTAAAATTTTATGATCCCTTTCTAAACAAAACACAAAGATCCATCCACACTGGTGAGGATCCACTTAGCTGAGGTTAGAGTATGTGGGATACAACTTATATAACTCCAAAAGTAAAGCTGAAATGCAGTAGGGTAAGAAAGGAGAAATTTTGGGAAGATTACAAAGGAAAGATATGAATCAAACACCTTCCAAATACCTTAGATTATCTTAGCAGGTTAAGGACAGTAATAACTTCACTAGAAAAGAATTACAGTCAAGCTGACTAAAACAGTAAGGAAGAATTATAGCCATGTGCAATTATACCCATGTACAAAATAAGCTACATTAAAGAACAAGTGCAGGGCTAAGGAAATGGCTGAGAAGTCAAATGTACTTGATTGCAAAGCCTGCTGACATAGGTTCTTTTCCACAGCACCCACATAAAGACAGATGCACAAAGTAGCACATGTGCCTGTAGTTGGTTTGGCATGGCAAGAGGCCTTGGTACACCCATGTTTATTCAGTCTCTAACTCTTCTCACAAATAAAATAAAATATTGCTGGGCGTGGTAGCACACGCCTTTAATGCCAGTACTTGGGAGGCAGACATAGGAAGATCACTGTGAGTTCAAGGACACCCTGAGACTGAGGTTAGCCTGGGCTAGAGCGAGACCCTACCTCGAAAAATCAAAAATGAATAAATAAATAAATATTTTTAAAACAACTAATACTTATAGAAGCAGTCAAAAAACAAGTCAGGTACATAAACAGTTAAATAACCCAGCCTGGCATGGTAGTTCACTAGGGAGGCAGAGGCTAGAGAACTTCTGCCAAGTTCAAGACCATCCTAGTCTACATAGTAAGTTCCAAAGCAGTACTGTGTCTCCAAAAAAAAAAAAAAAAAAAAAAATCATAATACAGGGCTGGAAAGATGGCTTAATAGTTAAGGCACTTGCCTACAAAGCAAAATGACAAAGATTCAATTCCCCAGGACCCACATAAGCCAGAAGCACATGGTGGGATACACATCTGGAGTTCATTTGGAGCAGCTGAAGTACCCATTCTCTCTCTCTCCAATAAGTAAATTAAAAAAAAAAAAAAAAAAAAAAAACAAGCTGTGCAAGGGGGTGCAAACCCTGAATTCCAGTATTTGTAAAGCTAAAGTTGAAAGATCACAGTGAGTTCAAAGACATCCTGGGCTAGAGGGACATTATGCTTACAATACACAGAGAGAGAAAGAAAATAAAAAAGTAAAAACAAAACAATCAATAGCCAGGTATGGTGGTATACTCCTACATATGCCAGCATTGGGGAGGCTGAGACAAGGAGGATCCATGTATTACATGAATAAAAACCATTTTCAAATATCAGAAAAGGGGACTGGAGGGATTGCTCAGTAGCTAAGGCACTTGCCCCTCAAAGAACATAAAATACAAGTAACTGGGCCCAGGCATAATGGTGCCTGTCTATAATCCCAGTGCTGAGAAGGCTAGAAAGAAGGATTACTGTGAGTTCAAGGCCAGCCTAAGCTACATAAGAGTAAGATTCTATCTCAAAAACAAACAGGACAAGAACAATTAACTACAGAAGAATCTAGAGACAGAGATCTGAAAAAGACTCCTTGAATTTTCTGAATACATAAATTACTTTCAATTTAAAAATAACTTACATTCCAGGTGTGGTGACATACACCTTTAATCCCAGTACTGGGAAGGCAGAGGTAGGAGAATCACTGTAAGTTTCAGGCCACCATAGTACTACATAGTAAATTCCAGGTCAGCCTGGACTACAGCAAGACCTTACCTCAAAAAAACAAAAATAAATAAATAAAAATAGCTTTAAAATAATTTACGTGGGCTGGAGAGATGATTTAGCAGTTAAGCTACTTGCCTGCAAAGCCAAAGGACCCAGGTTCAATTCATCAGGACCTGCACAAGGTAGTGCATGCGTTTGGAGTTTGTATGCAGTAGCTAGAGGCTCTGGCACACCAATTCATTCATCCTCCCTCCCTCCCTATCACTCACTCTCTCTCTCTCTCTCTCTCTCACACACACAAATAAATAGAAATAAAATATTTTTAAAATGCATAAATAAGTAAATACATTTACCACACAGAAATACCTTGAGTGAATATGACAAAGTCATTAATCACACATTTTATGTCTTTATATCCTTACATTTCCATATGATAACTTTTCCACAATATACAGTTATCATGACCAAAAAAAGAAACTTAAAAAATTACCTCCTAATTTCCCTCTAATGACATCCAAGGCTTCCTGGTACTTTCCCAATCGTTCCAGGATCATATAATAAAGTTCAACCTTACAAAAGAAACAAGTTAATGCAACCATTGAAATGTTTCAATAAGAATATAGTCATTCATGTGTTTATTAAGAAGTAATTTAATAGAACCCACTCTTGAAGAGAGAAGAAACTGACAGACACAGATGACTTTGTTTTCCCATCCACACAATTCTCAGTCTGAATCACTGGATAGATACAGCTTGGTGTTTGTTGTATTTAAGCACAGGGCTGCTGAGTGTTCATTTACCCAAGTTCCAAAATGGAGGGGCCAACTGTATGTTATACCAAGCCACAGTTCACAGCACTGTGACATAATGCTGTGGCACTATTAAAATCAAGGAAACAGCTGGGCACGGTGGCGCATGCCTTTAATCCCAGCACTGAGGAGGCAGAGGTAGGAGAATACCAGTGAGCTTGAGGCCACCCTGAGACTACATAGTGAATTTCTTCAGGTCAGCCTGAGCCAGAGTGAAACCCTACCTCGGAAAAAAAAAAAAAAAGAAAAGAAAAAAATCAAGGAAACAGAAGAAGAGCTTAAGCTACTCACTTCAGCTTCAGCTTCAATCTTGTCCTCTTTCACCATTTTTTCTACCATTCTCTCAGCAAGGGGCAGAAACATTGTTTTTGAGAGGTTTTCATCCTGTGCTGATATAGACTACAAAAAGAAAAATGAACTGTTCCAATGTAATTTCTTGCACTACCCATACTACTATGCAGACCATTACTGTCATCTGTGGCTCTGATTATCAGTCCACTGAGTCAAATATCAGACTTAATCTGAATTTGTCAAATGCATACATTAAAGAGTAATTTCAAGGCCTTCCCACTGTTTAGGACCCTCATTGATACCTCCTTTTGGATAGGACCTTTAAGTACTGAAAGCTCTAAAATACCTATTAAAAAATTTCTGTTCAAGGTGATTATTTATATGTCCTCTGATCTCAAGATTTGTCAAAGGATGATTAAGGTCATCAAAAGTAATATAGACATTGTGAAGGACTTGTTTTCAACCACTGATGAACCACTGGGACCTCATGAAATTGCTAAGCTTTTGTACAGCAAAGGACACTGTGAATAGAGCAAAGAAGCAATCTACAGAATGGGAGAAAAATCTTTGCCAGCTACAGAGGATTAATATCTAGGATATACAAAGAACTCAGAAAACTAAATAAGAAATCAAGTAACACAATTAAAAAATGGGGGCTGGAGAGATGGCTTAGCGGTTAAGTGCTTGCCTGTGAAGCCTAAGGACCCCGGTTCGAGGCTCAATTCCCCAGGACCCATGTTAGCCAGATACACAAGGGGGTGTGCATGTCTGGAGTTTGTTTGCAGTGGCTGGAAGCCCTGGCGCGCCCATTCTCTGTCTCTCTCTCTCCCTCTCTCTCTCTCTGTCACTCTCAAATAAATAAATAAAAATGAACAAAAAAATGTTTAAAAAATGGACTAAGGCACTAATTAGAGAGTTCTCAAAAGAAGAAATACAGATGACATATAAACATCTAGAAAAATGTTCTACATCCTTAGCCAACAGGGAAATGCAAATTAAAACTACTTTGAGATTCCATCTCACTCCTGTCGGAATGGTTATCATCAAGAAAACAAATGACAATAAATGTTGGCAAGAATGTTGGTGAGAATGTAATCTCGTACAACCATTGTGAAAATCAGTGTGAGGGTTCCTGAGACAGCTAAAAACAGCTTTACCAAATAACCTACCTATAGCACTCCCGGGCATATATCCTAAGGACTCGTCTCACTACCTTAAAGATACTTGCTCAACTATGTTTATTGCCACTCTAGGAAATGGAATCAGCCTAGATGTCCCTCAACTGATAAACTGATAATAACGATGTGGTATCTTTACACAATAGAATTCTATTCAGCGGTAAAGAAAAATGCAATTGGCAGAGAAATGGATGGATCTGGAAAGCATTATATTAAGTGAGGTACCCCAGGCCCAGAAAGCCAAATGTTGCATGTTTTCTCTCATACGAAGTTCCTAGTTGCAAATATTCAGATAAGAGTGGGAGTTGGAGTAAAAATCGGTAGCAGAATCCAGTAAGCTAGAAAAGGGCTATAAGAGTAGGAAGAGAGGGGTGGACTTAAGGGGACGGCACTATACATCTGTAAGTAGATGGACACATTACTACAGGTGGAATAGCCTAAATGAGGTCAGGGGAAGAGTAAAAGGAGGATATTGTGAATAAGCCACATACATTACAGGCTATTGCTAAGGCTCTTAGTTTCCCACCAGGACTAGATGATAAGACCCTATTGCTGAAGACTCCACATGCCTGGACCGCAAGGTCACTGAGAAATCAAACTGGGGCTGAGCTGAAAACCTTCTGGTAGAAGAGCTGACAGGAAGGTGGAAAAAGCTAGTCTGGATGCTGCCTTATGGGAGACAGAAGCCCATTGGTGAACACTGCAAGCCTTAAGTTTGGCCACTCAGGCTAAATGAACCGAGGGGTGTTATGGGAGAAACCAATTTGACTGAAACATCTCTCTCACACCTTCCAAGCCTCAGGGTCCATTGCGGAAGAGGTGGTGGAAAGAATTTAAGAGCTAAAGAAAGGGCAGGACTGCTTACAATGCTATTGACCAGACAGAAATTGGCCTTGATATCCATGGCCTTGCAGTGCCTAGCACTATCTTCACAAGACCCACAAGATAGAAAGAAAAGATGATGATGTGCAAATAAGAGAGAAACTAGTGGAGGGAGGGGATATAATGGAGATAGGATTTGAGAAGGGAAAAGTGGAGTAAGGGAGGGGAATGGACTATCATGGTTAATTGTAAGTATGGAACCTGTCAATAAAAAAGAAAAAAAAAGAGATGAGAGATAGCTTAACTGTTAAGGTGTTTGTTTGAAAAGCCAAAGGATCCCAGTTCAACTCTCCAAGACCCACGTAAACCAGATGCACAAGGGGGTGCATGCATCTAGAATTCATTTGTAGTGGCTGGGGGCTCATTTTCTCCCCCCGACACATAAATAAGTACATAAAAATTTTTGAAAAAACAAAAACAAATTAAAAAAATTTAAGATAAGTTTCTTCAAGTTTGACCAAGAAGTCTAACATTTAAAAAAGAGTAACTCAGGAGGCAGAGGTAGGAGGACTGCCATGAATTCAAGGCCCCAGAGGCTTCATAGTGAATTCCAGACCAGCGTGGACTAGAGTGAAACCCTACCTCAAAAAAAAAAAAAAATTAAAGCCGGGTGTGGTGGAACACGCCTTTAATCCCAGCACTTGGGAGGCAGAGGTAGGAGGATCGCCATGAGTTCGAGGCCACCCTGAGACTCCATAGTGAAGTCCAGATCAGCCTGGGCTAGAGTGAGACCCTACCTCGAAAACCCCCCCCCCAAAAAAAAGAGTAGTTTCCTGTACAAGAGATTCAGTCACTAAAACTTGACCATCTTATGCATACTTGAAAAACTGAGCTTTCATATACAGCCATTTAAACGGGATAGTCTTATATTTCTCTAAAAATACATCACAAAGGAGTATGCTTATGCTATTTATTATATACCAGAGGTGTCATCAAGAAAGCTACCAGGTGTCTGTTAGTGAAATTAACATGAGCCGGGTGTGGCACACACGCCTTTGATCCCAGCACTCAGGAGGCAGAGATAGGAGGATCCCTGTGAGTTCAAGGCCACCCTGAGACTACATAGTGAATTCCAGGTCAGCCTGAGCTAGAGTAAGACCCTATCTCAGAAAACCAAAAACAAAAAAGATGTTAACATGTTTACATGAAAGGAAATGTCAATTCTTCTTATTCATATAGGTTGCTAGTAGTTGATATCATGCACATTAGTAACTGTATTATGCCAGATTCCGCTCAGAACTCACCCCTTGCAAACAAACTTTTAAGGTAGATATTACAGTTGATCTATAGATAAAGAAACTGTAAACCAGGAATGGTGGTGCACACCTTTAATCCCAGCACTCAGGAGGCAGAGGGAGGAGGATTGCTATGAGTTCGAGGCCACCCTGAGACTACATAGTGAATTCCAGGTCAGCCTGAGCTAGAGAAGAATCTACCTCAAAAAACCAAAAGAAAGAACAAAAGAAAGACAGAGAAAGAGGAAGGGAGGAGAAAGGATAATGAAGACATGGCTTAGCAATTGAAGGGTTTCCTGGCAAAGCAGAAGGCCCAGGTTCAATTCCCCAGTACCCACATAATACCAGATGTACAAGGTAGTGCATGCATTTGGAATTTGTTTGCAGTGGCTACAGGCCCTGGAGTGCCCACTCTCTCACATGATTTCTCTCTCAAAGAAATAAGCAAGATATATAAAAAAGAACTTTCCAGGGCTGGAGAGATGGCTTAGTGGTTAAGCGCTTGCCTGTGAAGCCTAAGGACCCCGGTTCGAGGCTCGGTTCCCCAGGTCCCATGTTAGCCAGATGCACAAGGGGGCGCACGCGTCTGGAGTTCGTTTGCAGAGGCTGGAAGCCCTGGCGCGCCCATTCTCTCTCTCCCCCTCTATCTGTCTTTCTCTCTGTGTCTGTCGCTCTCAAATAAATAAATAAATTAAATTAAATTAAAAAAAAAGAACTTTCCAAAGCAAGACGGCTGGAGAGGTGGCTTAGTGGTTAAGGCACTTGCCTGTTGCAAAGCCTAAGGACCAGGGTTCAATTCCCCAGAACCCATATAAGCCAGATGCACATAGTGGTGTATGACACTGGAGTTGGTTTGCAGTGACTAGAGCCCCTGGTACACCTCATCTCTCTTTCTCTCTCTCCCCCTCCCTCATAAATAAAAATAAATAAGTAAAAAAGAGCCGGTGTGGTGGCATACGCCTTTAATTCCAGTACTCAGGAGGCAGAGGTAGGAGGATTGCCGTGAGTTCAAGGACGCATTGAGACTACATAGTGAATTCCAGGTCACCCTGAAATAGTATGAAACCCTACCTCAAAAAATAAAAAAATAAAGTAGGGGTTGGGCATGGTGGTACACACCTTTATTCCCAGCACTTGGCAGCAGAAATAAGAGGATCACTAAGAATTGGACTAGAGTAAGACCCTACCTTAAAAAAAAGGGGGGGGGACATAAAGCAAGGCAAACTAGTTCAATAATACTCAGTAACCTAGCCATTATTCAGAAAACAAATCTCATATTGAAATATCAAACTGTTTCTGTTTTTTTTTTTTTTTTTTTGAGGTAGAGTCTCACTCTAGCACAGGCTGAGCTGGAATTCACTACATAGTATCAGGGTAACCTCGAACTCATGGCAATCCTCCCACCTCTGCCTCGCGAGTGCTAGGATTAAAGACCTGCACCACCACACCCAGCTAAGAAAAAGCAAACACTTTGAGGACTATACTTAGATCCAGCAATGGAAAGGACTGGAGAGATGGCTTAGCAGTTAAGGTGGTTACCTGCAAAGCCTAAGAACTCGTGTACCTAGGGATGGGATACCTTCCAGTGAGTTGTTGGCCAGGGAGGTTCCTGATGCCCCCAGAACATTATAGGTCACTGCCGAGGCCCTTGATTTCCCACCAGGAATAGATGGTAAGACACTATTGCTAAAGACTCCACATACCTGGGCTACAACATCACTGAAAAACCCTACTGGAGCTGAGCTGAAAACCTCCTCCATGTAGACCAGCTGACAGAAAGCTAGAAAAAGCCATGCTGCATGCAGTTCAATGGGAGAGAGAAACCACCAGTGAAGAAATCCAACAGTGGACACTGCAAACCTTATATTTGGCCAGCCAGGCCAAATGAGCCAAGAGGTGCAATAATGGCATGTCTGTTATGGGGGAAAACAACTGCCCTGTAATTTGACTGGAGTCCCACTCCATGAGAAGGAATACATCCCTGATACTAAAAACCTGTAACAGGGGTAGTCATGAGCCCTAGGGATGTAACATCTGCTGCTATCTGGCTAAATGTATATACTATGCTCACCAAATGCCCAGTAAGCACTTCTCATAATGTTGATACACATTTATTAATGCTACTCTCACTTTTGGTTACAGAACCTTCTCTTTTCAGATGGCAGTGACCTTGGGATGACTCAGAAGGCACCACGGTGATAAGAAATGACAGAGGAGTATTCAGCAATGAAATATCTCAATCACCCATTCTATACTTCAGGGTCCACTGCGGAAGAGGTGGCAGAAAGAATGTAAGAGCCAAAGAAAGGGTAGAACTCCTTACAAAGTGCTCCTTCAGACATAAAATGCCCTGGATATCCATGACCTCACAGTACCTGACACTACCTACACAAGACCATCATAATAGGGGGAAAAGATCATGACATCAAAATAAAAGAGAATGATTGAGATGGAGAGGGGATATGATGGAGAGTAGAGTTTCAAAGGGGAATGTCGGGGGAGGGAAGGAGTTACCATGGGATATTGTTTACCAGTATGGAAGTTGTCAATTAAAAAAAAAAAAAAAGCCAGGAGTGGTAGTACACACCTTTAATCCCAGCACTCAAGAGGCAGAAGTAGGAAGATCGCCGTGAGTTTGAGGCCACCCTTAGACTACATAAGGAATTCCAGGTCAGCCTGGACTAGAATGAGACCCTACCTCAAAAAAAAAAAAAGACTGGAGAGATGGCTCAGTGCTTAAAGGCATATTTGCTTGGAAAACCTAATGGCCTGGATTTGATTCCCCAGTACCTACCTTAAGCCAGATGCACAAAGAGGCACATGAATCTGGAGTTTGCAGTGGCAAGAGGCCCTAGTGTGTCTATTCTTTCTCTCACTCATAAATAAATAAAAATTTAAAAAATAAAAAATAAAGAAAGAACGAACGAACGAACTCATGTAGAATCCCCAGGTCCCACTTAAGCCAGATGCAGTGACACAAGCACAAATGTTGCACATGCACACAAGGGGTCCATGTGTCTGGAGTTGGTTTGCAGAGATTTGAAAGCCCCAGCGCAGCCATTCCCTCTATCTCCCTCCCTCCTTCTATCTCTCTGTCTCTCTCTCTCAAAAAAAAAAAAAAAAAAAAAAAAGGGCTGGAGAGATGGCTTAGCGGTTAAGTGCTTGCCTGTGAAGCCTAAGGACCCCGGTTCGAGGCTCGGTTCCCCAGGTCCCATGTTAGCCAGATGCACAAGGGGGCACACACGTCTGGAGTTCGTTTGTAGTGGCTGGAGGCCCTGGCGTGACCATTCTCTCTCTCTCCCTCTATCTGTCTTTCGCTCTGTCTGTCACTCTCAAATAAATAAATAAAAAATGAACAAAAAATTAAAAAAAAAAAAAGATTCAGGGGAAATACAGCCCATGTTGTTTATAAATAGACTGAAAGACAACTTGGAAAGTATACCTAGTTGCCAGAAATGGTGGCACATGCCTATAATTTCAGCAATAGAGAAGTGGAGGCAGGGCTGGAGAGACAGCTTAGTAGTTAAGGTGCTTGCCTGCAAAGGATTCAGGTATGATTCCCCAGTACCCACATAAGCTAGATGCACAAGTGCTGCAATGATCTGGAGTTCATCTGCAGTGGTAGGAAGGCCTGGCATGATCTATCTCTCTCTCTGCCTCTGTCTCTCTCCAATAAATAAATCAAATATTCTTGAAAGAAAAAGAAAAAACATGAATGAATTTTCAAAAAAGGGGACAAAATAGGCTAGAGACATGACTTAGCACTTAAAAGCACTTCCTGTGCAAGGATGAGGACCTGAGGAAGCCTGAAAGAAAAACAAAACATGTAAAGCTAAGAGGGACTGGAGTGATGGCTCAGCAGTTAAAGTGCTTGCCTGAAGAGATCGGAGGCCGTGGCATGCCTATTCTGTCTCCCTACACACACACACAGTCCCCGCCCCCCCCCGCCGCCCTTCTCTCTCTCTCTCTCTCTCCCTCTCTCTCTCTCTCTCTGTTTGCAAATAAATATTACTCGGGAGGAGGATTGCCATGAGTTCGAGGCCACCCTGAGACTCCATAGTGAATTCCAGGTCAGCCTGGGCTAGAGTGAGACCCTACCTCAAAAAACCAAATAAATAAATAAGTATTTATTTGGGAAAAAAAGGAAAGCTAAGAGGAAAACTGGGGAATGCAGGAAGACCCGACCTCAAAAATGAAAAAAAGTGGAAGCAGTAGAATGTCAGGTTTGAGGCCAATACACAGCAAATCCAAAGCCAGTTTAGGCTATGTCCCCCCACAAAAAAAAATAATAATGGGGCTAGAGAGATGGCTTAATGGTTAACTGCTAGCCCGTGAAGACTAAGGACCACAGTTCGAGACTTGATTCCCCAGGACCCACATAACCCAGATGCACAAGGTGGCGCATGTGTATGGAGTTCATTTGCAGTGGCTGGAGCTCCTGGCGCGCCATTTTCTCTCTCTCTCAAAAGAAAAAATAAAGAATATCAAGTACCCACATCTTGACAAGTACACTGACAATAAGTAAAGTCCCAAATCCAGAGGTTGAGGAGACTCATTATTAGGACCATGGCTTTAAAGACTAATTTTAATTCCATTCTGAACAGCATTAGATGGTATACTCACTTGCATAATTAAGCTCATCACAGACCAAAAGTAGTAAGGGTTTTTGGGGACAATCTTATAGAGAGCCATGCCAGCCTGAAAGAGAAACCTAATTTAGAAAACATCAGGTAGAAAACAATACACAGCAAATAAATAAAAATAAATCTGGACATGTACTAAGAACTTTTCTAGGAGAACAGCAACACATTTAACTATCATCACTAGTGGGAAAGCTTAGTAACTTCATCATGATGGCAACGTAGATAAATACAAACACGTTTTTTTGGCATAATGAGTGATATTTCATTTTTAATCATACTTCCCAAAGTACATAAACCACATTGTGATCCAATATTGTTTTAGTACACATGCAAACACGCATAAGATTTGACTTATAAATATGTCTATCAATAAATCATCTGGCGCCGGGCGTGGTGGTACACACCTTTAATCCCAGCACTTAGGAGGCAGAGGTAGGTGGATCGCCATGAGTTCGAGGCCACCCTGAGACTACATAGTGAATTCCAGGTCAGCCTAAGCTAGAGTTAGACCCTACCTCGAAAAAACAAAAAATAAATAAATAAATAAAATAAAACATCTGGCTAGTGATGTAGCTCAGTAGACTGCTTCCTACCATGTACAAAGTTCTGGGTTCAATTCCAAGCATCTCATAAATCAGACACGGTGGCACACATCTGTAATCCCAAGGCTTGGGACTGGGACAAAAAGAGCTTAGGAAATTCAAGTTCACCCTTGACTACATGAGATCCTTTCTCAAAATAACAAAGCAAGGATTAAGTAGATAACTCAGCTGTTAACGGTGCTTGCTTGCAAAGCTTAGTGACTGAGATTCAATTCCTGAGCACTGAAGTGAAGTTGGGCACATAGATTCAGAGTTAGTATGCAGCCACAGGAGACCCTAGTGAGCACACACGCGCGTGCACGCACGCACACACACACAAAATACAAAAGCAATTTTAAAGCAAGCTGGTCAAGGCACTTGCCTGCAAAGTCAAAGGACTCAGGTTCAATTCCCCAGGACCCACATAAGCCAGATACACAAGGTGGCACATGAATCTAAAGGTTGTTTGCAGTGGCTGGAGGCCCTAGCACACCATTCTATCTCTCTGTCTCAAATAAATAAAAATATTAAAAAAAAAAAAAAAAAAGCAAAGCAATCTTGGGGACTGGAGTGATGGATTAACACATAAGGCACTTGCCTACAAAACCAAAGGACCTAGGTTCAATTCCCCAGAACCTACATAAGACAGATGCACATAGTGGCACATGTGTCTGGAGTTTGTTTGTAGTAGCTGCAGGCCCTGGTGTGCCCATTCTCTCATGAATAGAAATAAAATATCACAGGGTGTGGTGGCACATGCCTTTAATCCCAGCACTCGGGAAGAAATTCCAGGTCAGCCTGAGCTAGAGTGACACCCTACCTCAAAAAAAAAAAAAAAAAAAGAAAGAAAGAAAATATCAAAATAAGTAACAATCTTGGGTTGGAGAGATGGCTTAGAAGTTAAGGCACTTATCTGCAAAACCTAACTGCCCAGGTTCGATTCCACAGTACCTACATAAAGCCAGATGCACAAAGTGGTGCATGCATATGGAGGTGGTTTAACTTTCTATCTGCCACTTTCACTTTCTCAAATAAATAAATAAAATATTGAGACTGGACAGATGGTTCAGCGGTTAAGGTATCTGGCCTGGAAAACCTATCAACTAGGGTTCAATTCCCCAGTACCCACATAAAGCCAGATGCACAATGTGGCGCATGCATATGGAGGTGGTTTAACTTTCTATCTGCCACTTTCACTTTCTCAAATAAATAAAATATTGAGACTGGACAAATGGTTCAGCAGTTAAGGTATCTGGCCTGGAAAACCTATCAACTAGGGTTCAATTCCCCAGTACCCACATAAAGCCAGATGCACAAAGTGGTGCATGCATATGGAGGTGGTTTAACTTTCTATCTGCCACTTTTACTTTCTCAAATAAATAAATAAAATATTGAGACTGGACAGATGGTTCAGCGGTTAAGGTATCTGGCCTGGAAAACCTATCAACTAGGGTTCAATTCCCCAGTACCCACATAAAGCCAGATGCACAAAGTGGCGCATGCATATGGAGGTGGTTTAACTTTCTATCTGCCACTTTCACTTTCTCAAATAAATAAATAAAATATTGAGACTGGACAGATGGTTCAGCGGTTAAGGTATCTGGCCTGGAAAACCTATCAACTAGGGTTCAATTTCCCCAGTGCCCACATAAAGCCAGATGCACAAAAGGGTGCATGCATGTGGAATTTGTTTCAGCAACTAGAGACCTGGCACACCCACTCTCCGTCTCTTTCCCTCTGCTTGCAAATAATTTTTTTTAAAAAAAAGCAATCTTTGAGAGGCACGGTGGCATACACCTTTAATCCCAGCACTCAAGAGGCAGAGGTTGGAGGGTTGCTGTGAGTTCAAGGCCATCCTGAAACAACATAGTAAATTACAGGTCAGTGTGGGCAAAATAGAGTGAAACCCTAAGCAGGAAGAAAGGGAGGGAGGGAAGGAGGGAGGAAGAAACACAGATAAGCTGTAGAGATGGCTTAGCAGTTGAGGTGCTTGCCTGTGAAGCCTGAAGACCCAGGTTTAGTTCCCCAGTACCCACATATGCAAGATGCAGAAGGTCGCACACACATCTAGAGTTAGTTTGCAGTAGTTAGAGGCCCTGGCATGACATTCTCTCTCTCTCTCTCTCTTTTTGGTATTTATTTTTCCATGGTAGGGTCTCATTCTAGCCCAGGATAACCTGGAACTCACTATGTAGTTTCAGGGTGGCCTTGAACTCAGCCATCCTCCTACCTCTGGCTCCTGGGTGCTAGGATTAAGGATGTGTGCTAACATACTTGGTCATAATCTATTTTTTTCTTCTTTCTTTTTTTTTTAAAGTTTTTCTAGCTTTTTGTTTGTTTCTGACGTAGAAAGAGGGAGAGACAGAATGGGGGTGACAGGGCCTAAAGCCACTGCAAACAAACTCTAGATGCGTGCACCCAATTGTGCATCTGCCTAACGGAGGACCTGAGAATTCAAACCTGGGTTCTTTGGCTTTGCAGTCAAATGCCGTAACTGCTAAGCAATCCCTTCAGCAACCATCCCCCCTCTTTTTTTGAGGTAGGGTCTCACTAAGGATGATAGGCCAGAGCCAGCCTAAAATACAAACAAAACAAAAATCATGTAGATTTTATTTCTCTAGAGTATTAGCTTTATCCAGACACTAGTTTAAATAAGTATCCAAATTGTTTTAAAAATAGTTTAAATTAGCAGAGCGTGGTGGCAAACACTTTTAATCCCAGCACTCAGGAGTCAGAGGTAGAAGGATCGCTGAGAGTTCAAGGCCACCCTGAGACTACATAGTGAGTTCTAGGTCAGTCTGAACTGCAGTGAAACCCTACTAATAAAAATCAAAACAAAAAAGCTGGAGAGATGGCTTAGTGGTTAAGCACTTGTCTGTGAAGCCTAAGGACCCCAATACGAGGTTTGAATCCCTAGGACCCACGTTAGCCAAATGCACAAAGAGGCACACATATCTGGAGTTCGTTTGCAGTGGCTGGAGGCCCTGGGGTGCCCATGCTCTCTCTCTCTGTCTCTCTCTCCCTCCTTCTCTCTCTCTGTCTCTTTCTCTCTCTGCCTGTTGCTCTCAAACAAATAAATAAAAATATTTTTAAAAATTATTTTTAAAAAAGGTTAAATTGTATCCAAATCCAAATGAGGCTCTTTTGTTTTGATTTGTTTAATTTTTTGAGGTAGGGTCTCACTCTGGCCCAGGCTGACCTGGAATTCACTACTTAGTCTCAGGACCGCCTTGAACCCAAGGCAATCCTCCTACCTCTGCCTCCAGTATACGAGGATTAGAGGCGTGTGCTACCACAACTGGCCTCAAATGCAGCTTCTTTAATGTATAAAAAGAATAAATTTTTAAAAAAAAGAATACAAGGGGAGCCGGACGTGGTAGCACACACCTTTAATCCCAGCACTCAGGAGGCAGAGGGAGGCAGAGGTAGGAGGATAGCCATGAGTTCAAGGCCACCCTGAGATGATAGAGTTAATTCCAGGTAAGCCTGGACCAGAGTGAGACCCTACCTCAAAAACAAACAAACAAACAAAAAATACAATAGGAAGCCAGGCGTTGGTGGTGCATGCCTCTAATCCCAGCACTCAGGAGGCAGAGGTAGAAGGATCACTGTGAGTTCGAGGACACCCTGAGACTACATAGTGAATTCCAGGTCAGTCTGGGCTAGATTAAGTCCCTACCTCGAAAAACCAGGAAAATAAAAATACAAGGGGGCTGGAGAGATGGCTTAGCAGTTAAGGTATTTGCCTCCAAAGCCAGTTCGAGGCTTGATTCCTCAGGACCCATGTTAGCCAGATGCACAAGGGGGCGTACACAAATGGAGTTCATTTACAGTGGCTAGAAACCATGGTGTGCGCCCATTCATTCTCATTCTCTCTCTCTCTCTCTCACGCACACTCTTTCTCTGTCAAATAAATAAATAAATAAATAAAAATAAAATATAAAAAAAGAATACAAAAAATATACCATTTGGAACAAATGTAGCAGGATCAAAGAAAACATACCGCCAAGTCACAATAACAGTCAACTTCTTCCAAGTAAAACATTTAAAAAACTTAAATAGTAGCTGGCTGATCACCATACAAATATATAAATTCAGTTCATTAACAAACACACACACACACCCAGGTGCACATGCATGCCACTTAATTCACACCAAATTCTTTTCCTTCTACCAGTCAATCTCAAAGTCAATACGTTGGGGATCACATTACCTGTTGCATCTTCTTGTATTCACCCACTCTGGCATAGGCCATGAAGAGGTGAGAGTGATACTCCTCACTATTGGGAACTTTCTTCACAGCTGCCTCGTAAAGTTTTGTAACTAACTCCGCTAAGATAAAGGGAAATAAGATTTATTATGCTTCATTAATTAAAGCAAATCTTAACAGCTATTTTCCCTACTTGGTGTCTCCAGTCATTCAATAAAGCAGTATTTGCCTTGCCTTATCTGATCAATACTATTTGCATGGCTAAGTGTGAGTCACCTCTGGACTCCTCCTAACTCTCATCCTCAGCATTTTTTTATGTTAACAACCACAAACCAGATTCCCTCTGACATGTCAATCTTCAATCTGTGCCAATCTGTACCACCTGCCCAGATTTTCCTTTCTTCTTTCCTACTCAGTGAACATAATCCAATAACATAGTTTAAATGTAATCCTATCTGCAAGACCTTCCCTAAACCTTTTCTGCTTCTTCATCCCACCTTAATCAGATAGGGAAAAAGAGAGAGAATGGGAGTTCCAGGGCTCTTAGACACTGCAGCAAATGAACTATCTGGCTTATGTGCATCCTAGGGAAGCCAGGCGTGGTGGCATACACCTTTAATCCCAGCACTGGGGAGGCACAGGTAGGAGGATCACTGTGAGCTCGAGGCCACCCTGAGACTACATAGTGAACTCCAAGTCAGCCTAACTCGGACCAAAAAAAAAAAAATTTTTTTTTTAAACAGAAGCCATGCATGGTGGCACACACCTTTAATCAAAGCACTCAGGAGGCAGAGGTAGGAGGATCGTCGTGAGTTCAAGGCAACCTTAAGACTATATAGTAAATTCTAGATCATCCTGAGCTAAAACGAGGCCCTACCTCAAAAAAAGTAAATTTAGGGGGCTGGAGAGATGGCTTAGCGGTTAAGTGCTTGCCTGTGAAGCCTAAGGACCCCGGTTCAAGGCTCGGTTCCCCAGGTCCCACGTTAGCCAGATGCACAAGGGGGCGCACGCGTCTGGAGTTCGTTTGCAGAGGCTGGAAGCCCTGGCACGCCCATTCTCTCTCTCTGCCTCTATCTGTCTTTCTCTCTGTGTCTGTCGCTCTCAAATAAATAAGTAAATAAGTAAATAAATAAATAAATAAATAAATAAAAGGCATAAGCCACCACACCTGGCCAAAAAGCCAGTTTTTTTAAAAAAAAAAAAAAGTAAATTTAAAATTAAAAAAAAAAGTAAAGGGCTGGAGAGATGGCTTCGCGGTTAACCACTCGCCTGTGAAGCCTAAGGACCCCGGTTCGAGGCTCGGTTCCCCAGGTCCCACGTTAGCCAGATGCACAAGGGGGCGCACGCGTCTGGAGTTCGTTTGCAGAGGCTGGAAGCCCTGGCGCGCCCATTCTCTCTCTCTCTCCCTCTATCTGTCTTTCTCTCTGTGTCTGTCGCTCT
The DNA here is from genome assembly GCF_020740685.1 of Jaculus jaculus. Taxonomy (NCBI): domain Eukaryota; kingdom Metazoa; phylum Chordata; class Mammalia; order Rodentia; family Dipodidae; genus Jaculus; species Jaculus jaculus. The sequence continues at coordinate 23,831,636 of NC_059114.1, forward strand.
CAAATAAATAAATAAAAATTAAAAAAAAAAAAAAAGTAAAAACAGAGGCTGAAGAGATGGCTCAGTGGCAAAGGCAATTACTTTAAACCTAACAACCTGAGTTTGATTCTCCCGTACCCACGAAAGACAGATGCACAAGGTAGTGCATGAATGTTTGCAGCAGCTAGAGGTCATTGTGGGCCCATACACTCAAATACCCTCACATGCACGCTCTCTCTCTCACACGTATCTCTATGCTTTTAAATAAATAAAATATATTTTAAAGAATTAAAAACATAAAAAGGAATGAAGGAGTAGGTTAATCCAGAGCACCTGACTAGCATGTGACACCCTGGGTTAAATTTCCCATACCCCAAGAAAAATTAGTAACAAAAATGAAAATGAGGGGCTGGAGAGATGGCTTAGTAGTTACGGCGCTTGCCTGAAAAGCCAAAAGGACCTTGGTTGAATTCCCCAGGACCCATATAAACCAGATGTACAAGGTGGTACATGCATCTGGAGTTCGTTTGTAGTGGCTGTAGGCCCTGGCAAGCCCATTCTCCCGCTCTCTGCCCCTCTCTCAAATAAATAAATGCATATTAAAAAAAAAAAAAAAAAAGAGGCCAGCCAGGTGTGGTGGCGCACAAGTACTTGGGAGGCAGAGGTAGGAGGATCACCATGAGTTCAAGGCCACCCTGAGACTACATTGTGAATTCCAGGTCAGCCTGGGCTAGAGTGAGACTCTTGGGAAAAAAAAAAAAAAAGAAGAAGAAGAAAGAAAAAAAGGAAAGAAGGAAGGCAGGGAGGGAGGAAGGGAGGAAAAGAGCAGGCATGGTGGTGCACATCTTTAATTCCAGCATTCAAGAGGCAGAGGTAAGAGAATTGCTGAGTTTGAGACTATCCTAAGACTAAATAGTAAATTCCAGGTCAGCCAGGGGGGAAAAATAGAGAGAAAGAGAAGAAATATGATGAAGAAATATGATAAAACATATGCTAGAGTATGACAATGAAAAGACAGACACATACGTCGATGCATCTCCCGGTAAAGAATGGTTAGTGCCTGTAATGAGTTGTCATCTGTCGGCTCAAGGGCAGCCACCTCCTGTGCCAAGGTAAAGGCCTCCTCCTGTTTTCCAGTCCTCTGTAAACCAATGGCTTTTAGAACCTGACAAGAAAAAGAAAAATCAGTTTTTTTGGTTTGTTTGTTCTTTTTGTTTTGTTTTTTAAGGTCACTGTAGCCCAGGCTAACCTAAATTCACTATATAGTCTCAGAAAGGCCTTGAACTCATGGCAAGCCTCCTTCCTCTTCCTCCCAAGTGCTGGGATTAAGCAACTAATTGTTTGTTACCTAGTTTAAAAATTTAGAGCATTCCTCACTGTAGCTAGCTCCTGCTGCCATGCTTTCCCCACCATGATATAGACTGGAACCTGGAACTATACACTGAAATAACCCTTTGCTCACTTTAAAAAATAAGACAGAGGAGAGGGCTAATCAAAATCTAAGAGATGCAAATAAATCATATGGAATCCTCCGGTTTCGGACAATGGAACATTCAGGAGCCATAGATGGTTGTTAGAGAATTTTCAGTGCCAGGGATGGGATACCTCCAGTGAGTTGATGGCCAGGGAGGTCCCTGATGCCCCCAAAACATTATAGGCCATTGCCGAGGCCCTTGGTTTCCCACCAGGAATCGATGGTAAGACCCTATTGCTGAAGACTCCACATACTTGGGCTGCAAGGCCACTGAGAAATCCTGCTGGAACTGAGTTGATAACCTCCTCCATATATAGACCAGCTGACAGAAAGCTGGAAGAAGCCATTCTACATGTAGTTCAATGGGAGAAAGAGATAACACCAATGAAGACAATGAAACAAGGGTAGGACTTCCTACAACGTGCTCCTCCACACAACATGGCCTGGATATCCATAATCTCACAGTGCCTGACACTACCTACATAAGACCATCATAATATGAGGAAAAGATCATGACATCAAAATAAAAGAAAGACTGATTGAGAGGGGGAAGGGGTATGATGAAGAGTAGAGTTTCAAAGAGGAAAGTGGGGAGACGGAGGGAATTACCATGGGATATTGTTTACAATTATGGAAACCGTCAATAAAAAAACATTTTAAGGCACACTCTCCTGTTGTTACAGTCCACCACATGTTGGCCAGGGAGTGATGTCCACCCTCTGCTCATGCCATCATTTTCCCCTGCCATCATGGAGCTTCCCCTCAAGCCTGCAAAATGCCCAGTGACCAAGCATTGAGGAAGCAGCAACAATTAAAACAACCTTGTTTATGTGGTGATGGATCAGGCCAAACCTGGTGACAGAACTGTGGATCTCTGCAGTGGTGGGGGTCTTGTTGGAATTGTGCTTGTGCACACACTGCCATCTTGCCAGGTTACATTAATAGAAAACAAGGAATTATCATCAATTTGTGCAAAGAAAAGAAGTGACTAGGCTTAAGCAACATTTTGGTTTGTTCAAGCAAACATGGGAGTATTTTGTAGGAATTTTTAATATTGGGGTAGCACTACATGCTTGTGGAGTGGCAACAGACATGGTGATTGAGCATTGCATCCAAGTGCGAGCTTTCTTCGTCACATGCCCTTGCTGTCATGGTTTCATTCAGAACACTTCAAAATCCAATTTTCCAAAAAGGAACACATGATTCTATGCAGGTTTGCAGATCAGACAGCTGCCCAGCTTCCACCCCAGCGAAGACTCATAGGGAAGCAATGCATGTGCCTGGTGGACCTAGACCAAGCTCGAGTTGCAGAAGAGCAAGGCTACTCTGTTCCAGTGGTATCCAAGGAGCCAGAGCTGCTCTCCCCGAACCAACATGATTGTGGGAGTGCCTGTTTAGTAATTAACATCTCATGCTTTGCTGTTGGCATTGTGATGAAAGTCCAGCGGCATTTGGGGAGCAAGGGGATTGAGATAACTAGAAAACAGCATTTGCCATCTTCAGCCTATTGTGTCAGGAAGGAAAGCAGTGGGAAAAGCTTAGAAGAAAGGCTGCTTACAGAGCCTCACAAATGCTCTTGCAGAGTGTGGTGAAGGACTGCTGCCTTTCATGGAGACTCTCACCTGCCAAAGGAATAATTCTTGCCCATCAAGCTTCCTTCAGTAGAGAGATGGCTTGCTTCTTAGGTCACGAGCTTTTCTGATCTTGTCAACATGACATTCACCTCCTAGCCTTCATTTTATAATCAAGTAACTATTCATACTGGTGATCAAAACTAAACTCAGCCGGGCATGGTGGCACATGCCTTTAATCCCAGCACTTGGGAGAAAGAGGTAGGAGGATCACCATGAGTTCGAGGCCACCCTGAGACTACATAGTGAATTCCAGGTCAGCCTGGGCTAGAGTGAGACCCTACCTCAGAAAAACAAACAAACAAAAACTAAACTCAGTGAAGAGATGTTGTTTTTTTTTAAATATTTTTTTTTGTTTGTTTTTTGGTTTTTTGGTTTTTTGAGGTAGGGTCTCACTCTAGCCCAGGCTGACCTGGAATTCACTATGGAGTCTCAGGGTGGCCTCGAACTCATGGCGATCCTCCTACCTCTGCCTCCCAAGTGCTGGGATTAAAGGCGTGCACCACCACGCCCAGCTTAAATCCCAGCACTTGGAAGGCAGAATTCCAGGTTAGCCCAGACTAGAGTGAGATCCTACCATGAAAAACCAAAATAAATAAATAAATAAAAAATAAGGTTAGAGGCTGAAGAGATAATTTAGAAGTTAAGGCATTTTCCTGGAAAGCAAAAGGACCCTGGTTTGATTCCCTAGAACCCAGGTAAGCCAGATAGAGGGTGGCACATGTGTCTAGAGATGGTTTGCAGTACCTGGAAGCCCTAGTACATTAATTCTACCCCCCACCCCTGACAAGTCTTTCTCTCTCAAATAAATAAAAATAAAAAGTTTGTTTTTAAAAACTTAACATATATATAAGCCAGGCATGGTGGCACACACCTTTAGCCCCAGCACTCAGGAGGCAGAGGTAAGAGGATTGCCATGAATTCGAGGCCACCTGAGACTACATAGCCAATTCTACGTCAGCTGGGGCTAAAGTGAGACCCTACCTCAAAAAACAAAACTAGAAGCTGGGCGTGTTGGCGCACACCTTCAATCCCAGCACTCGGGAGGCAGAGGTAGGAGGATCGCTGAGAGTTCGAGCCCACCCTGAGACTACAGAGTGAATTTCAGGTCGCCTGAGCCAGAGTGAGACCCTACCTTGAAAAACCAAAAAAAAAAAAAAAAAGAAGCCGGGCGTGGTGGCGCACACCTTTAATCCCAGCACTCGGGAGGCAGAGGTAGGAGGATCACCTTGAGTTCAAGGCCATCCTAAGACTCCATAGTGAATTCCAGGTGAGCCAGGGCTAGAGTGAGACCCTACCTCAAAAAACAAACAAACAAATAAATAAATAAATAAATAAGAGGGTCCCTGTGAGTTCAAGGCCACCCTGAGACTACAATACATAATGAATTCCAGGTCAGCCTGGGCTCTCTGAGTGAGACCCTAACTCAAAAAACCAAAAAAAAATTATACATACATGTATATGTACATAAAGCCAGGCATGGTGGCAAACACCTTTAATCCCAGCACTAGATCAGCCTGGGCTACAGCAATATCGAATCTCCCAAAAAAAACAAAAAATAAAATAAGAGCTAGAGAGATGGCATAGTGGTTAAGGCGCTTGCCTGCTAAACCTAAGGTCCCAGGTTCAATTCCCTAGTACCCACATAAGCCAGATGCACAAAGGGCACAAGCATCTGGAGTTCATTTGCAGTGGCTAGAGGCCCTGGTGCACCCATTCTCTTTCTCTATCTGCCTATCTGCCTGCCTGTCTCTGTCTCTCTCTCTGTTAAATAAATAAAATTTTAGGGCTGGAGAAATGGCTTAGCGGTTAAGTGCTTGCCTGTGAAGCCTACAGACCCCAGTTCGAGGCTCGGTTCCCCAGGTCCCACGTTAGCCAGATGCACAAGGGGGCGCACGTGTCTGGAGTTCGTCTGCAGAGGCTGGAAGCCCTGGCGCACCCATTCTCTCTCTCGCTTTATCTGTCTTTCTCTCTGTGCCTGTCGTTCTCAAATAAATAAATAAATAATTTTAAAAAAATAAAATTTTAAAAATAATAAAATAAGATGGAACCAAGTATGGTAGTGTACACCTTTATAAAAAAAGTGGGACAATGATGGTTAAGGGGAGGTAATATGATGGAGAATGGAATTTCAAAGGAGAAAGTGGGGGGGGGGTGAGGGAATTAACACGGGATTTTTTATAATCATGGAAAATGCTAATAAAAATTTAAAAAAATAAAATTAAATAATTTTTTTTTTAAAAAGCCGGGTGTGGTAGCACACACCTTTAATCACAGCACTTGGGAGGCAGAGGTAGCAGGATTGCCATGAGTTCGAGGCCACCCTGAGACTACATACTGAGTTCCAGGTCAGCCTGGGCTAGAGACAGACCCTACCTTGAGAAACAAAACAAAACAAAATTACAAGCCAGGCAAGGCGCATGCCTTTAAGCCCAGCACTTGGGAGGCAGAGGAAGGAGGATCACTATGAGTTCCAAGCCACTACATAGTGAATTCCAGATCAACCTGGGCTAGAGTGAGACTCTACCTGGAAAAACCAAAAAATGAATGGCTTAGTGGTTAAAGCCCTTGCCAATGACACCTAAGGTCCCATGTTCAACTTTCCAGATCCCACAAGGTGATGCATATACAAGGTCACATATGCATAAAGGTGGTGTACATGTCCGGAGTTTGATTGCATTGGCTGGAGGCCCTGGTGCACAAATTCTCTCTCACACACAATCTCTCTCAAAACAAAATAAAATTACAGGGCTGAAGGGATAGCTTAGTGGTTAAGGTGTTTGCCTGCAAAGCCAAAGGACCCAGGTTGGATTCTGCAGGAACCCAATTAGCCAGATACATGCTTGCAGCAGCTGAAGGCCCTGGCATGACCATTCTCTCATTCCCTCTTCTTCTGTCAAGTAAATAAAAATAAAATGTTTTTTAAAAAAGAATTATAGCTGGGTGTGGTGGTACATGCCTTTAATCCCAGCAGAGGCAGAGGTAGGAGGATGGTCATAAGTTCGAGGCCACCCTGACACTACACAGTCAATTCCAGGTCAGCCTAGGCCAGAGACCTTACCTCAAAAAAAAAAAAATTACAAATCTAACCCACAAATATAAGTAACTCAAAGGCACATGAACTTACCTTAGCACAGTGAAGATCCTTATGTTTCTTTAACAATTTATCTGCTTGCTGAATTGCCATTTTATTATTCCCATTGTCAAGATAATCTGTGAGAAAAGACATGATAGTACATAAGTATTCTTGTAACAATAAATGAGAAATACACAAGCTGCTTAAACATTGTCTCAGAAAATATCTTTTTGTTGTTCCTTTGAGGCAGGGTCTCACTCTAGCCCAGGCTTACTTTAAAACTATTCTCAGCCTGGCTTCAAACTCACAGTGATCCTCCTACCTCTGCCTCCCAAGTGCTGGTATCAAAGACAAGAGCAACCACGCCTGGCCTTCAGAAAAAAAACCTTAATTTTTCAGAAACATCATGTTTCTAACTATTCTGTTACTATCCAGTCAATGCTCCTTACAGTATATTAAATAATTTTCTTTCTCTCTTTTTTTAAAATATTTGTTTATTAGAAAGAGAGAGAGAAAAAAAAATGGACATGCCAGGGCATCCAGCCATTGCAAATAAACTCCAGACACATGTGCCACCTTGTGCATCTGGTTTATATGGGTCCTGGGGACTCGAACCTGAGTTTTTTGGCTTTGCAGGCAAGCCACCGTTACCACTAAGTCAGATTTCCAGTCCTTAAAAAAAAATTTTTTTTTTATTAATTTATTTGACAGAGAGAGAAAAAGGCAGAGAGAATGGGAACGCCAGGTCCTGCAGCCACTGCAAACAAACTCCAGATGCTTTTGCCACTTTGCACATCTGGCTAACATGGGTACTAGGCATTTAAACCTGGGTCCTTAGGCACTAAGCAATCTCTCCAGCACCCCTCCCTTTTTTTTTTTTTTTTTTTTTTTTTGAAGTAGGGTCTCACTCTAACCCAAGCTGACCCTGAATTCATGCTGTGATCTATCTTGGCCCTGAACTCATGGTGATCCTCCTACCTTCAGCTCCTGAATGCTGGGATTTGGAGGCATGCGCCAGCCACCAAGCCTAGCTTAGTTTTCTTTCTCTATTAAAAAAAAAAAAAAAAAAATGGAGTCGGGCATGGTGGCGCATGCCTTTTAATCCCAGCACTGGGGAGGCAGAGGTAGGAGGATCACCATGAGTTCAAGGCCACCCTGAGACTCCATAGTAAAGTCCAGGTAAGGCTGGGCTAAAATGAGACCCTACCATGGGGGGAAAAATGGAGCTAGAGAGATGGCTTAGCAGCTAAGGCACTTGCCTGCAAAGCCTAAGGACCCAGGTTCAATTATCCAGGTCCCATGTACGCCAAATGCACATGGTGGTCCATGTGTCTGGAGTTTGTTTGCAGTGGCTAGAGGCCCTGGAGCACTCACTGGCCCCCTCCATCACAAATAAATAAATAAAAATAAATCAGAAAAGAAAAAATTTTTAATTGAAATGCCTTTAATCCCAGCACTCGAAAGGCAGAGGTAGGAGGATCACTGTGAGTTCAAGGCCACCCTGAGATTACACAGTGAATTCTAGGTCAGCCTGAGCTAGAGTGAGACCCTACCTTGAAAAAAAAATTTTTTTTAAATGGGGGCTAGAGAGATGGCTTATTGGTCAGGGCACTTGCCTTAGGAGCTGAGGTACACAGGTTTGATTTACCAGGACCCACATAAGCACAGGTGGCACATGCGTCTGGAATTCACACACAGTGGTTGGAGGCCTTGGTGTGTCTACTCCCTGTCTCTTTTCTCTCTCTCTGCTTGCAAATGGACTCCAGATGCATGTGCCACTTTGTGTATCTGGCTTTACAATCCTGGGTTCTTAGGCTCTAAAGGCAAGCATCTTAACTGCTGAGCCATGTCTCCATGCCTCACAAATTTTTTTGTGCATTAAAATTTTCAATGCCAGGCTGGAGAGATGGCTTAGCAGTTGAGCGCTTGCCTGTGAAGCCTAAGGACCCCGGTTCGAGGCTCGGTTCCCCAGGTCCCACGTTAGCCAGATGCACAAGGGGGCGCACGCGTCTGGAGTTCGTTTGCAGAGGCTGGAAGCCCTGGTGCACCCATTCTCTCTATCTCCCTCTATCTGTCTTTCTCTCTGTGTCTGTCGCTCTCAAATAAATAAATAATAAAAAAAAATTTTTTTCAATGCCAGGCAGTGGTGGCACACACCTTTAATCCCAGCACTCAGGAGGCAGAGCTAGGAGGATCACCGAGAGTTGGAGGCCACCCTGAGACCACATAGTGAATTCCAGGTCAGCCTGAGCTAGAGAAAGACCTTACCTTAAAAAAAAAAAAGAAAAGAAAAGATCATTTTGTGTTTAAAATGTTTTTAAAATATGGGCTGGAGAGATGGGTTAGCGGTTAAACACTTGCCTGTGAAGCCTAAGGATCCCAGTTCGAGGCTCGATTCCCCAGGACCCACATTAGCCAGATGCACAAAGTGGTGCATGCATACGGAGTTAGTTTGCAGTGGCTGGAGGCCCTGGTGTGCCCATTTTCTCCCTCTGTCTATCTCTCTCTCTCTGCCACTTTCAAATAAATAAATAAAAATAAACAATTTTAAAAAAAAAACTTAATGTAAGTACTACATTGTGCATCTGGCTTTACATGGGTACTAGGTGATCAACCCAGGACCAGCAGGCTTTGCAAACAAGCACCTTCAAACCACTGAGCCATCTCCCCAGGCCCTTGGTTTTTGCTTTTTGATGCATGACCTCTAATTCTACCCCAGGCTAGCCTCAAATTCTTAGCAATCTTTCATACCTCAGCCTCTGGAGCAGTGGGATTAAAGGCATGAGCCAACATCCCCAGCAAACATGGCTTCTGCAGTGGTTTTGTATGTGTAGTGTGGTATGGTATATGCATGTGTATATGCAAACACATTCCCATGAGTATGCATGCAGAAGACAAAGAACACTGGGTGTCCTTTTATCACTTATCCAAGCATGTCTTTCTGTAAGGCAAAGTCGCTCCCACAACCTGGCAATGCTGTTGAACAGCAAGCCCTAGTAATTAATTCTCTGGTCTCTAGTCTGTCTGATCTCTGTTCTCTACACCCCACTTCCAGCTGGGATTAGACTGTGCCACGCCCAGATTTTTATGTGGGTTCTGAGAAGTCCAATTTGGGAGTCTGTGGCAGAGAGATCCTCATACTTAAGTAAGAAGAGCTCTTAACCATTTCCCAGCCCTTAAATAGTTGCATTTTCAGAACAAAAGAAAACAGGCATGCCAATAACTTCTACAGTAAACTAAGCCAAGTCTTTACCCATCTTGACAACTTGTCACTTCTAGGGCAAAGCAGGCAAGACACATAGTTAACACTGCCAAACAACAGGCTCAGAATCAACATGACCTTTATTGAGGACCTGAGAGTTTTATTAAGAAGCTGTAGAATGATTGTATCACCTGGCATTTGATCAGGCATCCAGGGGAACTGTCCTAACTCAGCAAAGAAGTGGCTGTCATTGAACTCAGTGAAGGGCTGGGCTCTGAAGTGAAAATGCTCTACAAACATGATAGCTAGAACACTGAGCCAGCTAATGTCTTTGACCTTCAGTTTTCTACTATGATCATAGTAATCCTGCCCACCAAATAGCATAGCTAACGTACAAATACGCATTCAATTAATACAGATACTTCTGACTAGTGGGGAAGCTTCACCATAGATTAGTTTGCTCATCTGCCAGCTAGAGAATGCCTGGACTCAAGTATGAATAGCTATGTAGGAGGACTAATGGTGTCTAAACAACAAAATTCTGTAGTACTATAATCAAAAACAGTCTGTATTCTTTCTTTTCTTATTCCTGTCACTTTATATTAATCACCTTAAAAATTCTCATTTAATTTTTCTCCCATGTACCTATAACAAAAGCTACAAAAAGCTGAGCATAGTAGTGCACGCCTTTAATCCCAGCACTCGGGAGGCTAAAAGAATTACTGTGAGTTCAAGGCCAGCCTGGGAAGTATAGAGTGAGTTCCAGGTCAGTCTGGGCTAGAAGGAAACCCTGCCTCAAAAAATAAATAAATAAAACTACAGAATTCTGACTTCATTTTTTCAGAATAGGACAAGTCACTTCTGGTTCATCTATTCTGCTGTTTAGCAATGTGAAACAGCACTTTTTTTTATTGAGCAGTTCAAAACATTATTATTCTAAATGAATATGAGACCAACAGCAGTCTCCTTGGTCCTCAAGAACAATGTCAAGAATCTAATTATTCAATGCTGTATCAATACTTTTTTTAGTTAAGTCTTCAGGCAGTGTCTGTATAAAGCTGTAAGTAATGATCACAACCTATACACCCTGAATCTAGTTCTATTGCCCACCTTGTACATATATATCCCTGCCCTCCAAAACTACACAGGACAAAGGCAGACAAATATGAAGCAATGGGGGAATGGAAATCAGAGCTGTAACTGCTACTCCCCAACTGCGAGTCTAGACAAGTGAAAGTGTAAGTGGTTAAAATAGTGTGCTTTGAGTTAAATTCCAAGCTGCAAAAGGTATTGGCTTTAAACAAGTTACAAGTGAACTAAAGTTTCTGTAAGGACTATGCATCTGTGTAACTTGATCAAGGTTGACTGGAGCTTCCATGATTGTGGAGAGTTGGAATGTTGCAGATCCAGAACCAAGTTATCTTGGACTATCTTAAGCCTTCAAAAAGACATTTTTTTTTATTTTGCTTATTTATTTATTTACAAGAGAAAGATGCAAAAAGAGAGAGAGAGAGAATGGACATGCCAGGGCCTCCAGCCACTGTAAATGACCTCCAGGCACATGCGCCACCTTGTGCATCTAGCTTACATGGATCCTGGGGAATTGAACCCAGGTCCTTTCGCTTTGCAGGCAAATGCCTTAACTGCTAAGCCATCTCTCTCCAGCCCTCAAGTAGACATTTATTGTCCATCTATGTCTGACCTAACATTCTATGATTATCAAGTATATGCTTCAAAATGTACAAACACACCCCTAAGAATGGGACTGGAGAGGTGGCTTAGCGGTTAAGGCACTTGCCTGCAAAGCCAAAGGACCTGGGTTCGATTCCCCAGGATCCCCTTAAGCCAGATGTAAAAGGTGGCACATGCATCTGGAGTTTGTTTGCAGTAGCTAGAAGCCCTGGCACAACCATTCTCTCTCCCTTTTTCTCTCTCTGCGTCTTTCCCTCTCTCAAATAAATAAATAAAAATTTTAAAATGTAAAAAATCTTTACAAAATCTTAAAATGTCATTGGATTGCTGGAGAGTTGGCTCAGTGGTTAAGGCATTTTCCTGCAAAGCCTAATGACCCAGAACCAGTTCCCCAGTACCCACATATGGCCAGATGCACAAACTGGTGCATGTATCTGGAGTTCATTTGCAGAGGCTAGAGGCCCTGGCACGCCTATTTTTTCTGCTTGCAAATAAAAAAAAATTAAAATTAAAAAAAAAATACAGCCAGGTGTGGTGGCACACGTCTTTAATTCCAGCACTTGTGAGGCAGAGCAGCAGAGGTATGAGGATCCCAGAGTTTGAGGCCAGCCCGAGACTATATAATGAATTCCAGGTCAGCCTTGACTAAACGAGACCCTACCTTGAAATACCAAATCAAAAAGTATGTCATCAGATAGCATTTGAGACCTTATAGGCCTATAGTAAAAATTTCCCCACCTGTAAAACACTTACATGATATTTCCACCCATGTACTTGAAAAAATGTATTGATTTATCAAATTGTTCTGTTATACTATAAAAACTTCAGGGGCTGGAGAGATGGCTCAGTGGCTAAGGGTACTTGCTTGCAAAGTCTGACAGCCCAGTTTCAATTCCCCAGTACCCACGCATATTCATTCAGATGTGCAAAGTGGCACATGTGGTTCACCCATATTCACTTGTCTGCAAAGCCTAAGGATCCAGGTTTAACTATCCAGAACCCTGGAAGCCAGACGCACATGGTGGCACATGTGTCTGGAGTTTGTTCACAGTGGATAGAGGCCCTGGTACACCCATTTTCACTTCTCTCTCAAATAAATAAATAAAATATTTAAAAAAAAAATCTTAGCCAGGCATAGCACTGCACACCTTTAATTCCAGCACTCGAGGAGGCAGAGTTCAGGGCACCCTGAGACTACATGATGAATTCCAGGTCATCCTAGGCTAGAGCAAGACTACTTCAAAAAAAAAAACAAAAACAAAAAAAACTGTTGAGAGGCAGAAGTAGGAGGTTCACTGTGAGTTTGCGGCCACCCTGAGACTACATAGTGAATTCCAGATCAGCCTGGGCTAGAGTGAGACCCTACCTCAAATAAAAAAACAAAAATACTTTTTAAAAAAGCTTAAAAGGGGGGTGCTAGAGAGATGGCTTAGCAGTTAAGGTGCTTACCTGCAAAAACAAATGACCCAGGTTGGATTCCCCAGAACTCATGTAAGCCAGATGCACAAGGTGGCGCATGTGTCTGGATTTTGTCTGCAGTGGCTGAAGGCCCTTGTGGGCCCATTCTCCCTGTCTTTCTCAAATAATTTTTTTTTTTAAACGGGCTGTTATAATTGGCCAGCCAGGCCAAATGAGCCTACGGGTGCAATAGTGGCACGTCTGTCATGGTGGAAACCAACTGCCCTCCAATTGGACTGAAGGCCCGCTCCAAAGGAGGGAATACATCCCTGATACTGAAAACTTAAAACAGGGGTAGTCATGAGCCCTAGGGTTGTAACATCTGCTGATGTCTGGAAAAATGTATATACCATGCTTATCAAACTGCCCACTAAGCACTTCTCTTAATATTCATACCCTTATATTAATGCTACTCTCACTTTGGAAAGAGAATCTTCTCTTTTCAGATGGCAGTGACCTTATGACAACTCAGAAGGTATCATGGTGCTGGAAAGAAGTGACTGGAGTACCAAGTAACATCTCAATCACACCTTCCAAGGCTCAGGGTCTAATGCGGAAGAGGTGGCGGAAAGAATTTAAGAGCCAAAGGAAGGGTTGGACTCCTTACAACGTGCTCCTCCAGACAAAAATATTGGCTTCAAGCCGGGCGTGGTGACGCACGCCTTTAATCCCAGTACTCAGGAGGCAGAGGTAGGAGGATCGCCATGAGTTCAAGGCCACCCTGAGACTACATAGTTAATTCCAGGTCAGCCTGGACCAGAGTGAGACCCTACCTTGAAAAACCAAAAAAAAAAAAAAAAAAAAAAAAATTATATATAATATATATATATAAAATATATATATACATACTCAATATCCATGACCTCACAGAGCCTGACACTACCTACACAAGACCATCATAAGAGGAGGGAAGGACCATGGCATCCAAATAGAGGAGAGACTTATTGAGATGGGGAGTGGATATGATGGAGAATGGAATTTCAAAGGGGAAAAGGGGGGGGAGGGAGGTATTACCATGGGATATTTTTTATAATCATGGAAAATGTTTAATAAAATTGAGAAAAAACATGGGCTGGAGAAATGGCCTAGTGGTTAAGCACTTGCCTGTGAAGCCTAAGGACCCCAGTTCAAGTCCCACGTAAGTCAGATGCACAAGGTGGCACACGCATCTGGAATTCATTTGCAGTGGCTGCAGGCTCTGGCGTGCCCATTCTCTCTCTCTCTCTCCTTCTCTCATAAATAAATAAATGAAAATAAACAAAAAAATTTTAAGGCTGGAGTGATGGCCCAGCAATTAAGCACCTTGCCTGCAAATGGGTTCAATTAGCACATGCATCTAGCGCATTGTTTTGTGGCTAGAGGCCCTGGTGCATCCATTCTCTCTCTCCCTCTCTCACCATCCCCTTGTAATCAAATAAATAAAATGTTTTTTAAAAAAGAATCTGGGGCTGGAGAGATGGCTTAGCGGTTAAGCACTTGCCTGTGAAACCTAAGGACCCCGGTTCAAGGCTCGGTTCTCCAGGTCCCACGTTAGCCAGATGCACAAGGGGGCGCACGCGTCTGGAGTTCGTTTGCGGAGGCTGGAAGCCCTGGCGCGCCCATTCTCTCTCTCTCTCTCCCTCTATCTGTCCTTCTCTCTGTGTCTGTTGCTCTCAAATAAATAAATAAAAAAATTAAAAAAAAAAAAAAGAATCTGGGGCTGGAGAGATGGCTTAGCAGTTAAGGTGTATGCCTGTGAAACGTAAGGACCAAGGTTCAATTCTCCAGGTCCCATGCAAACCAGATGCACATGGTGGGGCATGTGTCTGGAGTTCATTTGCAGTGGCTGGAGGCCCCGGTGCCCTCATTCTCATCTCCCCTCCCTCCCTCCCTCCCCCCCTCTTCCTCTCCCTATCTCTCTGTCTCTAATAAATAAATGAATATTTTTTAAAAAAGAATCCAAGCCGGGCGTGGTAGTGCACACTTTTAATCCCAGCACTTGGGAAGCAGAGATAGAAGGATCACAGTGAGTTTGAGGCCACCCAAGACTACATAGCGAATTCCAGGTCAGCATAAAATAGAGTGAGACTCTACCTCAAAAAAAGAAGCGAACAAACAAAAAGAATATGGAGCCAGGTGTGGCAGTGCACACCTTTATTCACAGCACTCGGCACAAGGGAGGTAGAGATAGGAGGACTGCCTTGAGTTCAAGGCCACCCTGAGACTACATAGTGAATTCCAGGTCAGCCTGAGCTAGAGTGAGACTCTACCTTGAAAAGCCAAATAATAATAACAACAATAATAATAATTCAGGGCTGGAGAGATGGCTTAGCGGTTAAGGCACTTGCCTGCAAAGCCAAAGGAACCAGGTTCAATTCCCCAGGTCCCAAGTAAGCCAGATAAGCAAGGTAATCCATGCACCTGGAATTTGTTTGCAGTAGCTAGAAGCCCTAGCGTGCCCATTCTCTTTCTCTGCCTGTTTTCTCTCTCTCTGGCAAAGAAATAAAAATTTTAAAAATTAAAAGATATTCCGGTACAATAAGTCATGTATAATGAACAAAGTTAATTTGCTAAGAATAAAACCAATGGAAATAAATAAATAAATAGAAACACCCTGCCGGGCGTGGTGACACATGACTTTAATCCCAGCACTCAGGAGGCAGAAGTAGGAGGATTACTGAGAGTTCAAGGCCACCCTGAGACTACAGAGTGAATTCTAGGTCAGCCTGGGCTAGAAGGAGACCCTACTTCGAAAAACCAAAATAAATAAACCAATGAAATCATTTTTTATAAGGCAGGAATGATGGCTCATGCCTTTATTTATTTACTTATTTGAGAGAAAAAGAAAGAGGGAGGAGGGAGGGAGGGAAGAGGCAGAGAGAAAGGGTGCACCAGGGCCTCCAGCCACTACAAATGAACTCCAGATGCATGCATCCCCTTGTGCATCTGGCTTACATGGGTCCTGGGGGAGTCAAACCAGGGTCCTTAGGCTTCCCAGACAAACACCTTCACTACTAAGCCATATCCCCAACCCTGAAGTCAATTTTTTTTTTAATTTTTATTTATTTATCTGAGAGCGATAGACACAGAGAGAAAGACAGAGAGAGGGAGAGAGAGAGAATGGGCGCGCCAGGGCTTCCAGCCTCTGCAAACGAACTCCAGACGCGTGCGCCCCCTTGTGCATCTGGCTAACGTGGGACCTGGGGAACCGAGCCTTGAACCGGGGTCCTTAGGCTTCACAGGCAAGCGCTTAACCGCTAAGCCATCTCTCCAGCCCTGAAGTCAATTTTTTAAGAGAGATCTTTTCACACTTCTACATGTATGGAAAGTATGCATGTATTTTACCTGTAAGGTTCTCAATGCTAACAGCTACACCAAGATTCCCTAATTCCCATTTGAACCTGAAATTGCACTGGAACTGCAGATGGTTGTGAACTTACTAGACAGTTATAATAAATTACTGTAATAAACTGTTAATTTTTTCAGTATTTAATGAGTTTTTTTGGAAGGTGGTCAAGGTAAAGTCTCACTTTAGCCCAGGCTGACCTGAAATTCACTAAGTAATCTCAGGCTGGCCTCTAACTCACAGAGATCCTCCTACCTCTGCCTGCCAGTGCTAGGATTAAAGGTATGTGCCACCATGCCTGGCAATTTTACCAATTAATACCTGTAGTTCAGTTAGAATAGCAATAAAAAAATAAAATAAAATAGCAGTTTGCCTGTATGCAAAGGAGCTATAAAGTTAATTGCAAAGAAGACTAACTTCTGTTCATTTGCATAATAATCAGGGTGTAAATTTGTTTGCTACATCACCAAATTAAGGACATTTTCACAAACTGATAAGTGAACAATTATGGCAATAAAATAACTAAAAAGAAATTAGAACCATTTGTTCCAAATGAATCAGAAACAATGTTAATCACCCAACCTGACCCACAAAAATAAAAAAGCCAGGCATGGTGGTGCACGCCTTTAATCCCAGCCCTTGGCAGGCAGAGGTAGGAGGATCGCTATGAGTTTGAGGCCATCCCGAGACTAAGTAGTGAATCCAGGTCAGCCCGAGCTAGAAAGAGACCCTACCTTGAAAAACCAAAATAAATAAATAAATAAAGACCTCAGCCATGCCTAGGGGCTTCCATATAGTGACAACCACATTATAAACATGAGGTCTGCATAAGCTACTGACTGACCTTGAAGCTTCCTCACCAAGACCATACAAACATCAGCGAAAAAGGCAAAAGGAATCACTACCTAACGCCAAAACATCTCTGCTATTGGAAAGTGTTTCTCTCTGATACAATTCTGTGGTTTTTTTTTTTTTTTAGTACGTTTCTTTATTTACTTAAGACGAAGAGAAAGAGGCAGAGAGTGAGAACAGGCACACCGGGGCCTCCAGCCACTACAAACGAACTCCTGACACAGGCACCACTTTGCGCATTTGGCTTTACGTGGGTCCTGAGGAATCGAACCTGGGCCATTAGACTTTGCAAGGAAGTGCCTTTAAGCGCCGAGCTATCTCTCTGCAGCCCCCAATTCTGTGATTTTTTTTCCCCACTACCCAGGACAGCAAGATGACATCGAGGTTTATCTTTAAAGCCTGCGGGTTTGAAGTAAGCGTGGCAGAAGACAAGCTGCAGGGAAGAGGGGAGGAAACAGACAGGATGCCGAAAGAGAAAAATCTCTCCAGCAATCCGCATGCCCCTGAGACGCCAGCTATCACCCGGTCTACGCCGCTATTTACGGCCCGAGACCCCCTCCCCCAGCCTCCCACGTGTGCCCACAGCAGCTGTTCCTGCAGCAAACCAGCCTGAGATCACGGGCCAGGGCCCTGGATCGGGGTGACCTTGCGTCAAGCCCCTTCCCTCATCTGGACCTCAGTGTGCCCATGTGCACCGGAGTCCACCCAGTCGGACAAGCACCTAGGCTCGATTCCCGTGCGCAGAAAGCTCATGATTGGGGAATCTTCCCTCGGGAAGGCGGCACCACCCTCCGGCCGGGGCCGGTGTCCACTTGTGTGCAGGAGGACCTCGCGTCCGCATCGCAGCAGCGGTCACAACCCAGCCTCAGGGCTGCGTTCAACTCTGCGGCACGACTCGTCCCAGCGAGCTGGCTCGTCAAGCACCTACGCCGAACCGCCTCAGGACGCACCACGCCGCTACCGCCTCAGGCACCAGGAAGGCCGGAGCGGCGCCTACGCGAGGCCGCGGCTGCGGCCTAGTGACTCGCGCGGCCAGCCTCCTCGCCTGCCCGCACCACACGCGCCCCCTCGTCATTCCTCCCCGGCCTTGGTCCCGAGCGGACCGGCCTCTGCTTGTCGAACAGTGACCAGGCTTTCCCTACGCACTCACCATAAATGGGCCGGAGGCGCCTGTCGTTAGGGTCCTGCACATGGCCCCGCGTCGCCATGATGACAAGCGCAGAACCTCCGTGCGCACGCGCTGGGCAGGCCCCCGGGAAGGGCCTGTTAAAGGGCCAGCGTCGATCTCGCTGGTATATCGCGATAATAGAGGGGCAGGCGCTGAGTGCGCCTGCGCAGAAAAAGAAGTCCGCCTCCCCTTTAATGAGGGGCCGCTCTGTTCCTGGGCTTTGCTAGTGGGAAAAACTGGAAAGCGGAGGCGGGTGTTATTATTATTTAATTTTTTTGTTAACACTTTATTTTTACTTATTTAAAAGAGAGATAGATAAAGAATGGGCTCTCCAGGGCCTCTAGCCACTACAAACGAACTCTAGACACATGCGCCACCTTGTGCATCTGGCTTTAATGCGGGTCCTGGGGAATTGAACCTGGGTTCTTAGGTTTCACAGGCGAGCACCTTAACTGCTAAGCCAGCTGTCCAAACCTGCGGGCGTTACTGAAATCCCTTCCCTTCCCTATGGAGAGTTAGGAATAGGAAGGGAGCTTTCCATCCAAGTTAGGGCTTGGCTGCTTCTGTTTATTCCCATTGACCGACCCTCTGTCCTAAAGAACTTAGCATCCATTAATTTATTTATTTTGGGTTTTATCAAAGTAGGCTCTCACAAAAAATTGCCAAATATCTTCCAGGGCCAGGGAGGTCCCTGATGCCCCCAAAACATTACAAGTTCTTGGTTTACCACCAGAACTAGATGGTAAGATTTTTTTGTTTTTGTTTTTCGAGATAGGGTTTCACTAGCCAAGGTTGACTTGGAATTTACTATGTAGTTTCAGTGTGGCCTTGAGCTCACAGTGATCCTCCTATCTCTGCATCCCAAGTGCTGGAGGTGGTTGTCACCCCCCCACACACACACACACACCTAGATGGTAAGATCTCATTGCTGAAGACTCCAGATGCCTGGGCTGAAGGTCACTGAGAAATCAAGCTGATGTAGAGCTGAAAACCTCCCTGTGGACTAGCTGACTGAAAACTGGAAAAACCTACCCATATGGGAGAGAGAAGTCATCAATGATGGCAAATGGCAGTGGATAGTGAAAGCCTTAAGATTAGCCAGCCAAGCCAGGCATGGTGGGGCATGCCTTTGGTTCCAGCACTTGGGAGGCAGAGGTATAAGGATCACCATGAGTTGGAGACCACCCTGAGACTACATAGTGAATTACAGGTGTGCCTGGGCTAGAGTGACACCTTACTTCTAAAAGCCCAAAAACAAAACAAAAAGATTAGCCAGCCAAGCCAAATTTGCCAGCTGGTGCAATAGTGGCATTTCTGTTATGAGGGATACCATCTACTCTCTAATTGAACTGGAGGCCTGCTCCATGGGAGGAAATACATTCCCAGTCTGAAAACCTAGTCAAAAGCTTATGACAGGCCAGGTGTGGTGGCGCACACCTTTGTTCCCAGCAGTAGGGAGGCAGAGGTAGTAGGATCACCATGAGTTCAAGGCCATCCAGAGACTACAGAGTGAATTCCAGGTCAGTGAGACTCAACCTCGAAAGGAAAAAAATAAATAAAAGCCCATGACAGAGGAGGTCATGAGCCCTAGGGTAGTGATGATTGCTGTAAGCACTTTTTTTCTTTCTTTTTTTTTTTTTGGTTTTTTGAGGCAGGGTCTCACTCTAGCCCAGGCTAACATAGAATTCACTATGTAATCTTAGGGTGGCCTCAAACTCTCAGTGATCCTCCTACCTCTGCCTCCTGAGTGCTGGGATTAAAAGCATGAACCACCATGCCTGGCTAGCACTTTTCATAATGTTTATACCTGTGTATTAATGCTACTCTCACTTTTGGTTTCAGAAGCTTCTCTTTTCAGATGGTGGTAACCACTGGGATGTCTCAAAAGTCACCATAGTGCTGACAGGAAGTGACAGTGGAGGATTCAGTGCTGAGACATCAAGACATTGCTATCACACCTTGCAAGGCTCAGAGCCCATTGCAGAAGAGGTGGTAGGAAGAATGTAAGAACCAAAGGAAGAGTGGGATTCCTTACAATGCAATCTTCCAGACACAGTGGTGTGGATACTCATCATCTGGCAGTGCCTGGCACTACCTATACAAGATCTTCATAATAGGAAGAAAAGATGATGACATAAAAATAAAAAGAGGGCTGGAGAGATGGCTTAGCGGTTAACCGCTTGCCTGTGAAGCCTAAGGACCCCGGTTCGAGGCTCGGCTCCCCAGGTCCCACGTTAGCCAGATGCACAAGGGGGCGCACGCATCTGGAGTTCGTTTGCAGAGGCTGGAAGCCCTGGCACGCCCATTCTCTCTCTCCCTCTATCTGTCTTTCTCTCTGTGTCTGTTGCTCATAAATAAATAAATAAATAAATAAAAGTTCTATCTTCTATATATAAGGGATGTTTGCCTGAATAAAGCCGAGCCTTGATCAGAAAATAAATAAATAAATAAAAAATAAAAAGAGACCTGGGCTACAGTGAGACCCTACCTCACAAAATAAAATTAAGCTGGGTGTGGTGGCTCACGCCTTTAATCCCAGTACTTGGGAGACGGAGGTAGGAGGATCGCCGTCAGTTCAAGGCCATCGTGAGACTACATAGTGAATTTCAAACCAGCCTGGGCTATCTATAAGTAAAATAGTAGATGGTGATCAGTGCTTCAAAGAAAATGGATACTGAGGGTGGGGAAGAGGAAGTAGTTTGGACAAGAAACCAGGGAAAGCTCTTCTGAGAAACTGAGAGTAGTCCAAAACCGGAAGTGGGAGGAGTCAGATGTGCAAGGCTCTTTGAGGGGACGACCTAAGGCCACCAAAGTCTTCCTTTCTGAGAATCAAATCTATCTTGTTTCAGGCACAAGGCAGTTCTCCACTGTCAGCCTTAACCAACTGGCTTTTTCTTTGTTTTGTTTTGTTTTTCAAGGTAGGGTCTCAGTCTAGCCCAGGCTGATCTGGAATTCACTCTGTAGTATCAGGGTGGCCTTGAACTCACGGTGATCCTACCTCTGCCTCCTGAGTGCTGGGATTAAAGACGTGCACCACTATGCCCAGCCCAACTGGCTTTGATTTATTCTTCTGATACTTTCTTCCTTCCCCAGTACTCACATAAACAAGTTGCACAGGGTAGCCCATGTGTCTGGAGTTTGTTTGCAGTGGCTGTAGGCCCTGGGGTGCCCATTCTCTCTCTCCCCTCCCCCGTTCTCTCTCCCCTTGCAAATAAATAACAACTATTTTTTAAAAATCACTGAAGAATTGAGTTCCCTGGAATTCTAACCCCCAAAGAGATTCTGATTCATTCTCTGACTTGCTCTTTCTCTCTCAGTGGGTATTTTGCTGTTGTTTTTAATTTTTTTTTTATTGACAACTTCCATAATTTTAAACAATATTCCACGGTAATTCCCTCCCTTCCCCCACTTTCCCTTTTGAAACTCTACTCTCCATCATATCCCCTCCCCCTCTCAATCAGTCTCTCTTTTATTTTGATGTCATAGTCTTTTCCTATTATAATAGTCTTATGTAGGTAGTGTCAGGCACTGTGAGGTCTTGGATATCCAGGCCATTTTGTGTCTGGAAGAGCACATTGTAAGGAGTCCTACCCTTCCTTTGGCTCTTACATTCTTTCTGCCACCTCTTCTGCAATGGACCCTGAGCCTTGGACAGTGTGATACAGATATTTCAGTGCTCCTCTGTCACTTCTTCTCAGCACTATGGTGCCTTCTGAGTCATCTCAAGGTCACTGCCATCTGAAAAGAGAAGCTTTTCTAACTAAGAGAGTAGAGTTGGGTGTGGTTGTGCACACCTTTAATTCCAGCGCTCAATGGGCAGAGGTAGGAGGATCGCCATGACTTTGAGGCCACCCTGAAACTAAATAGTTAATTCCAGGTCAGTCTGGACCAGAGTGAGACCCTACCTCAAAAACCAAAAATAAATAAATAAATAAAATAAAACTGAGAATATCATTCATGTATGGGTATGAACATTAAGAGAAATGCTTACTGGGCAGTTTGGCGAATATAGTATACACATTTAGCCAGACACCAGCAGATGTTACACCCCTAGGGCTCATAACTAGCCCTGTTGTAGGTTTTCAGTATCAGGGATGTATTCCTTCCCATGGAGCGGGCCTCCAGTCCAAGTAGAGGGCAGTTGGTTTCCCCCATAACAGATGTGTCACTATTGCACCCATTGGCTCATTTGGCCTGGCTGGCCAAATATAAGGCTTGCAGTGTCCACTGTTGAGTGTCTTCACTGGTGATTTCTCTCTCTCTCTCTCCCATTGAACTGCATGCAGCATGGCTTTTTTCAGCTTTTGGTCAGCTGGTCTATATGTAGGAGGTTTTCAGTTCAGCTCCAGCAGGACTTCTCAGTGACCTTGCAGTTCAAGTATGTAGAGTCTTCAGCAATAGGGTCTTACCATCTATTCCTGGTGGGAAACCACGGGCCTCGGCAATGGCTGATAATGTTTTGGGGGCATCAGGGACCTCCCTGGCCAACAACTCACTGAAAGGTATCCCATCCCTCTCAGTGGGTATTTTAAAATGTTTATTGATTGATTGATTTCAGAAAATCCAGGGCCACCTGCCACTACAAATTCCAGACACATGCACCACTTTGTGTATCCAGCTTTACATGGGTATTGGGGAATGTAACACAGGCCATAAAGCTTTGCAAGTACCTTTAACTGCTAACCTATCATTGGTTTTGTGAAATAGGATCTTGCTCTAGCTCAGGCTGACCTGGAATTCACTATATTCTCTCAGGATGCCCTCAAACTCACAATGATCCTCCTCTCTCTGCCTCTTGAGTGCTTGGATTAAAGGTGTGCATCATCACACTGGCTTTTCCCATTTTATTTCTTAAACTTTTTTTTTTTCTTATTTTGGTTTTTGGAGGTAGGGTCTTACTCTAGCCCAGGCTGACCTAGAATTCACTATGAAGTCTCAGGGTATCCCTTGAACTCATGGCAATCCTCCTACCTCTCCCTCTCGAATGCTGGAATTAAAGGCGTCTTATATTTTTAAAAATATTTTTTGGGGGGCTGGAGAGATGGCTTTGCAGTAAAGCTGTGAAGCCTAAGGACCCTGATTCAAGGCTTGATTCCCCAGGACCCACATTAGCCAGATGCACAAGGGGGTGCATGCGTCTGGAATTCATCTTCAGTGGCTGGAGGCCCTGGTGTGCCCATTCTCTCTATATATATCTATCTGCCTCTTTCTCTCAAATAAATAAAAATAAACCAAAAAATTGTTTTAATTATTTTTATTTATTTGATAGAGAGAGAGAGAGAGGGAATGGGCATGCCACAGCCTTCCAGCCACTGCAGATGAACTCCAGACACGTGCGGCTCCTTGTGCATCTGGCTAATGTGGGTCCTAGGGAATCAAACCTGGGTGCTTTGGCTTTGCAGGCAAATGCCTTAACAGCTAAGCCATCCCTCCAGCCCTATTTTTTTTTTTTAAATATGGAACGCTTCACGAATTTGCGTGTCATCCTTGCACAAGGGCCATGCTAATCTTCTCTGTATCGTTCCAATTTTAGTACATGTGCTACCGAAGCGAGCACCTATTTTTTTTTTAATACTTCGCTAATTTAGTTTTTTAGTTGAGAGAGAGAGACAGAAAAAGAGAGAGAGAACAGGCTAGCCAGCTCTAGCTACTGCAAACTCCAGATGCACGAGCCACCTTGTACATCTGGTTTATGTGGGTCCTAGAGAATTGGACCTGGATCATTTGGCTTTGCAGGCAAGCACCTTAACTGCTAAGCCATCTCTCCAGCCCCAGCCCACTTTATTTTTAGTGTGACAGTATATTGTTCTTGAATAAAGAACCAAGAGTAAAACTGGTAGATCAGCTGGGCATGGTGGCACACACCTTTAATCCCAGCAGTTGTGAATCAGAGGTAGGAGGATCGCTTTGAGTTCAAGGCCACCCTGAGGCTACATAGTGAATTCCAGGTCAGCATGAGCTGGAGTGAAACACTACCTCAAAAAACCTGTTTACCATTTTAAAGAAATTAAAGAAGAGATGACTTAGTGGTTAAGGCATTTGCCTGCAAAGTCAAAGGATCCAAGCTCAATCCCCCAGGATCCACATAAGCCAGATGCACAAAATAGTACGTGCAGCTAGAGGCTCTCTCTCTCTTTCAAATAAATAAAAATAAGAAAGAAAGAAAGAAATTAAAAGCGGGCATGGTGGTATACACCTTTAATCCCAGCTCTTGGAAGGCAGAAGTAGGAAGATCTCCATGAGTTTGAGGCCACAGTGAATTCCAGGTCAACCTGGGCTAGAGTGAAACCCTACCTCGAAAAATAAAACAAAACAAAACAAACAACAACAAAAAACTCTGTCTTCCAAAGTGGCCAGACCAGAGCCAGAGCCAGATGTGGTGGTGCACACCTGTAATCCCAACATTCAGGATGCTGAGACAGGTTGGTGGCAAACTTTGAGTCCAGCCTGAATTGTATAGTAAGTTCCTGACCAGTCTGGGCTACAGAGTGACACTGTCTCAAGCAGAGAAAGGAAGAACAGGACGGCGGGGAGGTGAGGCGAGGCGGGGCGGGGCAGGGCCAAATCGCAGGACATCTCCACAACCAACTATGAGCTCAAGTTTGTGCACAGCCTCATCAATATCCAAAGTGCGTTTCAGGGTTAGAAAGGTGGCTCCAGAAGTTAAAAGTGCTTGTTTGCGGGCTGGAGAAACAGCTTAGTGGTTAAGGCACTTGCCTGCAAAGCCAGGGGACCCAGGTTTAATTCCCCAGGACCTATGTAAGCCAGATGCACCAGGGGTGCATGTGTCGGGAGTTTGTTTGCAGCAGCTGGAGGATCCAGTATACCCATTCTCTCTCTCTCTTTCAAATAAAATTTTTTTTTTTTTTTTTTGAGGTAGGGTTTCACTCTAGCCCAGGCTGACCTGGAATTCATCTGTAGTCTCAGGGTGGCCTTGAACTCACAGTGATCCTCCTACCTCTGCCTCCCGAGTGCTGGGATTAAAGGCGTGCGCCACCACGCCCGGCTTCAAATAAAATTTATATATGTATGTATGTATGTGTACATATACATATACATATATACATATATACATATATACATATATACATATATACATATATATATATATATATATATATATATATATATATATATATATATATATAGGTTTTTCAAGGTAGGGTCTCACTGTAGTCAAGGCTGACCTGGAATTCACTATGGAGTCTCAAGGTAGCCTTGAACTTGTGGTGATCCTCCTATTTCTGCCTCCCGAGTGCTAGGATTAAGGCATGCGCCACCATGCCCAGCTGAATTTATTTATTTATTTATTTATTTATTTATTTATTTTGGTTTTTCGAGGTAGGGTCTCACTCTGGTACAGGCTGACCTGGAATTAACTATGTAGTCTCAGGGTGGCCTCGAACTCTCGGTGATCCTCCTACCTCTGCCTCCCAAGTGCTGGGATTAAAGGCGTGCGCCACCACGCCTGGCTGAATTTATTTTTTTTTAAGTGCTTGCTTGGGCTGGACAGTACCTATGTTAGCCAGATGCACAATGGGTTGCATGCATCTGGAGTTCTTTTGCAGTGGCTGGAGGCCCTGGTGTGCCCATTTGTCCATTCTCTCTCTCTCTGTCTGTCACTCTTAAATAAATAAATAAATAAAAATAAACAAAAAAAGTGCTTGCTTGCAAAGCCTGCCAGCCTTGGCTCAATTCTCTGGCCACCCACTTAAGCTGAATGCAAAAAGTGCTGCAAGCATCTGATATTCATTTGCTACAGCAAGATGCCCCCACACACACTTGCAAATAAATAAATAGATAAATATTTGTGGACTGAAGAGATGGTTCAGTACTTAAAGGCACTTGCTTGCAAAGCTTGTCAGCCTGGGTTCGATTTTCCAGCATCCATACAAAGCCAAATGCATTAAGTGGCACATGCATCTGTAGTTTGTGTGCAGCAGCAAGAAGCCCTGGCTCTGCTGCTCGTTCGCTGTCTCTCTCTCTCTCTACTCGCAAACAAATAAAACTGCTTTAAAAAAAATATGTTGGGCTGGAGAGATGGCTTAGCGGTTAAGCGCGTGCCTGTGAAGCCTAAGGACCCCAGTTCGAGGCTCGGTTCCCCAGGTCCCACGTTAGCCAGATGCACAAGGGGGCGCATGTGTCTGGAGTTCGTTTGCAGAGGCTGGAAGCCCTGGCGCGCCCATTCTCTCTCTCTCCCTCTATCTGTCTTTCTCTCTCTCCCTGTGTCTGTCATCTCAAATAAATAAATAAAAAATTTAAAAAAAAATTATGTTTTCATAGCCAAGTGTGGTAGCGTACACCTTTAATCCCAGCACTGGGGAGGCAGAGGTAGGAAGATTGTGGTGAGTTCAAGGCCACCCTGAGACTACATAGTAAATTCTAGGTCAGCCTCTACCTTAAAAAACCAAAAATAAAAAAATAAAATTAAAATTGAAATTAAAAAACACTATTTTTCGGGGGCTGTGGAGATGGCTTAGTGGTATGGCTAAGCCACTTGCTAGCATAGCCAGAGGTCCCAGGTTTGATTCCCCAGTACCACAAAAAGACAGATGCACAGGTGGTGCATGAATCTGGAATTTGCTTGCAGTGTTTAGAAGGCCCTCTCTCTCTCTCAAATAAATAAAATATTATTTTTAAATAATAATAAATAATAGAGGGCTGAGGAAATGGCTTAGCAATTAAGCCCTTTGCCTGCAAAGCCTAAGGACCCCTGTTCGATTACCCAGGACCTATGTGAGCCAGATGCACAAGGGGGCACATGGTCTGGAGTTCATTTGCAGTGGCTGGAGGCTCTGGCGTGCCCATTCTGTCTTACTCTCTGCCTCTTCCTCTCACTCTCTCTCAAATAAATAACTAAATAACTATTTTTTTAAAAAAAGAAGATAAAAATAAAATAGAAAATTTTCAAATGTCAGTATCTATAGGGTTTCTTTTGTTTGTTTGTTTGTTTTTGGTTCAATTCCCCAGTACACCCTAAAACCACAGACATACAATGTGACGCGTGTATCTGGAGTTCATTTGCAGTGGCTAGAGGCTTTGGTATGCCCATTCTCTCTCTGTCTTTCGCCTTCTCTCAGATAAATAAATATTTAAAATACACAAATAAAAAGTAACAACAAGGAAAAGTAGGAACATCAGGAAAACTAACCACAAGATTCCAAGATTGCTCTCAGATGATGTGACCAGGCATGACCTGGCTGAGGTCAGGCTTGGCCAACCAAGTCAGAGGAGGGAGGAGACCCAGAGTTCACTTTGATGAAAGCTAAAGAGATGGATGAATCACCTGAGTTTCAAATTTTTCCTGAGCGGAAAAACACCGAACCTTTTATTTGGGGGGTGGGGGATGGGCGGCCTACATGAAAGACTCCTGGCCAGGGCTGTGGTTAAGTTACTTTTGTGGTCACAGCTGCACAGAAACATGGAAGGGTGTGGCATCCAGCTCCCTGAATTTGTCAAGACCGAGTGTTACTATGAACTCCCAAGAGAAGCCTGTAGGATTTAGGTCCCCCCCCACCACTTAGTGGGATATATTTCCTTGTATTTTGGAAACTTACTTGAGATCCAAGCCCCATGCATCAGTCTTTCTCTTTTCCATTCTGATCCCCTGTTCTCAGAGCCCCAAGACTAAAGCAGAGAGCCTGTTTTGGACCTGGAGAAGACAGTGTCCACGCCCTTTGGTAAGCCTGAATCATTATTAGTAAAGAACACTGACCACCTAGAGCAGCCAAAAACCAATCCTGCCAGATGGAGGTGGCATACACCTTGAATCCCAGCACTCTGGAGGTAGAGGTAGGAAAAGTCACAATGAGTTAGAGGCCAGCCTGGGACTATAGAATGAGTGACAAGCCAGCCTCAGCTACCTCGAAAAGAAGCAAGAAGAGCTGGAGAGATGGCTTAGTGGTTAAGGTGCTTGCCTGCAAAGCCAAAGGACCTAGGTTCAATTTCCCAGTACCCTCCTAAAGCCAGATGCACAAGGTGGTGCACATGTGTCTGAAGTTTGTTTGCAGTGGCTGGAGGCCCTAGCATGCCCATTCTCTCCCTCTTCCCCCACCCCCACTCTCTCTCGACAAATAAATAAATAAATTTTTAAAAAACATATAGCCGAGTGTGGTGGCGCCCACCTTTAATCGCAGCATTTGGGAGGCAGAGACAGGAGGACTGCTGTGAATTTGAGGCCACTCTGAGACTCCGTAGTGAATTCCAGGTCAGCATGGGCTAGAGTGAGACCTGGAAAATCAAACAATAAAATTAAGTTTAAAAGTTGGGATTCGGAGTTTATTTGCAGTGGCAAGAGGCCCTGGTATGCCCATTCTCTCCACCACTCTCTTTCTTTCCTTACAAAAAACATAAAATAAAATAATATTTGAAAACAACAAAGAGCAACCAAACGTGGAATTCTTAGAACACAATGGGAAAGTGTTCCTTGGATGGTGGCTTTAGATCTGTGGAGTATGCCGTTTGGTGCACATGTACCTAACAGGCAGTGAGGAACATGGGGGTGCATGGTGAAGGCTTGGGGTCACAGCATGGCTCAGATAGCATGGTTCTCTTTTTGGTTTTTCAAGGTAGGGTCTCACTCTAGCTCAGGCTGACCTGGAATTCACTATGTAGTCTCAGGGCGGCCTCAAACTCATGGTGATCCTCCTACCTCTGCCTTCCAAGTGCTGAGATTAAAGGCGTGCGCCACCATGCCTGGCAGGATGGTTCCTTTGCTTTTGATGGCTGTGTTCTACTGCCTAATCCCAATCCTCCACAAAATGAACATAAGAGTGACATTTCTGTCCTCATGGCTGGCTTCCTGCATTTTGGCAGTAGGATAAATAGTGCCTTTGTCTCTGAAACCAGACAGTATTGGCTCCAAATCCAGGCTCTGACATTTGTTGTCACCTTAAGTAAGTTACTGGACAATTCTGAGCTGAGCTGCCTTCTTTCACTTCTTTTTTTTTTTTTTGAGATAGGGTCTCACTATAGTTCAGGCTGACCTGGAATTCAGTAATCCTTTTACTTTAGCCTACTGAGTGCTGGGATTAAAGGTGTGTGCCAACACACACCTGGCTGAGGATTCTTTTTCCTTTTTTTTTTTTTTTTGTTCTGGGGGGTTTTTCGAGGTAGGGTCTCACTCTAGCTCAGGATGACCTGAAATTCATTATGTAGTCTCAGGGTGGCCTCAAACTCATGGCGATCCTCCTACCTCTGCCTCCTGAGTGCTGGGATTAAAGGCATGTACCACCACACATGCCCAGCTTTTCTTTTTCCTTTTTAAGTTGTTTATTTATGTGTGTGTGTGTGTGTGTGTGTGTGTGTGTGTGTGTGTGTGTATCCACTGGCACATGTATGCACAGGATGGATGTGCTAGGGTCTCTTGCCATTGCAATAGGTTTTTTAAACTTAGTTAGTTAGTTTTGTTTTTTTTTTTTTTGTTTGTTTGTTTTTTTTTGAGGTAGTATTTCACTATGTAGTCTCAGGGTGGCCTCCAACTCATGGTGATCTTTCTACCCTTGCCTCCCAAGTACTGGGATTACAGGCATGTGCCACCATGCCCGGCTACAATAGTTTTTGTTGTTGTGGCTATTTGTTTTTTGTTTTGTTTTGTTTTGTTTTGAGAGAGAGAGAGAGAGAGAGAGAAAGCTTGAGAGAGAGAGAGAGAATGGGCACACCAGAGCCTCCAGCTGCTACAAACGATCTCCAGACACATGGGCCACCTTGTGGAATACGTGAGTCTTGGGGAATCGAATCAGGGTCCTTTGGCTTTGCAGGCCATCCTGTCCAGCTCTGCAACAGGGTTTTATGTGGGTGGCTAGAGACTTGGATTGCAAGTAACTGCCTTTGACCCCTGAGCCCCTCCCTTGTCTTTTTTTTTTTTTTTTTTTCTGTTTGGTGTTTCAAGGTAGGATCTCACTCTAGTCTAGGCTGACCAAAAATTTACCATGTAGTCTCAGGATGGCCTCAAACTCAGCAATCCTACCTTTGCCACCATGCCCAGCCCCTCCCTTTTCTTAACATGTAGAAATAGGCTCCTGATACTTCAGGACACCAAGGTAAGAAATTTACTCAGGATATTCTCCCTGGTAGCAGTAATATTGCACAATGTTCAATCTGACGTACAAAGTACCTGCACAATTAAAGGCAGGGAGGAAACAGAACAAGGCAGAGAAACAGAACCTGGAAACAAGGTTGGGATAGGCTGAGTATGCTTCTGATTTGGCCTATAGTTCAAAGAGTAATTTTTTTTTGTTTTATTTATTTATTTGAGAAAGAGAGAGAGAGAGAGAGAGAGAGTGGGCACGCCAGGGCCTCCGACCATTGCAATGCCCCCTTGTGTATCTGGCTTATGTGGGTCCTGGGGAATCGAGCCTCGAATCGGTGTCCTTAGACTTCACAGGCAAGCGCTTAACCGCTAAGCCATCTCTCCAGCCCAAAGAGTAAATTTTTGAAAGCTGGGTGTGGTAATGCACACCTTTTAATCCCAGCACTTAGGAGGCAGAGGTAGGAGGATCACTGTGAGTTCGAGGCCAACGTGATACCACAGAGTGAATTCCAGGTCAACCTGGGCTAGAGTGAGACCTTACCTCAAAGAACCAAAAAATAAATAAATAAAAATAGTAAATAAATAAATAAAACGAAAGGAAAGTGCTGAAACCCCCTTCTGGTCAAACAACTTTTCTGGACTGTTCAAGAGGTCTTCTGCTGCACTTCCAATTATGTCCACCAGGGGGCAGATGAAAACCTAATTGTCCTGGTCATTTTCTAGACCAGAAAGGGTATGTATGTCTCATTTTAGTTTCCTTGTTTAAGAAAACTAAGCAGATGTAATATTTTTCTCATATATGTATTTGAACTTTTTATTTTTTATTTTGTTTTATTTCATTTATTTGCAAGGACACACAGAGAGAGAGATAATGAGAAGACAGACAGAGGGAGAATGGGTGCTCGAGGGCCTCTAGCCACTACAAACGAACTCCAGACGCATGCTCCCCCTTGTGCACCTGGCTTATGTGGGTACTGGGGAATCGAACCTGGGTCCTTTGGCTTCACAGGCAAGTACCTTAACAGCTAAGCAATCTCTCCAGCCCTTTTTTTAAAATTTTTTTTCTCAATTGTTATTAACATTTTCCATGATTATAAAAAGTATCCTATGGTAATACCCTCCCTCCCCGCCCCACTTTCCCCTTTGAAATTCCATTCTCCATCATATCCCCTCCCATCTCAATCAGTCTCTCTTTTATTTTGATGACATGGTCATTTCCTCCTCTTATGATGGTCTTGTGTAGGTAGTGTCAGGCACTGTGAGGTCATGGATATCCAGGCCATTTTATGTCTGGAGGGAGCACGTTGTAAGGCATCCTACCCTTTCTTTGGTTTTTCCATTCTTTCCGCCACCTCTTCCACATTAGACCTGAGCCTTGGAAGGTGTGATCAAGATGTTACTCAATACTCCAGTCACTTTTTTCCAGTACTATGATACCTTCTGAGTCATCCCAAAGCCACTGCCATCTGAAAAGAGAAGATACTCTACCCAAAGTAAAAGTAGTGTTAATATAAGGGTATAAATATTTAGAGAAGTGCTTACTGGGCAGTTTGATAAGCATAGTATATACATTTTTCCAGACATCAGCAGATGTTACACCTCTAGGGCTCATGACTACCCGTTTTAAGTTTTCAGTATCAGGGATGTGTTTTCACCCATGGAGTGGGCCTCCAGTTCAATTGGAGGGTAGTTGGTTCTCCAGTCCTTTTTAAAAATTTTTTTTTAATTTTTTTACTTTATTTTTATTTACTTATTTGAGAGAGAGAGAGAGAGGCAGAGAGAGGAAGAGAGAATGGGCGCGCCAGGGCCTCCAGCCACTGCAAACAAACTCCAGATGCATGCGCCACCTTGTGCATCTGGCTTACGTGGGTCCTGGGGAATCGAACCAAGGTCCCTTGGCTCTGCAGGCAAACACCTTAACTGTTAAGCCATCTCTCCAGCCCCTAAAAAAATTTTTTTTTACATTTTTTTGTTTATTTTTATTTATTTATTTATTTGAGAGCAACAGAGAGAAAGAGGCAGGGAGAGAGAGAGAGAGAGAGAGAGAGAGAGAGAGAGAGAGAGAGAATGGGCACACCAGGGCCTCCAACCACTGCAAGCGAACTCCAGATGTGTGCGCCCCCTTGTGCTCCTGGCTAACGTGAATTCTGGGGAATCGAGCCTCAAACTGGGGTCCTTAGGCTTCACAGGCAAGCGTTTAACTGCTAAGCCATCTCTCCAGCCCTTTAAATTTATTTTTATTAATTTATTTGAGAGACAGAGATAGAGAGAGAATGGACACACCAGTTCCTCCAGCCATTTCAAATGAACTCCACATACATGCACCATCTCGTGCATCTGGCTTATGTGGGTACTGGGGAATTGAACCTGGGTCCTTTGGCTTTGCAAGCAAATACCTTAACCACTAAGCCATCTCTCCAGCCATATGTGGATTTTTTTTGGGGGGGGAACAGTGTCTTTTATGTATTCCAGACCAGCCTCACAGTTGAAGCAATACTTATGCCTCAGCTTCCAGAGTTCTAGGATGACAGGTATGAGTGTAGACCAGCTTTGTCAAGCATATTTTTAGTTTCCTTACACACTATTTAGGTATAATTTACATTCCATAAAGTTAATTTGCTTTTGTTGTTACCTGTTTTGTTGTTATTGAGGGTTTATTATTCTTGAAAAAAAACATGCATATTTTTTCAAGGTAGGATCTCGCTCTAGCCCAGGCTGACCTGGAACTCACTGTGTAGTCTCAAATTGGCCTTAAACTCACAAACTCACAGCAATCCTCCTACCTCTATCTCCTAAATTCTGGGATTAAAAGTGTGAGCCACCATGCCCAGCTGAATTTATGAATAATATATGTATATTATACATATACATATATATACACATATACAGATATATGTATATGCATGTATGTACATATATATATACACATACATATATATATATATATATATTTATTTATTTATTTTTATTTTTTTTTTTTTTTGAGGTAGGGTCTCACTGCAGCCCAGGCTGCACTGGAACTCACTCTGCAGCCCAAGCTGGCCTCAAACTCAAGGCAATCCTCTGACCTCAGTCTGGAATTAAAGGCACGTGCCACTATGTCAAGCTGTTTCTTGGATTTAAAACAAATTTATTAATTTATTTGAGTGTGTGTGTGTGTGTGTGTGTGTGCTGCTACAAATGAAGAAACACCCATTAAGCTTTCCATGAATGAGTGGCTAAGGAATTGAACCTGGACTAGCAGGTATTTCAAGGTAGGATTTCACTCTAGTCTCAGGCTGGCCTGGAACTCAGCAATCCTCCTACCTCTGTCTCCTGAGTGCTGGGATTAAAAGTGTGCCCCACCACACCTGGTTTCAAGAGGCATCTTTTAACCATTGAACAATCTCCCCAGCAATTCCCTAATTTTTATTTTCTTTTTCTGGTTTTTCGAGGTAGGGTCTCATCCTGGCCCAGGCTGACCTGGAATTCATTTTGTACTCTCAGAGTGGCCTTGAACCACCACGCTCACCTCTAATTTTTTGTTGTTGTGTCAAGGTAAGGTCTCACACTAGCCCAGGCTGTTCTGGAACTCTGCAGTGTCAGGCTGGCCTCAAACTCACAGCAATCCTTCTACCTCTGCCTTCCAAATGGTGGGATTAAAGGTGCATACTACCACACCCAGCTTCCTCCTTGATTTTTTTAGTGTGTGTGTGTATGTGTGTGTGTATTCCTCCTGTGAGTATGTAGGCATAGGTACACATGCATATGGAGGCCAGAGGACAAAATCAAGCATTATCCTCAGGAGCTCATCCACCTTCTTTTTATTTTTTGGAGACCATGCCACCTATTGGCTTGGAACTCAGCAATTTAAGTAGACTAGCTGGTCAGAGACTCTCTGGTTTCAACTTCTCCAGTGCTGGGACTACAGGTGCCAGCATTTCTTTTTTCATTTTCTTTTATTATTGACAGTTTCCATAAATTAATAAACAATAAATCATGATAATTCTCTCCCCCTTCACTTTCCCCTTCACAACTCTACTCTCTACCATATCCCCTTTCCCTCTCAATCAGTCTCTCTTTTAGTTTGATGTCATCATCTTTTCCTCTTATTATAGTGGTCTTGTGTAGATAGTGCCAGGCACTGCCAGGTCATGGATATCCAGGCCATTTTGGGTCTGCAAGAGTGCATTGTAAGAAGTGGTACCCTTCCTTTGGCTCTTACATTCTTTCAGCCACCTTTTCTGCAATGGACCCTGAGCCTTGAAAGGTGTGACAGAAATGTTTCAGTGCTTAGCACTCCTCTGTCATTTCTTCTTAGCACTGTGGTGTCTTTTGAGTCATCCGAGAGGTCACTGCCATCTGAAAAGAGAAGCTTTGCTGACCAAAAGTAAGAGTAAGTACTCATATATGAGCATTATATATGAATATTAAGAGAAGTGCTTACGGGGCAGTTTGGTGAATGTAATATATGCATTTAGCAGGTGTTACACTCTTAGGGCTCATGCCTTCCCCCATCATAGGTTTTCAGTATTAAGCATGTGTTCCCTCCTGTGGAGTGGGCCCCCTAACAGACATGCTACTATTGTACTCCCCGGCTCATTTGGCCCAACTCAAGGCTTGCAGTGTCCCCTGTTGTTTACTGCCACTGATGACTTCTCTTCCACATGGAGCTGCATGTCGCATAGTTTCTTTCCAGCTTTCTGTCAGCTGGTATACACTGAGGAGGCTTTCAGCTCAGTTTGAGCAAGATTTCTCAGTGATCTTGCAGCCCAAGCTTGTGAAATCATTACCAATAGAGTCTTACCATCTATTCCTGGTGGGAATCCAAGGGCCTTGGCAATGGCCTGTAATATTTGGGGGCATCAGGGACCTCCCTGGCCAACGAGTCCCTAGAGGCATTCCATCCCTGACACTGAAAGTTTTCTAGATTATCTAGTACCAATCTCTCAGCCCAGCCCAAGCATTCCTTTTTCAAAAATCTTTATCATGGGCTGGAGAGATGGCTTAGTGGTTAAGCGCTTGCCTGTGAAGCCTAAGGACCCCGGTTTGAGGCTCGGTTCCCCAGGTCCCACGTTAGCCAGATGCACAAGGGGGCGCACGCATCTGGAGTTTGTTTGCAGAGGCTGGAAGCCCTGGCACGCCCATTCTCTCTCTCTCCCTCTGTCTTTCTCTCTGTGTCTGTCGCTCTCAAATAAATAAATAAATAATTTTTAAAAATCTTTATCATTATTATTAACAACATATTTCATATGGATATATCATGTGTTGGTTCCCTCTTTTCCCTCATACCTGCCTCCATTCTATTGTGTACCCTCATCAGTGGGGTTGTAGGCATTCCCTATGGGGTTCTGATTTATGCATTGTGGGAGTAGCAGTCAGTTATTTTTGGGGGGAGGAAATACCCCTGGGCATGATGTCTCAACCTGTGGCTCTTACAATTTTTTCACCCCTTCTTCTGCAAAATTCCCTGAGCTGTTGTGGGTGAGTTTTAAGTCTACTTTAGTGAGCCCCAGCATTTCTATGTGGGTATTAGAGATCTAACTCAGTCATTCATGCTTCCAAGGCGAGGACTTTACCAGTTAGCTATCTCCCAGCACCCCACCTGTTTTCTTTCTTTTTTAATTTTTTTATTAACAACTTCCATGATTATAAAAAATACCCCATGGTGATACCCTCCCTCCCCCCACTTACCCCTTTGAAACTCTACTCTCCATCATACCCCCTCCCCATCTTTCTTTCTTTTTTTTTGTGACAGTGTCTCATGTAGGCCCAAGCTGACCTAGAATCCTTATGTAGATGAGAATAACCTTGAACTACTGCTCCTCCTTCCTCAGGGAAGGGCTGAAATGTAAGTTGTTTTTGTCACCTGCCATTTGGGTAATTATTCCCTAATTGTACCTCACAAAGGTTGTGCCAACTTGCACTCTCCCCACCAGTTTATAAAAAGAGTAGTTTCTGCTGGGCATGATGGCCCACACCTTTAATCTTAGCATTTGAAAGGCAGAGGTAGGAGCATTGCTGTGAGTCTGAGGCCAGCCTGGAACTACACAGTGAGTTCCAGATCAGTCTGGGCTAGAGTGAGACCCTACCTCCAAAAAAGAAAAAATAAAATAAAAATAAAAAATAGAGCTGGGCATGGTGGCACGCACTTGGGAGGCAGAGGCTGGAGGATAATCATGAGTTCGAGGCCACCCCGAGACTACATAGTGAATTCCAGGTCAGCCTGGATTAGAGTGAGACCACCCCCTCCACCTTGAAAAACCAAAAAGAAGAGTAGTTTGTAGTTTCTCCTGTTAATAGTGTCTGTTGTCAAACTTGTAGATCTTTGACAGTCTCATAACAGCTTGGAATACTGTAGTTATAATATATGTTACATTTATTATTATTATTTTGGTTCTTATTTCGAGGTAGGGTCTCACTCCTACCCAGGCTGACCTTGAACTTACTCTGTAGCACAGGTTGGCTTCAAGATCACAACGCTCCTCCTCCCCAGTGTTGGGATTAAAGACATGTGCCACAATGCTCTGTTTTAATGCATGTTTGTTTTCCTTTGGTCAATGCGGACATGTCTTTTAGCCATGTTTTCCAGTTTATTAGTTTTTTCTTGTTAATATTTATTTACTTATTTATTTTGGGTTTTTGACATAGGGTCTTGCTCTAGGCCAGGCTGACCTGGAATTTAGTCTCAGGCTGGCCTTGAACTCAAAGCCATCTTCCTACCTCCTCAGCCTCCAGAGTGCTGGGCCACCACACCCAGCTCTCTCTCTCTCTCTCTCTCTCTTTTGGTTTTTCGAGATAGAGTTTCACTCTCGCCCAGGCTGACCTGGAATTCGCTATGTAGTCTCAGGGTGGCCTCAAGCTCACCACTATGCCACCATGCCCGGCTCTTTCCTTCTTTTAGGGAAGAAAGGATTTATTTCAGTTTACTTTTTCAGGCTACAGTTCATATGGCCGTAGGAGCTTGAGTCAGCTGCTCACATTAATCCACCATGATGAAGCGGCAGAGTGACGAATGCTCGTGCTCAAGCTAGCTAAATAAAAAGCATTTGGGGGCTAGAGAGATGGCTTAGCGGTTAAGCGCTTGCCTGTGAAGCTTAAGGACACCAGTTTGAGGCTCGATTCCCCAGGACCCACATAAGCCAAATGCACAAGGGAGCGCACGCGTCTGGAGTTCGTTTGCAGTGGCTGGCGGCCCTGGTGCGCCCATTCTCTCTCTCTGTCTCTAATTGCCTCTTTCTCTCTCTGTCTGTTGCTCTCAAACAAATAAATAAAAATAAACAAAAAAAATTTGTTTAGTTATTTATTTTCACAGGTTTGTGTATGGGTAAGCCAGGGTCTCTTAAATACCTGACAGGGTTTATTTGGGTTCCAGGTGAATTGAAGCCAGGTAGGCAGGCCTCACATGCAAACACCTTTAACCACAGAGTCATCTCCCCAGACCCAAGCTAGCATTTGTTTATTAAGATTTTTTTGCTGGGAAACTGGTCATGGTGGTGCATACCTAACTTAATCCCAACACTCGGGAGGCATAGGTAGGTAGGAGAGCCACTGTGAGTTTGAGGCCACCCTCAGACTGCATAATGAATTCCAGATCAGCCTGAGCTAGACCCTATCTTGAAAAACAAAACAACAAAAGAGTTTTAATTTATTTGTGAGAAAGAAGAAAGAGATACAGTGAAAATGGGTGTGTCAGGGCCTCCAGCCACTGCAAAGAACTCCAGGCGCAGCTTGTGCATCTGGCTTATTTGGATCCTGGGGAATCTAACCTTGGTCCTTTGGCTTTACAGGCAAGTGCCTTAATGGCTGAGTCATCTCTCCAGCCCAAACCTTTTATTTTTTTATTTTTATTTTTTATTTTTTGTTTTTCAAGGTAGGGTCTCACTGTAGCTCAGGCTGACCTGAAGTTCACTATGTAGTCTCAGGGTGGCCTTGAACTCATGGCGATCTTCCTACCTTTGCCTCCTGAGTGCTGGGACTAAAGGCGTGTGCCACCACGGCCCACCCTCCACATTCATTTCTATGGCGATGGAATTGTAGGCTTCATTCCAAGCAAGTGTCAAAGCTGGGGCCACAAACACATGGTCTGCAGAGCTGGCTGGAGTCTGGGTCTAAGTCGCTCAGTACAGCCTGAGCTGCAGCACCCTTGGGCAAGCCTCTCCAGCTGCTCATGGCTGCTGGGGGACAAGGAGGCTGTTGATTTGAGATGGAGTCTTGGGGCAGCAGTTCAGCCTAGTGGTTAGTTCTTTGGTAAACTAAAGCCTAATAGATAAGGTATTAAACCAGCCAGGAAACACACACACTGAGTGGAAGGAAGATTTATATAGAAATGACAATGACCTAGAATAGCCTAGATAATCCTAAAAAGGGCAACCGGGTAAAAGGATTTGCATTACCAGATTCCAAGCCTCACCCACAAGCTGCAGCCATGGAAACAGTGTAGAGCTAGCATAAGGATAAGTAGATTCACAGAACCGAATCCAGAAATAGATTCTTTATGGATGGTCACTTGATTTATGCCAAAAGCCAAAGTGCAATTCAGGAGAGGAAAGAATTTTCTCCTGATATATGGAATCATATGATATTGCTTTAAAAACATATCAAACTTGGGCTGGAGAGATGGCTCAACAGTTATGGCATTTGCCTGCAAAACCATAGGACCTTT